>NC_092336.1:189190000-189795500 GCF_046630445.1 Rutidosis leptorrhynchoides
TTCCATGCATAGAGACAAAAATCATTCATATGGATTGAACACCTGGTAACCGACATTAACAAGATGCATATAAGAATATCCCCTATCATTTGGGGAAATCCTTCGGACATGATGAAAACAACATCGAAGTACTAAAGCATCCGGTACTTTGGATGGGGTTCGTTAGGCCCAATAGATCTATCTTTAGGATTCACATCAATTAGTAGACTGGTTTACTAATTCTTAGGTTACCAAGTAAAAAGGGGCATATTCGGCTTCGATCATTCAACCATATTATGTAGTTTCGATTACTTGTGTCTATTTTGTAAAACATTTATAAAAATTGCGCATGTATTCTCAGCCCAAAAATATAAAAGGTAAAAAGGCAAATGAAACTCACCATACTGTATTTTGTAGTAAAAATACATAGGACGACATTGAACAAGTATAGGGTTGACCTCGGATTCACGAGCCTATATCATTTATATATATATATATATATATATATATATATATATATATATATATATATATATATATATATATATATATATATTAACACATATAATAAACATGTAATAATAATCAAACCAGTTTGTATATATTAGTTATATATTATTTATTTAAAATAGTAATGTATTCGTTATTTCAAATGTTTTGTATATATATCTATATATGTTATGTTAATACTATATATTTAAGTATTTATTTCTATATGGTATTAATAATAATATTTACATATTTGATTATACTAAAATATATTTATATTTTATATGTAACTTAATTAAAATTATATAATAATATATAATAACATTTTATCTAAAAAAAATAGTGTATAATATTTATATAGTTATCATATATGTATTAGATATATTTTTATATAAATATATTCGGTTTGTGAAAATAATAATAATAATAAAATAATGATGATAATAATAATAATAATAATAATAATAATAATAATAATAATAATAATAATAATAATAATAATAATAATAATAATAATAATAATAATTAGATTTGAAAATATAATAATAATAATAATAATATCAACAATAATAATAATAAGAAGATACTACCTTATAAAAAGCTTCTTAATAAGAAATAGAAAACCGCCTCTGCCCGGGCTCGAACCCGCGACCTTTCGCTCATCAAGCATACACTCAAACCATTACACCACTTGTTAATTTTTGAATTAAATGGTACATTAATTCTTTTAACCCGTTTAAGTTTTCGATCACAACCTCTCACTAACACTTTCATCTATTTTTTTTTACAACGTCATCATCATTATCATACTATCCTTATCAACATAATCCCATTATATGTCATAATCCTAATCTAACTTCACGTTACTCTATCTTTATCTATATCACTCGTCATCTTTTTAAATATCAATATCATCATGCTTTCTTAACCGGCACCATCATCATAATCATAACTTTCATCATCATTCTTCAATCACGACATCATTAACACGTTTTCATTTATCACCACATCATTAACAAAACCATACTTGAATTCATTAACTAGTTGCTTATTATAATTAAATTCCTCGACTCAATCGAAAAGCAAGTACACAACCCAATATCCCTTTGCCCATTTAGACAAACATAATACTAGCCTGTTGGAGATTCACGGCCCCTCAACATCACAACTAATCGACCCTATTTAGTAATCTGTAAGCCCAACAATTAAAAGGGGTTGATTATAATAGGATACGGCCAAAAAGGAAAAGTGAAAAGGATTTGATTCAGATTCATTCTAGTGGAACGGTTTTCTTTTTTCTTTTTTTTAAAAAAATACAATACACCTCTCCTTGGATACCCTAACTTCCTTTACAGCTCATTATAAAAATTCTTAAATAACTTCAAGTGGAATTTATGGGTCAAAATTGTCGGCTAAAAAAATATAAATAGCAGCAAAAGTTGTGGTGTTTGTTTCGATTACCACAGAAAAGAAGGCAGCAGTATGTTAATTACAGGTTTGGTGTTTTGGATGGTTTTACAAAGAAGGAGGGTGGTCTCTGGTCGATCACAACATATTTGCATCAGTGTTTTAAGGTGGTGGTGCACGATGGATGGCAACGGTGGAGGTGGTTATCGAGGTGGGGATTCACAGATAGAACATAAATGAATACATGAGTAACAAGGGCTGTTCGAGGGTGACAGAAATAGTTTAAAACGAAACAGAAAAACCTGAGCAGTAGCAATTGGTATTGGCTGTTTTGGTGGGTTAAGGTGGTTGAATAGCTTCAGTGTAGTAGAACAGAAGTAATAGCAACAGCGTCGTAGTCGTAGGTTTTAAGTGTTGGTGTTAAAGGTGTTCGTATTAAGTCTTAACCGAAGTGGGTGAACTTGTGGTGGGTCGATGGTGATGATTGATAATATTCGATGATTTTCATAGTGGTTAATCGAGCAAGAAAAAGAGAGAGAGAGAGATGAGATATGGGGTGATGGCGGTTTTGATAAAAATGGTGAGAGTTTGATGATGGCATCGATGAAAATGATGATGATTATCAAAGGTGGTGAGTTGATGCAATCGAACAAGATATAAGTGAGTTACTCTTTGGTTTGCAGCTGGGATATAAGTGATTCTCGATTTGGATTGTTAATCGAACCCAGAAGCAGTGATTGAATTGAAGGTAAGATGGTTGTTTGGAAAGGATAGTTCAAGGTGATGTTACTTGGAAAGTTTTAATTTAATGTTTCTGTTTTTTCATTGTTTTGTATTAGTAGAAGTTTATATGGATACTAAGATATGATTACAGCTAATGTAGTTAAATTAACGTCTGTTTGATAGCTTGATTTACTCGACACTTTCTTTATCTTGTCAGAAGAAAATTCATATAATTACAATCGATTGAAACTGAATTTGTCTGATATTATGACTAATTGATAAAGATTCGTACGATATGATGTAAGATGTAACAAACCTGAGTCAGGATTCAATCAGTAGTAGGGAATGAAGGAAAAACCAAAACAGACAAGGACACAAACAGATTGTAGGAATTTATTGATTTTAATTATCTTTAATTAATATTAATAATTAATTTATAATAATAATATTGATATTATTATTATTAATAATAAATATACTAATAATAATGATAATAATAATAATATTAAAATAAATTCAATAATAATAAGTCTAATGATAAAAGTAATAATGATAATAATAAAATTTATAATTTTTAGTAATAATAATATCATAACAATTTAAATGTATAAACTTTCATATTTATATATTACATGTAGTAATACTGATAATATTGATATTAATATTATTATTAATAATCATAAAGTAATAATAAAATTAGTATAACAAATATATTTATTATTAAATTTAAATTGAATATATCAATATTACATATTATTGATTATGTAATATAATATATATTAAATAATAGTAATTATTTAATATTTAATATTTTTATATTTTTATATATATTATAATATACATACAATTAATAATTATGTATATTAATCATATATATATATATATATATATATATATATATATATATATATATATATATATACATACATATATGTATATATATTTGTACATTTATATATTTCACTACTTCATATATAATCATATTTTATATATCAATTTAAGTTTTCTATCTAAATCACATACTAGTTTATTAATATATTTAATTTATAATATATAACTATTTACATATATATTTATTTATACTTACATTTCTGTTTACAATTATAGGTTCGTGAATCGTCGAAACTAGTCAAAAGGTCAATTGAGTATATGAACATAGTTCCAAAGTTTTTGAGACTTCAACATTACAGACTTTGCCTATCATATCGAAATCAAATAAGATTCAGGTTTAAATTTGGTCGAAAATTCCCAGGTCATCACAAAGTCCTCAATTATTTTGGGGACTCAACAATCTCCCCCTATTTGATGATGACAAAACCTATGACATATAAAGAAAACACTAAGCCAGCACTAAAGAACCTAATGAAAATAGGCAGTAACTTTGTCCCTTTTAGGTTTATTTTGCGATCTTTTACTGAGTTATCTATATCTTATAATTTGATATGATTTTAAAGATAAACTCATTTCACATTCATTATACCAATATAAACAATAATTACATGCCAGTACAATGAGTATGAAATAACAAAAGATATAAGTTTGACAACAGAAGGCTATCTATCTTTATCTTTATCTTTTTCTCTTTCTTCTTCAGATAGCTCTTCTTCTTTTACTTTTAAGGCTTTCCAGGCTTTAGGAAACAGTTCAGGCAGATCTTCAGGCTTGAAGGGTTCAAAGTTGTCTGGAATGATGATTGGATCTCTTCTGAATGGCCCACCAGTAGATTTCTTCTTCTTCTTCTTCTTCTTCTTCTTCTCCTCTTGAGCCAGTACTTCCTCTACTATTACTACTGGTGCATTACCATATTTAGCTGCTTTGTCAAATAGATCTTGTAACTCAAGAGTCAGTACATGCTTAAGATTACTTTTCCTTTTTCCAATGAAGTACTACAGCATTTCCATTCATTTATCAAATCCATAAGTTCTTAAATCTCTATAATCTACCTTCTCATGAACATTGTTATCCCTGCTGATACTGAAGGTCCTTTTAGTCCCTTTGTGACACTTGATGATCTTACCAGGATTAGACCTTCTGGTCATCACATCAACATATCTGCTTCTGAAGAAATTATCAGATAATTCTTTTGTTCTTTCAATCTCCAGTGGGGTTTCTACAAGGTGCCTTTTCAGCATCTTCAATCTTGTCCAGAGTCTTGTCCTGAGCTTTAACTATGGATTTTGCTAATTTGATTGATTCAGCTTCTTGAGCCCTATCAGCAGCCAGTTTAGTTTTTTGTTCGTGAAGCCTTAATCTTTCACCAAGTTTAGCATCATCCCTTCTTTATTGTTCAAGTTAAATACTTGTAATGTATTCATTTACAGTGATGTTCAGGGAACGTGCTGCTGCAATCAACTGCCTGCTCTCATCAGTAGCCACGAGGTTGCAGTACTGTTCCAAATCCAAGCCCAACTGCACAGCTTCATAAAATAGTGCCTTTCCCTATCATTATGGAGTATCCGGCCACTATTCCTTAGGTACATGTCAATGTTGCAATCCATAGCATTCATATATAATTGTTGATTAAGTAGTGTGTACATCATTCTGATTTGGTGTATTCCTTTTGTTCTCCTTGCTGCCTGAATGCTCAGTAATTTATCCACAGAAATTTTAAGCCTATGAGCCTCCCTTTCATCTGGATTCATCTTTTTAGGGTCAGGCTTCTTTTGTGCAGCTGGTTCATCTTCCCAAAGTATGTTTATCATTTTTCTTTGGGAAAGATGGAGGATATGAATATGGTAGTTCTGCTGTGCCAGAAGGACCCACTGGTTCATAAGGATGAAGGTCACCCAGTGTTCTATCAAAATCAGTTCGAATGACTGCTGGTAGTGGTGAAAGCACGAACGTTGAGTTGCCACTACCCCAGACAGTAAAATTAGCCATAGTAGAATCATCATCAGTATTATCTCCCAGCTCATCCTCCTTTGCTGGGTCTTTAATTCTTCAGTCACCCAGCAGCACACTTCTGGTTGGGTCTTATGTCACATCACTCCTTGCTGTGCTTTCACTACTAGCTGATTGATTAGTATCAGCTAGTACAACTGCCACAGTATCTTTATCAGATGCCTCGAATAAGGGCTCTTTCCTTAGGGGTTGATTGTCCCTAGGGGTAGATTTTACTTTTTGTTTAACAATTGGCTTGGGTTTAGCTGATGGTTCTTGTGTGGATACTGGTTCTCATGTAGGTAGTAGGGGAGTTATAGCAAGTTTCTTCCCCTCAGTAGCAGACAGATTTGTCTTTACTGGCTTCTCCTCATCATCAGACAGATGAACAACTTCTACTGGCTGTGATTGTGTAGCTAGCTGAGTAGGGACTGCTGCTTGAGAGGATTGGCTGGTTTTCATCATGCCAGCCAGCGATTGTAGGAATACATTTGTACTTTCTCCTCTGGACCTATCAAAATCCATGTAATTTTTAATCCCTTGAGTAGTCATATTCCTTATTCTTTCAGCTCGCCCAGCATACATTTTAGCCTTCTTCTTGTGATACTTCACCATAAACTTAGCATTTCTTTTTCGTTCAGCTTTCTTATGTTGATCAATGCTTAGTAGCTGGTTGTGAATTTCAAGAAGTTTACTAGAGAGACCTCTTCTATGCTCAATTCTTTGCCTCTTCTTTTCAGCATAGGCCTCAAATCTGGAATTAAAGGCATCATTGATATCCTGCTGCTTCTTCTGGTGTCTCTCCAATTTTCATTTTAATCTCCTTTCAATGGTTTGAGAGACAGCAAAAGATTCAGCCAGCTCAGTAGAAACATGTTTACTGGTGTTACTGCCAGAACCAATATCATCCACATATGTGTCTGGCATGCTGAGTTGAGATTCACCAGCAGCCTTAACACATGCTTCAGTATGAAGGTTGCTGGGCTTAGGGCCAGTTCTTCTTTGGACATCGCCACCATCACCATCACCATCTCCATCTCTCCTCTGCTGCTTTTCATTTTCATGCTGATATCGATTAAAAAGTCACGTTTTCACCCCAGTATTAGGCCCAAAACAATAAAGTTCCAAGATTTATGGATGAAATACCCACTTTGTCGAAAGAAGTGATTACAAAGACGGTGTAAAAAGAATCAAGATAATCGGAGCTAAAACGAAGATTCTATAGCTAAAATGGTGAAAGACGAGAAACCAAGTTACGATCAAGGAAATCAAGTTACGATCCAGTGAAAATGGCAAAACAGGGCGGGCCATACGGCTTTTCATCCGGCTTGCCATACAGCCTGCCAATGTGAAAAACGGCATGGGCAAACGGCCATGCAAAACGGCTTGCCAGCCCAAAACGCCTGGCCATACGGCCTGCCAGCCGTATGCATGCAATTTTCAAGTCTATTTAAAGGGCTTTTGTCATCCATTTTTACACACACTTCAATTCACTTCTCTCTCTCTCTCTCTCTCTCTCTCTCTCTCTCTCTCTTTCTATAATATTAGTCATACTTTCAAGGTCTTCGACTCCGTGCGGGAAACCTAGTACCCGAAAAAGAACACCGATGATTGTATTAGGATCGGTCTGGAGTTTAAAGTTGTCACTTTTGTATTCGGAAATCCTTTAATCTACGGGTGCTTCTATCCTTTGTCTTTATATAATGCCTTTCATTATTATGCTTTGTGATATTATTGCCATGATTAGCGAGTAGTTATCTTTTAGTGTATGCTATGATGTAGTCAGTTATAATGCCGAAATAATATTATGGTTTGTGTTTGTTGTCGAGATGCTTTCCGATTATGCTTTAAACTCAATCGCTTTTCCAACTAATAGAATGTAGTTATCGGCTCTGCTATTAGGAAGTCGCGAACCCCGATTCAGAGTACACTATCTGTGTCACCCCTTGGAAAGAGAAGTCTATCGGATACAACGTAAGTTTGACTGAGGCACACCGGTTGTAGCAAGTCCACTGAGCCTTGGATTTCGACTGACGACTCTTTCTAACTAGACCCATAGTACATTGTCGGTCCTAGACCATGCTAGTGTAGTCACCAAGCATATAAAATTTGTACGTGCACGCTGAAGCACAACGGTTGTTGTAGGCTGTACCTCTGCTAAGTAAGGCCATGGAACCCTGTCAGTGCTGATTAGTACACTTTACCATAACATGGTCTCAAGCATTGCACCCCGCTTGAGGGATTCTTAGTTAATTAAGGAACTGTTTGTTTAAACACATAACACATAAAGGATTGAACCGTTAGGATAACCAAACGTGTTCATGGAAGCCAAACCTGACTTGGCCATGGTGTTCTTTATGGTTGAACTCTTTTTAAGGTCCTAACTACCTTTTTAAACCTAATCATTAACGAAAGCATCAAAACACATCACGTCTCTCGGATACGGCATACCCTGTATTCTATTATGCTTAAGAAAGTTTAGACCTTTGTGGAATGTTAATACGTCACCCAACCGAGTCGCTCAATTGGATGAGCCGTCTGAACGTGTATGCCTGTAGTCATACTGCACGAGAGTCGGGGGTAATGTAAGTTGCTGTCTATTCAGAATCTTCAAGCCTAATGCATTACCCAGTGACATGTCTTATGACATGGGCGTTTAGGAGTAGTGTAATTTATACAAGGTCACTACCTATTCATGTGTCATCATTCCAAAATCTCGGTAAAGTAACTGACGAAACCATAGTATGCACTTGTTTTAACCTTATTTGAATTACAAATTTTATCGTATTTACTTTTACTTATTTTATAAACTAGAAAACCCAAAATTAAATAACAAACCACTATTCCTCCACTTTAGGATTATCTTAAGCTTTATTTATAGGTTCGATTCTACTGATATCTTAAAAATACGACCCTAGGTCATACTTCCCTTACTCACCATAATAAAGAGTAGTACAATTTAGGCCCTGCTAAATATAAATTTAAAACTATTATCTCCTCTCCCGATAGCTGATTCTGATGCCTTGAGGCCTAACGACACCGCACAAATAAAACCGCCCGTTTTGGTCATATTAGGAGGGAGTGAGTTTTTGGCGCCGCTGCCTGGGAACTGGTATCAGACAATACTGCTTCTATCAAAACTATTTGCAAACATTTAGTGGTGTCTAAGAAAGACAATTATACACGGACTTGGTTGTTGAATTTTCCGAACAGTCTCCAATTATATTGGAACCAAAGGATCTTGCCTCTCCGTAGTCGGCCTGGCCACTTGGTTTGTTAAATAATTAGTGCGAAGCTCTGTTATCAAAATACCAGGGAATCAGTAGGAAGAACCAAAAACCTAATTAAACCTAGGATAATTACCTCAGATTACCTTAGATTACTTTTAAACTAAATTAGGAACTTAGCTTATCTACTTAAAATTTAAAACTAGAGGGCATAATTAGTGTATGACCCAAACCTGATCTAGACCGGGGCAGTTGTTATTCGTACCTGATCCAGATGTTAATAATCCCTAAAGCACGCAAAGAGGAACGAATAAGAAATCAAATGACGTTACACGTTACTCTATCAGAATAATCCAAGTTTGATTCCTACAAACTTGATGGGAGATTCATGGACACCATGTTCAAAGTTCTCAACCAGAAGAGATACATCAGAAGGCTTCTCTCTACAAAGGAAAGGATACCAGATTCCAAAAAAGTTCCAATGAGTGAAGAATGCTCGGCATTACTCAAAAACTCTCTACCGAAAAAGCTAGGAGATACGGGCCGATTCATTTTCCTGTGTTCGATCTACCAATATGGAACCATTCAATCGCTAGCAAATTTAGGAGCAAGTATAAACCTAATCACCTATTCTCTCTACAAGAGATTAGAGTTAGGAGACTTGTCACCAACTACAATGACAATCCAACTTGTCGATCACACAATTCGATATCCTAAGGGCATAGTTGAAAACGTCTTGATAAAACTCAACAAATTCTTGTATCCTATGGATTTCGTAGTGATGGACATTAAGGAAGACCTTCATGCACTGATTGTGTTAGGAAGACCTTTCATGAACATGCCTAGGACTGTCATTGATGTGTACAATCAAACCTCGATCTTGTGATCACATGGGGAGAGCATTACCTTCAAAATTGACCGACCTATCGATCTTTCTGCACAGCCAGAGATGTTTACTATTTCCATCGGACGGATCACTTCCGATGATGAGTCTCCAACACCAGCCAAAGATATCGAGATGGGTGTCGAATCACAGTCTGCTAACTACCCAAAAATGGAAGAAGAGGATCCCAGCAAAGAAATAGAGGAAGAGGAAGAATCCGAGGATAAGAGGAAATGGGAGACGTAAAAGAAACTGTGATAGTACCCTCTCCAAGCTTGGAAGCCAATCATAATCGTCATGAAGAATTAATGAGGCTAGAGATGGAGGATCCCTGTTTAATTATTCATTTCAAGAAGAAAACTGCTAAGGCTGAGGTTAAAGATATAGAGATTGACCCTGCGAGTGTCGAAATGAAGCACCAGAACACTGAAGAAGCCTCTTCATCAGATTAGATTCCGGTCATATCTAATCACGTCGACATGATAACCTTCATCAATGACACCGATAAATTTGAAGATATTTTCAAATACATCTGAAAATCGACAATTGATTTTACACCACGCTTAAAGGAACGAATCAAGGCTATTGAAGATGAGTACAACCTCTATCTACAGAGAGAAGATGATAATGTTGAAATCTTTGAAGAACGCATTAAAGACTTTTATTAATACCCTTCACGATCATATCTACCATGAGGAAAGGCAACGAGAGCACAATTTAATGGTTCACACTATTCTCAAGACAAGGTTTTGTCGAGATCAGAAGATCATTTACTCTAAGGTTTACAATGCCTTGGCCGAATCTGCACTTCCGTTCTCAGCAAACCAACGAGCACTACTGACTCTCATCCGGAAGCACATGGACCTTTCCATCGGACGCCCGACTTATTACTCTGATTTGCAAATGATCGAAGATATTCTCAGCCTCTTCACTCTCTTTAAAATAGATAATTTCAAAAGCACACAAGACAGGCTAGTGATCTACGTTACAATTGATCAACATGCTGATCTGATTATCAAGGAGTTACGAGACATAGTAGCAGAAGAAGGAAGACGCAACAATCTGTTCTCTTATATAGAACCAGACCGAGTCAACATTGCCACCTATGTTACGAAGCAGATAACACGTATCTTCCACGAATCCACGGATCCTAGTTTCACATTCAAAGCTGGATGTCGGGAGCTATATTCTAAGACGGTGACATTAATGCTTGGGTCAGGACTGCTTTTCACTTCTTTTCAGCTTCGCCTCTTGACAAATTTGTGCAAAGCTACAAACTCCTACTATGGAGATCACCGTTCAGAAGATTTTAAGATACTGAAGATACAATTTCTGACGCTATTTGAAGACCTCCGAAATGAGTATCCTGTCAGAGAAATAATCACCACCAGCACTGCCTCAATGATTGACATTCATGGATCTATCAGCAGAGCTGTAGATCATATTCTCATCGAACTTCAAGATTTGTCACGAGCGGAAACCGCACATTATCTCTCTTTTAGAAGATCTTCAAGAGAAGTACCAGATCTGCTACCACTCTTGGTCCGACAGTTTCTCCGAATTTATCCACCAAGACTTTCATTCCCCCGAGAAGACGATAATCACGACTACCAGAAGGGAATGTCTGCTTTTTAGGCATCATTATGGTCGAGCCAATGACCTTAAACAAAAGTGCTTCTCGGGAGGCAACCCGTACAACAAAGTAGAGTAGAAGAATAAAGGATGACAAATTAGCTGATCAGTAAAGGACGAAACTTCCAAGATTGCTGAAACAACCTATCTTCACAAGCCAGCCAGTTTCTTCACAAGCAACCACGACTATCCACTGGGGTACTCTTTTCAACCCATTACTAGCTCAAATTTTTCATTATGCTACATCCTAGCTTATCACTAAGTGTGGGATTTCAACCCAAATAAACACTAGAAAAATATCCCCAAAATCTTTAACTAAAACTCCTAAGTGTGGGATACACTAGGAACATTGGGGATAATGTTCGTAAGTGTGAGATGTTGGTATAATCTTTTTATGCTGAATTTAAATAACCCCATTACAATGATTCCGAGTTCTTAAGCCGCATTTCAAAATTTTTAACAAGAGAAAGCCTTTCCGGAAAAATACCTTCGAAAACCTAAAACGTTTATAAATAAAATTAAGGCTTAAGTAAGGTAGAAATCTTGTTGGGACGAACTGAATCTCTAATAGAGCATTGAATGACTAGGCATTATCAACCTAAATTGATTATGGTAAGTGTTGGTCCCTTGATTAACAACAGGAGTATTGTAGGGGGGGGGGTGGGTGAATACAATTTCTCTTTAATTAACTTAACAGTTAAACACAATTTAATATTCAAGCAAGTAAATTAGATAGAGTCAGAGGTAATTTTCAACGATTATTCTTTATTGATAAAATCACAAAGAATTACAACTATCCTTGGCGGAATGATAGTTGGTTGATACAGATTTACCTAGATTATAGCTATGAGGATAAACTTAAAGCTATTACACATTTTGGACTCTAAATAATAAAACCCACACCACTAGTTGTTACAATAGTGGATACAACAATTTATAGTAGTCCTATTATCCGTGTAATGGTTCTATTGTCCACTGATACATAGGATGTCTGTACTTGTAGGGACAACTGCATCAGAGAGAGTGTGCTCCTCTTTCCTCTTTGGTAGCTATTTGCAGGAACACGCCAATTCGGTTTGGCACCACTATTTGTTTAAAAAAATAGAATGTTGTGTTCCCTAGGCATTGACAAAGTATAACACATGTCTGCACATGCGTTAAACTTTTGCATTCCCACGTGGTCTTGTAAGGTCACTTGTCAGCCGCCGACGCGTGCCCTTTTCTGTTCAACTTTGTCTTTGACTTCTGTTGAATAGTACGATTGATGTAGACCACTCAGTAAACCACTATGCTTGTAATAGAGAATAGCTGTCTTGTGTAGTAAGCTGCATTCCAGCTATGCTGGTTCTTCATTGTTGAGTCACTTGATATTATTGAATTGCTGAGTATACATCCTGTGCTGATTGAAGAACACTGTCTACCTTGTGCTGGTAGACTAAGCAGTAGATTAAAACACTCGACACATCAATATCTGATTTCTATACATAAGGTAAACTTGTGCTGGCTGCACATAACATGTTAGCGCAAATAAATTACAGTTTTGTCATAATTAAATCCTTAATTATTTGGGGACTCAACAATCTCCCCCTATTTGATGATGACAAAACCTACGACATAAAGAGAAAACACTAAAGCCAGCACTAAGGGACCTAATAAAAATAGGCAGTAAATTTGTCCCTTTTAAGTTTGTTTTGGGATCTTTTGCTGAGTTATCTATATCTTATAACTTGATATGATTTTGAAGATAAACTCATTTCATTTTTATTACAACAGAGTATATACAATAATTACAAAACATCATAATGAAATATGAAATAATTAAAAGATACAATTTGAGCACTAGAAGGCTATCTGTCTTTATCTTTGTCTTTATCTTGCTCATCTTCAGATAGCTCTTCTTCTTTAACTTTGAGGGCTGCCCAGGCTTCAGGAAATAGGATAGGTAACTCAGCAGGGTCATAAAATGGACCATGAGGAGGTAGAATGATGGGATCTCTTCTGTGTGGGCCTTCACCAGTAGATTTCTTACCTTTAGGCTTTTGAGAAAGAACTTCTTATACATTCACTACTGGTGCATTCCCATACTTTACTGCTTTGTTGAAGAGCTCTTGAAGTTCAGGTTTCAGTGTATCTTTGATACCACTTTTACCTTTGCCAATAAAGTATTGCAGTATCTCCATCCATTCACTGAACCCTAAGGTTCTTAGTTCAGTGTAGTCTATTCTCTCCTGAACATTACCTTCCCTGCTGACAGAGAAAGCCCTTTTTGTGCCTTTGTGCACCTTGATGATCTTGCTAGGATTTGATCTTCTGGTTAGCACATCACCATATTTGCTCCTATAGTAATGATCAGATAATTCAATTGTTCATTCAGTTTCTATAGGGGCAGTAGCAGGTGCTTTCTCAGCAGCTTTCAGTTCATCAAATGCTTTATCCCGTTCCTTAACAATGGCTTTAGCTAACTTGAGAGACTCAGCTTCTTGTTTCCTGTCAGCAGCCAACTTAGCTTCTTCTTCCTGAAGCCTCAGCCTCTCAGCATATTCAGCATCAGCATCCTCCCTTCTTTGCCTTTCAACATGTAGACCCAAAAGATAGTCATTGGCAGTAATGTTCAGGGATTTTGCTATTTCAATCATTTGTCTGCCCTTAATAGTTTTAAGGGCATCACGATATTGCCTTAGATCCATATACAGTCGCCAAGCCTCATGAAATTGAGCTTTCTCTTCATCAGTATGTAGCCTTTGACCACTATTATTTAGATACACACCAATTTCAATGCCATAAGTCAAGGCAGTGATATAGAATGACTGATCAAGTGGATGATGCAGCAGTCTAACTTGGTGTATCCTTTCAGAAATAGCTGCTTGTCTTTAATCAAGCAATTCAGGAACAGTGATCTCCAGCCTGTAAGCCTCTCTTTCATCTGGATTCATTCTTCTTAGATCTGGCTCACCTTGTGCAACTGGATCATCTTCCCTAGTTGTGTGTTTATCATGACGTTTTGAGGAAGATGGAGGATACATGAGTAATTCTGCTATGCCAGAAGAACTTACTGAATACTGATCAATACGTTCATCCTGTGTCATGTCAAAATAAGCAAGAGTCCGGGCATAGATAGACATTTGAACAAATAGGTGATCTCCTCTGCCCCATACTGTGAAGTCAGCAGGATCAACAGTATCAGCATCTAGTTTAGCACCCAGCTCAGCCACCTTGGCTGGATCTTCAACACTTGTTACACCCAGTAGCGTACTACTGGATGGGTCTTCAATCACAGCACTCCTTGCTGTGTCTTCGGTACCAGCTGACTGATTAGTATCAGCTGGCACAACTGCCGCAGTATCTTCATCAGCTGCCTTAAATAAGGGTGATTTCCTTAGGGGTTGGTTGTCCCTAGGAGCAGATTTTACCCTTTGTTTATCGATTGGCATTGGTTCAGCTGATGGTTCTTGTGTTGATACTGGTTCTTGTGGAGGCAGATAAGGAACAATTGCTAAGTGCTCCCCCTCAGCTGATTCATCCTCATCAAGGTTGATGATGTCTGCTGGCTGTTGTTGTGCAGCTGGCTGAGCAGAAAATGCTGGTCGAGAGGATTGGCTGGTTTCTAACATTGCATCTAGCCATTTCATGAAAACATCAGCTCTAACCCCTCCTGACTCAGTAGAAGCTAAGTAATCTTTCATCTCTTCAGGAGTCATCTTCTTAATTCTATCTGCTCGCTCAGGATACAACTTTGCTTTCTTTCTATCATATTTCACCATGAACTTAGCATTTCTTTTCAAAGCAGCCCTTTTGTGTTCAGCAATGCTAAGAAGTTCTTCATAAATTTCACGCTTTTCAGGATCGAGGGATCGTACATGCTCAATTTTATGTCGTGTCAGAGTAGCATAGGTCTCAAATTTAGCGTTGAAAGCAGCATCTAGTTCCTTCCATCTTTTCTGATGCCTCTCTAGTTTTCTTTTCATTTTTCGTTCAATAGTTAGAGAGACAGCAAAAGATTCAGCTATAGCCAGTTCAGACACATCACTGGGCTTACTGCCAGAACCAATATCATCCACAGATATGGCAGACACACTGGGTTGAGATTCACCAGCTGCCTGGACACATGCTTCAGTATGAGCGTTGCTGGGCTTAGTGCCAGAACCTTGACCAGTACCATCACCACCATCATCACCATCCCTCCTTTGCTGTTTTGGAGCCTTTTCATGGTCATGCTCCCCCTCAGATTGTTTTCTCTTTTTAGACTTCTTTTTAGACTTCTTCTCCCCCTTTTTGTCATCAGCAAGGGTAGAAGGATAAGCAGGGGAGACCTGTGCATCAAGGTCACTATCTGACTCAGGAACAGAATAAGCAAAGTTGTTCCAGTCAACATCAGCAGGAGATAGATGGGCACTAGGATCTACGCCATATTGCCTGAGACATAGGTTTGAAGTTCTGACCTCATTCCTTGCAACACCCATGGCCATTTGATCAACGGTGGCCCTAATATCAGCTTGTAGGACAGTCATTCGTTGCATAGTCTCCACCATTTGAACATAAGCAGAGGCAGGAACCATTGTAGCCATTTGCTGTTCCTGTGAATCCAATCTCTCTTCTAAAACCCTATTCTCCTCATTTAGAAAGAGAATCCTTCTATTGGCAGCATCAAGGTCTGCTTGAAGACGGGCAATATGATCAGTATATTCATTGTGAGAGATGATTCGCCTTTTTAGGTCCTCCACTTCTTCATGGTGTTGGACAATGGCATCCATCGCAAGATCAGCAAAAGCACATACTTGTTTGAGCTGGGTGATATGGCCGAAATGGACGGTTTTATTTTCGCGGTGTCGTTAGGCCGCGACATGTCAGAATCAGCTACCACGAGGGCGAGTAGTGGGTTGTTTTATTATTTATAATTAGCTGGGGTTCCAAGCTATAACTCACCTACTTGTCTTCCTTTTAACGAGTAAGTGGTAAATATAACTCAGGTACATATTTTTGTATGTTTGCTCAGTAATATGGGACAAAAGTACCTATATAGTTAACCCTAGTGACAAAAGGTGATAGATTAAGATTAACTAGATAAAATAGTAACTAGACAATAAAAGTAAAGATAGGTATGAAGAATAGAATTCTGAAGGGGAATTATCACAAGAGTTTAACTTCCTAAGATAAACACTAAACCTCAATCAACTGGCTGTGAACCAATCCGATTTGTCACTAAGAGTTTAGGCTTTGAAGATTCTGGCTAAGACATGTATCCCTACTCCTAACGTTAACCTGAAAGGTTTGAACGACCTTATGGATGGAATCCTAGGTACATGAACAAAGTGGTTTACCCAATAAAGGAACGTCTCAGCTTTTCTTAATCCTAGTTGGTATAACTAAAGCAATATCCTACCACTAAATCACTATGCTATGCCTTAACATTAACAGATGTGCAATCTTAGATATTCTAAGGTACTGCTAATTGGGATAGAAGTCTCTCCTTTGCGATCACTTATTCAACCCCGGATCATCTTACAATATCTCAAGAACATTGCTTCTGACGCGAATCATGCTTCTGAGTAAGCTAGTGTTCACTGAACTCTCTATTGCTAACTCTAATCACGATCTAAATGAGCAGTTCTTCTAGGATGAATAATGGTTATTCATACGTAGGTACTATATCCCTATGGTGACGTTAAGCACACATAACTACTTACCTTGTATCCTAGGGTTGATCAGGTCCTAATACTAGGTTATAGCCACGTGAATAAGCGGAAAGGGTGATCCGTAAATTAAACTTCTAAACCGTCAAGGTTTCAGCATAACAATATGATAAGTTTTAGATAAAATATTCAACACGTAATAAACAATTATAACAGATAGATAATCATGTAAGATGAAAGCAACTCAAGATAATAACTTTATTAAATTAAGGAAAGCGTTCACTGTTTACAGACGAGATCTGGACCATTACAAGTGCTGACAACCTCTAGCCCGCTCCTATTACAATCTTCGGCATTCGCCTCCGGGTACTTAATTTCCCTATCGAAGGTGAGAAGGCCTTGAAAGCTCTAGTGGGAGAAAGTGTATTGTAGTGAGAGAGTGAAGAGAGGTGTATGTTGGAATGAATGGCAAAGATCTATTAAATAGACTTGAAATTTGCCAGCATACGCCTGGCAGGGCGTATGGCAGCCCATTTTTGGCAGGCCGTATGCAAGGCAGGCCGTATGGTGGCTCATGTGTTGGCACGTATATGGCAGGCCGTTTCCATACTGGCAGGCCATATGGCAGGCCGTATGGCTTGTTGGTCAGCCTTGATTTCCTGGATCGTAACTTGATTTCTTGTCTTTCACCGTTTTCGCTCTAGAATCTTCATTTTAGCTCCGTTTCTCTTGATTCTTTTTGCTTCATCTTTGTAATTACTTTACCTACAAGTTTAACCGAAAAAGCGATTATTTTGCCGACAAAGCTTTGAAATTTATGCTTTTGGGACTCAATATCGGGGGTAAAAATGTGACTTTTTAGCCGATATCAAATATCCCACACTTAGACTTTGCTTGTCCTCAAGCAAACTTCTGAACTTAAAACAGTGAGGACTTTTATTCGTAGTGATCAAGCTGTTCCGCAAGACGGAAGGGCGGAAACTTGGTTTTTATTCTTTTTGCTATTCTCGAATCTTTTCCCGCAAGCATGAGAGGAGGTTACATAACTGAGGCTATCTCACTCGGGTCACTCATTTCACTAAAGTGTTTAGGGTGTCCTAAAGTTCTAAGAAATGAATTCACTCTTAGATAGGAGTTACTTTTTCGAAAGATTGATCCCTTCAGCTTTTGTCAGGAATTTCTTGGTGAGCATCCTTCTTTTTGACTGCCAGGAGTTCTTTTCTCGAATCTTTGCCGGTTCTGCTCCCTTTCTCAGAGCCTTTATTCGTAGAGACTTTGCTCTAGTTTTTGTTTTTGTTTTTGTTTTGTTTTTTTTTTTTGAAAGATGAAAACATCTTTTGCTTTTCTCTTCGAGGTCTCCTTTTGGGCGATCTTCTTTGATATTTGGCTTGGATGCTTGCATTTTTCTAGTACGATTTTGGAGGTTTTCCCGAAAAAGAGTGATTTAGTCGGGATTTATTTATTTATGAAGCGGATAGAGTAAGTAAAAAGAAAAAGGTGAAATGGATTTATGGAGCGAAAATGAAAATGAAGGTGTGTAGTGGGGGTTGTTTTTGTCTTCACGAATAGATGAGGTTTTCACTTAGTCATCCTCGTCAAAATGTGTGATTTCGAAATGTAGATCAAGAGCAAGTTCTGATTCCGAGATGTTAACATTGGCGCGCTCAACAGAAATATAGTGAAGCACTAAAAATGAGTGCTTATAAAGCCTTATTTGGGGGTGCCTCACAACAATTATAGCAGATCGAATTGCGCCTTTTGTTATGCAATGCTCTATTGGGAGAATTGATTTTGATTTTTCGCAAAAAGTTTTCAACCATGTTTTACCCTTTTTGTCTATTTTGTAGTAAAAACTTTTTGATCTTTTATAGAATTTTATCATCCTTAGCGTTTTGTAATTCAAAAAGTTTTAAATTTTGTGAAAAACTTGAGGATGTTACAAGAATCGTTAAGTGCAACATTTGCTATCCCACACTTTAAAATTACATTGTCCTCAATGTTAAGGATACGGAGTATCCCACACTTTAGTTTTTTTTAAAAGAGGCGTTGTGTTATTAAAAGTTTATGTTGGTGGGGTTGCCAATCCCACACTTAGTTTTCAAAATGGTATAGTAATTTGTGTATATTCTATTTGAAAAGGTGATGAAGACGTAGTACTCCCCTATGGTTTCAAGACGTGCAGCTGGATGACGCGCTAACTATGGATTCTTCAATTCTTGTGCCGGCGTCATCTTCGTTCAAAGCATCCTTGCTCCAAGTTGTTTCCATCTCATACGGTCTCGATCGTCGTTTGTTTTGTGACGTTTATTCATGCAATTATTTATTCTAAAAGCAACCATACATACTAAAACATAAAAGTAGTTATGCCCGCAACCGGGCGTACATAAATATAAGATAATGTAATGTAATGTAGCATCAGTAATAAAAGTACGAATGTTCCAAAAGTAAACATGGTTACGGCTGAGGTGGTGGATATGGAGGAGAATAGATTACGCTGGTGCGGGGCCTGGCTGGGTTCCTTAATTTGGACTGACCTTCGCTGGTCATCTCCTCGTCTGTGGCAAACTGGTCTGCTAACTCCTCTGTGTTCATGCCCGAGGATATTCTAAATTCTATCTCATCCGATCTCACGATTAACCCAGTAAGTGACGACGTGCTCGTATAAACCATCGGCCCAGTCTGTCAACCCATACTATCCTGTAAATCTCTACATCTTCCCCACTGCTGGTTCACATCCATACTATCGATACCCTGTGCAATCCCTACAGTCGTCTGTCAGTGCAACGCCTGATCCCATACCAACTCCTGAGCCTCAGTAGACGTGTTACCGTGGTCAGTGCTGAATAATTCTTCAACAAAACCCCCAGCCCCTGTGGTCTGTGGAGGTGGTGGTGGTGGCATAGATGTGATAACTGTACGCTGCGTGTAGTGATGAGTAGGTGGAGGTGGAGGTCCTGAAAACTGGTGGCTCGGCCTGCTCCCCTAGGATCACGGTGGGCTGTCATTACCGGGTACTCATGTGGGTATGGTGGGATGTGGAATTGCCTCCCCGCATAATGCGCAAAGTGATCCAAATTCTCAAGGATCGCGTGCTGGGAAAACCAACTCTCCTGACCTGGTATATCCCCCATGTGATACTGGTATTGGTATGGTGGATATCGTGGACGATCACCCTCGCCAACTGATGAGTGACGGCGAGTGTCAGTGGGCCGTCCATGTGCTGTGGGATCATCCTCATCCATAGGTTCCTGAAAACCTCGTCGTCTACAACCATCCCGTGTCCTAGTATCAGGTCTGAATCCTTGAACTCTCACCCCTGGTACCGTCCGCTCTTCAGAACCGGGTATCTCTGGGTTCACCTGGATGATCAACTGCTCACCCTCAACGCGAATATATCTCCAGTAGCTCAACAACTTATACCCAATTTCCTCTGATACGGCCCCAATCGTATAGTTAAACCGTTCAACATCCCCTAAAACACGCATGCTCTTGAGCAACTTAGTCACAACACCCCCTAAAACCGGCACAACTGTGCTTGCCGAATTCTTCTCGCTGGTGATAGCCTGAGCTAGGAGATGCACCACCTGTAGATTCTGGTTGTTCATTATGGCGTGCATCAGGCGCATGTCTCTGATCGTAACAACACCACTGAATCTGGCTTTAGGATGGAGGGTTTTGGTGATTAGTTGGTGGAGGATTCGGAGTACGGGGTTGGCGAATTTTGACGCCTTTTTACTTGACTGCCATGGCCTGTTATCTGTGGTGTGCTCTTGCCAGAAAGTCTGATGATCCATGTAATTCAAGGTGGTCAATCCATCCCTGAATATTGGCCGGGTGAGTTGTGATGATTTGTACAACTCTAGGTGTCTCGCAAACCGTGCGAGAGTCAAGTGATACATTCGGTTTTGATGTCGAAAATGGATGCATTCTTGATTATTATAATCCGCCGGATCAATCGTTGAATCAAAACTCCAGGTAGCCATAAACTCTGCATATGGCTAGTTATATGTTGTTTCGTTTAAGTCAAACAACGTTTTCCAGGCCCGGTGCATTCTACCTTCGGCTTGGAAAGTCAACATTCTTCTGAGATCAGCATCCCAACCACACTGTTCCAATATCGTCCAATTTATGTACTTATTACCCGCTTTATCTCGGTTAACCAAAACTCTCATAAAGGGCTCATTTTCCTCCGGGTTATCCTGCCCACGAAGACAATGGGGCAACTCGACATCATTTCGATGATTGGCCATCTGCAAAAATCAAGTAAAATGGGTTATGCTCCAAAAATTAAGACTTAGAGTCCAAAAATGCCTATATTTTTCGAAAAAAATTCGAAATGAGGGCTTTAAAAATGGGGTTTTCCAAAATCCTGTTATAGTCAAATATAGCCAAAATTACCACAAACAACATTTAAATGAACTACAATCTTACTTTTGAGCAAAATTCAAAGTGTACCCGTGATTACAATAAATAATGCAATAAATAATTATTATAGTCATTTAGTCGTAATACGCAAATTATTTTTTTTTTTGAACCAAATGTGATGATTTTTAAGCATACAATGATCCTAACAACCATTTTTAATTACCTTAAATATTTTTAAACATCAAAGTTGGGCTATAACATATTATAGTCAAAGATTAGAGTCGTTTGACCGAAAAATAATAAATTTGTTCAAAACGTACAAAATAAAGAAAATCAAGGATTAAGCTATATTTTCACGAGTAAATAAATGATTTCATCATTTGAACTAGTTTTAAGGCAATCCTAAGTTTTAAAAACGCTTTAACTATAGGAAAAACCGAAGTCCTAATTACGTGTAGTTTGACCAAAATATCAAATTTAAGCAAACAAGCATTCTTTGTTCCAAATTCAGTTTCTAAACATTCCTAATGAATCACTAAGCATCACAAAGCTAGCAAAACATCAAATTTCCAAGAATTTCACCAAATTTCACCCTAAAATCTCAACTAACTAGTCTAGAGCCAAAAACTATCCAAAATATCTCAATCAAGCCTAAAAACTAACACAAAGTAATCACATTATCTATCTAAGCATAAAGGAATCCAAAATTGAGTCAAAAACAAAGTTTTTTTAAAAAGTCAAAAATTTGACCCTAGGAGAAAATTCGAGTTTTCATCAAGAAAGAGTACCTTTTGTGCGAAATTGATGATGGAATCGAGTTTAGAAGGCTAGAGAGAACAAGTTTTGAGCTTTGATTCGTCGATTTTGGTTGAAATTTGAGTGTGGTAGGGTGGTGGTGTGTGTGACGGTCGAAGGGAACAGAGGAGGAGAAAAAGATCAAAAAGAAAAGAGAAGGAGAGGAAGAAAGGAAAGAAGAAACGAAAAAGAAGTGGCCCGTGTGGCTTGCGGGCTTATTTCCCCGATCTGACTTGCACTATTTTTAAGCTTTTATGATTTTAAAATTTAAAGGGTTTTAAGAAAAGATAAATAAAATAATACCTCAGATTTTAATTCGGTTATTTTATATTATATTGTTTTTTTATATTTTCTAAGATATATTACTAACTAAAATAAGAAAAGACAACTAAAAATTTAAAATATTTTATTTTTATTAAAAACACAAATTACACAGGTTTTACAACTAAATTCCAGAAATGACGCGGAAAGAAAGACAAGTTTAAGGCTTCTTTGACCATCCAGAGTAAATCAGTGGAGTGTATTGAGAATATTTCGAAATCATTTAACATTTTACGCTCACGCTTCTGTAAATCTCCGATATCGTCCATAAGTTTAACCAAAGCCCTTTTAACTTTCTTAGTGTTTGAAATTCCGTCCCTTGGCCCAGTATCTCTATAATTTAGTTCAAAAAGAAGTTTTGCCACTCTGTCTTGAAATAAAAGATCTTCCCCGCAGTCAGGATCACCGATTGTAAATTTAAAGTTTGAAGATATTTCTCGAATGATCTTTCTTTGCGGAGTTGTAAATGGAAATTTTGACATAGTGAGGATTTGCACGAGTTCCGAATATACTTCCTTTCTTTTTGTGAAGAAATTCTGATGTATTCTTTCCTCAGTAGAATCCGGAAAAGCTTCAATTAATCTTTTGATGAGAAATGAGGCTGGATCAAAGTAAAAGAAATCTCAGTTTCCGTAGGTTGAAATAGGGTTAGATGTCTTGCTTTTTATCCAGAATTCTAATTCAGAGATCATTGCTAAGACATAACGATTTATGAGAATTGGAGAAATTTCCTTATTAGTGAAGTGAGGGAGAAAAGCGATGAATGTCTCTAAATCGAACTTGAAATTAATTTCTGCATCCCGGTACTTGACGAAAAGGTCATCCCCACATTCTTTTAACAGTTTGTGAAGAGAACGAGTCTGAGAACGCAGCTCTTTTAACAGATTGATTTGAAATGTTGAAAATGGGAAGTCTGAGGAATAGAGGTGCCTAACGAATTCTCTATAGACGTCTAACCTTCTACTAGGATTTAACAGATTTCCAATAAATGGAGCTTTTGTTTTATTAGGGTTTCGTATCTCTTTAGGATTAAATTCGAACAAGTCTGGATAGTTGAAAATAGTTGGATATTCTTCCTTTATCTCATCTTCCATAATCAGGAGTTCGTTAAGACTGAGCCTCCCTTTTGGATCGTGAAGAGGGTTGAATCCTGGTGTATTTGAGTAAAACTTGTCCAAAAGCAATGAAATCTCTAAGTCAGATGAAATTATCCGGCTTCTTGGACTACAAGAATCAAGAGCTAAGTCTTGATGAGATTCATCAGGGTTTAGATTTGTTTTAGGTTTATAAAGAAAAACTTCGTCGGTTTCTGAAGTTGTGGGAGAGCAACTGCCATTCCCACTTTCTTCATAGTCGGTTAAGTTTGAACTGGAAACTACAGAAATTAAAACCATAATTACTATTTTGTTTTTATAATTTGAAAAGGGTTTATTATAATGGCGACTTTAAATCCTATACCAACAAACTCTCTACTCGTTAAGCATGTGTGATTCTTGTCAGTTTATCTTTTGAAACAAGTGGCCAGGCAGACAACGGAGAGGCAGGATCCTTTTGGTTCCAATATAATTGGAGACTGTTCGGAAAATCCAATAACCAAGTCCGTGTATAATTGTCTTTCTTAGACACCACTCAAGAATCTCAGATATCTTGATAGAATCAACGATTACCTTAACAGACAGAAAATAAGTCCCCGGCAGCGGCGCCAAAAACTCTACTTACTCTCGTGATATGGCCGAAATGGACGGTTTTATTTTCGCGGTGTCGTTAGGCCGCGACACGTCAGAATTAGCTACCACAAGGGCGAGTAGTGGGTTATTTTATTATTTATATTTATCTGGGGTTCCAAGCTATAACTCACCTACTTGTCTTCCTTTTAACGAGTAAGTGTTAAATATAACTCAGGTACATATTTTTGTATGTTTGCTCAGTAATGTGGGACAAAAGTGCCTATATAGTTAACCCTAGTGATAAGAGGTGATAGATTAAGATTAACTAGATAAAATAGTAACTAGACAATAAAATTAAAGATAGGTATGAAGAATAGAATTCTGAAGGGGAATTATCGCAAGAGTTTAACTTCCTAGGATAAACACTAAACCTCAATCAACTGGCTGTGACCCAATCTGATTTGTCACTAAGAGTTTAGGCTTTGAAGATTCTGGCTAAGACAGGTATCCCTACTCCCAACGTTAACCAGAAAGGTTTGAACGACCTTATGGATGGAATCCTAGGTACATGAACAAAGTGGTTTACCCAATAAAGGAACGTCTCAGCTTTTCTTAATCCTAGTTGGTATAACTAAAGCAATATCCTACCACTAAATCACTATGCTATGCCTTAACATTAACAGATGTGCAATCTTAGATATTCTAAGGTACTGCTAATTGGGATAGAAGTCTCTCCTTTGCGATCACTTATTCAACCCCGGATCATCTTACAATATCTCAAGAACATTGCTTCTGACGCGAATCATACTTCTGAGTAAGCTAGTGTTCACTGAACTCTCTATTGCTAACTCTGATCACAATCTAAATGGGCAGCTCTTCTAAGATGAATAATGGTTATTCATACGTAGGTACTATATCCCTATGGTGACGTTAAGCACACATAACTACTTACCTTGTATCCTAGGGTTGATCAGGTCCTAATACTAGGTTATAGCCACGTGAATAAGCGGAAAGGGTGATCCTTAAATTAAACTTCTAAACCGTCAAGGTTTCAGCATAACAATATGATAAGTTTCAGATAAAATATTCAACACGTAATAAACAATTGTAACAGATAGATAATCATGTAAGATGAAAGCAACTCAAGATAATAACTTTATTAAATTAAGGAAAGCGTTCTCCGTTTACAGACGAGATCTGGACCATTACAAGTGCTGACAACCTCTAGCCCGCTCCTATTACAATCTTCAGCATTCGCCTCCGGGTACTTAATTTCCTGCTCGGAGGTGAGAAGGCCTTGAAAGCTCTAGTGGGAGAAAGTGTATTGTAGTGAGAGAGTGAAGAGTGGTGTGTGTTGGAATGAATGACAAAGACCCATTAAATAGACTTGAAATTTTCCAGCATACGCCTGGCAGGGCGTATGGCAGCCCATTTTTGGCAGGCCGTATGCAAGGCAGGCCGTATGGTGGCTCGTATGGTGACACGTATATGGCAGGCCGTTTCCATACTAGCAGGTCATATGGCAGGCCGTATGACAGGCCGTATGGCTTGCTGGTCAGACTTGATTTCCTGGATCGCAACTTGATTTCTTGTCTTTCACCGTTTTTTGTTCTAGAATCTTTGTTTTTGCTCCGTTTCTCTTGATTCTTTTTGCATCGTCTTTGTTTTGCATCGTCTTTGTAATTACTTTGCCTACAAGTTTAACCAAAAAAGCGATTATTTTGCCGACAAAGCTTTGAACTTTATGCTTTTGGGACTCAATATCGGGGTAAAAACGTGACTTTTTAGCCGATATCACTGGGCTTCAATAGTGAAAGTTGTAACATCCCCAGCTCTGCGTATGGCTTTAGTCATTTGATCAACAAGAGTAGTGCGGATGGTTCTCTGTAGATCGGGTGTGATTCTGGCTACTGTACGATAAACAGCCAGTGTGGAAATGGCAGCCACCTCAGTAGGATCAAAACTACTGGTTGGGGGGCGATCACTGGTAGCGACAATAGGATTACCTCCATGGGGTGGTGGAGGTGGAAGGTCAGAATCTGACTCATCACCATGATCACCATCATTTTTACCTTCACTCGAAGGTTTAGAACCACTGGTATCCATGTCAGCATCATTATCAGCATCATCAGTAAGATCCACTAGTGTGTCTTTGGGACCAGTCACATTATCATGAGTGACTGGCTCACCCTTACCAGCACCTTTATCAGCATCACCATCAGATGAAGAAGATGATGAGGAAGAAGCTAAAGAATCAGAAGGTACTGGCAAATCAGGGACATTCTGCATCACACACTTCTTAGTGACAGGATCTATGATGAACTTGAGAGGCCTCCAAGTACCAGGCTATGGAGAAGCAGCTGGTGCCATACCAAAGTAATGGTAGTATGGCTGCTCATTGATTTGTTGTAGGGTGGCAAGCCTCTCATATACTTCTTCTCTTCCTGGTCGATCAAGCTGAGACAATAGTTCATGTGACAACCCGAAAATTTCCGATCAAATTTAAACTTTATCTTTATATGATTTCGACACGATAAGCAAAGTCAGTAATGTTGAGTCTCATAATTTTTTTGAACTGTTTCTATGAATTCATTTAACCTTTGACTACTTCCGACGATTCACGAACAGTTTTTTATGATTAGATGTTAATAGATATATAATAAAACATTAACAAAGTATTAAATGATATACTCTGAGTTTAATTATTTCAATATATAATTAATATATTTGAGAATTTTAAAATATAATATTATATATGGTAGTTTGAATATATATATATATATATATATATATATATATATATATATATATATATATATATATATATATATATATATATATATATATATATATATATATGTATATGATTTATACACATAATTATTATTATATGTATATTGTAAAATATATAAAGTAGAAATATTATGTGTTGAAATTATAATATCTATTTTTGTTATAAAATAACAGAATATTTTAAGTAAACATATAATGCTTATATATATATATATATATATATATATATATATATATATATATATATATATATATATATAAAACCTCAATAATATTTTCATATATACATATATAGTATAATATAATATGCAAACACATATTATATAATAATGTATATAATAAAATGTATAAATTAAATATTCAATATATGTTAGATAATTATTAAATATTACATAATTAATAATTTTTAATATCTATATATTAAAGATACTTACAAATTAAAATGTAATTGTTATATTATTAAAATAAATATTAATATTAATATTAATATTAGTATTATTATAACTAGTAGTAAAAATTATGATTTTAGTTATTATTAAGATTATCCTTTTATTATTTTTATAACTACCATTATCATTAAAATCATTATTGATATTATAAATACTATTATAAAGATAATACAAATTATTATTATTATCATTAATAATATCATATTTAAGAGTGTTGTTAATAATTATTTTTATTATCAGTGTTGTAAGGATTATTGTTAACTATTATTATTATTATTTTTATTATTATTATTATTATTATTATTATTATTAAAATTATTATTATTATTAGTATTATTATTATTATTAATATACTTATTTATTTATTTATACCAATATCAGATATGAAATTTGATTCTGTAAAATATCACGATTGGATTTTGAATTTTTTTTTTCATCATCTCCTGCTCACGAATCTTAATCTTGTCGACTCCAAATCACTACAAAACAACATCCAGCAAATTCAGTTAACGATCGATATCATTCTTTTCATTTTTTTTATTTTTTTCCTGTCTTTTTCCTTTGGAACGAATAACCCTGTCTACCATTTAATTATATATAACAATCAATCAATTCAGTTGATAAGCAAGTCATTTGAGTTTTCTCCTTCATTATCAATTACAAGAGTCATTATCTGTTAATTAAGTGAAGAATTTATAAAAAAATGGAAACAGAACCTGTTCTTCCTCTGTTCGTAAACTCCATTCACAAAAGCTTAATTTCAAAATAAATTTCAAAATGTGGTAATACAAAGTTATTAGGAAACATTCGTTCAAACTTTCTACAAAATCTGAATTTCCAATTTTTCAAAACGAGATCGAATTTGGAAGTTAAACTTTATATTCAAAAAGTCAAAGGTTGTGTTCATCAAGAAATTCGAATCTGTTTTGATGTTTCAAGTCAAATTGATGATTCCTAACGTTTATTGGAGTCATTTACAACTTATTTCATGAAGGAATCATAAGCCAAAATGGTCTCAATTCAAAATCATAATTGGAGTTTATGGTATTCATCGCGTCACTGTTTTTGCTGTAGTTTCTGTTATTTTTTTTATTTTTATTTTTTTCTCTTATCCTAACAATCAATATAACCACAACAGGTTAATTATGATTCAAATCCAAATCATAAACCAAACTTTGTATTCATTGATTTCGATATTAATCCGGTTCATTTGTTGTGAAGATGAAGAACAATAAATATATATATTTAACACATATAACATAACAAAATATTTTATTATATAAAAGGAATATATGAAATATAAATATATTATTATTATAATATCATTAATAGGTTATATATATAAACTTATTCGATTACGATTATGTGTATTAATATATATACACAAATGATATAGGTTCGTGAATACGAGGCCAACCCTGCAATGTTCTGTATCATCGTATGAATATTTTTACTACAAAATATTGTATTGTGAGTTTCATTTGCTCCCTTTTTTCAATGCTTTTGCAATATATATTTTTGGGACTGAGAATACATGCGCTGCTTTTATAAATGTTTTACGAAATAGACACAAGTAATCGAAATTATATTCTATGGTTGGATTATCGAAATCGAATATCGCCCTTCAAGTCTGGTAACCTAAGAATTAGGGAAATGACCCCTAATTGACGTGAATCCTAAAGATAGATCTATTGGGCCTAACAACCCACTTGATGTCTATGGATGGCTTTAGTACTTCGAGATTATTATTATACAGACGTCAATGTCTGTGGGGATATTCTATGCATTATGGTTAATGTCGGTTACCAGGTGTTCAATCCATATGAATGATTTTTATGCAGATGGCTATATGCATGCATGATGTTTATGAGAAATGAAAATATGAAATCTTGTGGTCTATTAAAATAATGAAAATGAATGATTATGATAAACTAATGAACTCACCAACCCTTTTGGTTAACACTTGAAAGCATGTTTATTCTCAGGTATGAAAGAAATCTTCCGCTGTGCATTTGCTCATTTTAGAGATATTACTTGGAGTCATTCATGACATATTTCAAAAGACGTTGCATTCGAGTCGTTGGGTTCATCAAGATTATTATTAAGTTATTGATAGTTTGATATATTATGAAATGGTATGCATGCCTGTCAACTTTCGATGAAATGAAAGTTTGTCTTTTAAAAATGGATGCAATGTTTGTAAAATGTATCATATAGAGGTCAGAATCTCGCAATGTAGTCAACTAATGTGAATAGTTTATAATCGATATGAATGGGTCCTTTCAGTTGGTATCAGAGCGGTGGTCTTAGTGAACCAGGTCTTTCATTAGTGTGTCTAACTAATAGTTAATAAGATGCATTAGTAAGTCTGGACTTCGACCTTAGCTGCATGTCAAAAAGTTTTGCTTATCATTTCTTGTCGGAAATCATCTGCTTATCATCCTTAGGAAATTACCTGTTTATCATTCTTAATCTAGACATATCTTACTGCCTAGATTGCATGAATAGTGTACAGACAAAAATTTATATCTTAGCATATCTATTACTGTAAACTTTGCCTGACAATTCTGAAGAATCCACCGTAACTTACGGGATTTTGGAATATGAATCTAAGTCCTATAATCAATCTCCTATCAAAAATTAATTCCCTGATCGTACGAGATGGATCCCTCAACCAGTTCGAGTCCCTCGGATTTCGATAACTATTCCTATAGTTATTCTGACAACTATTCCGATATGGAGTTTCACTCGAGTTCCGAAAGCAGTATGACCGGAATGAATCAACCAATCAGCCATCATCAATTCTGGATGAATTGGGGATGGGTTCGTAGTCGACTCAATCAATGGAGACACGAAAAAGGCGATCCATTCCACCAACCGAATTCACCTCTTGGCGATGAACCTGAAGCACTTACCGGCGAACCTGTTCGAGACACTATTTTCTCACTCATTTCCAGAGTATCTCATCACGATTATATACCATCTCAAATTCTAGATCTTATTCATCCGCTCGTCCTAACCGACAATCATCCTGGAGTAATTGAAGAAGTCAACGAGCTTCGCTCTCGAGTAATCAATTTGGAGAATATGGTGAAAAACTCACCAGCTTCAGCAACATCACCGACATCAACAGCACCACCAGCAATAGCAGTCGTACCATCAACAACACACGCCTCAACATCACAATATGTACCTCAAGCATAATCATCGTTCTACGTGACGTTCTACATCAATTATCTTCATTCGACATGGCGATTATGTAATCTCTAATGTTTTATAGATTATATATTCTTGTTCTAACGGTAAATCAAATGAGTTTAATATCATATTGGCTCATTAAATCCATGACTACATCTGAAGAAAATATATATGTATATATGTTTTCATAAAGATTGTAATTAAAAATTCTCTTGTACAAACTGTTAATGGTGAAAATATTTTAACGGGTAGATAATACCCGAGGAATATTTAGATTTCACATTAATAAGTTACACTGCATATTCTTCAAATCTGATTCAACAGTCAATTACTGTCCTATCTACATCCACATATATACGTATCCATTCACCGCAGAATAACCATTTTCATTCAATTTCATATTTGGATTTTGATCTATCAGAATCCAACAAAAAATCCAACAAGTGGCATAATGAAGAAAACATTGGACAAAATAAAATTTGTTAGAAACAAACAAATTAACAATGAGAAATTCTGTTAAGAATCCACGCTAACAAAATCCTAGCTAACTATTCCTAACTAACTGTTAATTCCTTATTACATTTATTTATCGCAATTTATTTATCGCAATTTTAATTCTCGTAATTTTATTTATCGTCATTTAATTTCTGTTATTTATTTTAAGCACTTTAAATATCGTCGGGACACATATACAATGTTTTGACATATCATATCGGCATCATCTATATATATTATTTGGAATAACCATAAGTCACTCTATATCGCGGTAATGCTCAAGTTAGCATATAAAGGGTCGAGGTTGATTCTAAATAATATATATACTTTGAGTTGTGATTGAGTCTGAGACATGTATACAATGGGTCACGACACGTATTAAATAATTCGAATATTATATATTAAACTATATATGAATTATTGAATTACTAACTGTGGACTACTAACACTGGACAATTAAAATGAATTAAAATGTCGATTATAACATATGAAACTACATATTTCTTCAAGCTTGCCACTTAATTTCATCTTAAACCTCATTTGTATTTTGACGATTACAATCTACGCTCAAACTTTTCATGATTCTTAAAAACTCCTCAATCAAGAGGATGATCCAACCACACGTTATCTATGAAAGGGAGAACTTATGCATATGGGCATGCACCTGGAAAACTCTCGGAACACGAGTAAACGTTTAACACGTATCTGTGCTAGCTCCTTTGGCATTGTTATTACAGAAAAAATAACATTGCAATTCTTTTTTCAAATTAGCCAATTTTGTCACAGCTCCAGCAAATCAGTTTCAATTTTTCATTCGAATAAACCTTATTATAAAGATTACCCCTTCATCATCGTTACCGGAGAACCGTTTATATTCCACCACATTAGTAGTAAACTTACCAGCAACTTCATTACTCATTGGCTTAAGTCTCTCTGAAGAACCATTATATTTGTTCGTTAAAACCTATTCATATACTCATCCACATCTTATAACAAGAATTACCACATCAATTACCGGGAATTAGCAACCAGTATTTTGAAATCTCGCATCATGTCAACATCAACAATTATATGTATACATATAACATTTATCTCTTAGAATTATGATCTTCCATTTTGAAATTTTGATAAGCACTCCAATGTACAAATCAGTTCTCGAAATTTTGAAAAAAAAAATGCTGATGAAGCAGCAAAAACTGTAAACGACCTTAACAGTCGAAAGTTTGATGATAAAGAATAGTATATTGGCAAAGCTAAGAGAAGGTTTGGAACTGGAAAAAGGATTGAGCAAACCATGAAGGAGGTTGTAGATAAATCACAAAGACTAAACCTGACTTCAAAAGATCCAAATGATTCAGCATCTACAGAAGTCATTAACGAATACCTTGCTCCTGACTCTAAACCCTTACGGACAAATCTACTTCATCATCCTTCGATATTAGAAATTCTAAGATATCATCGTATCTTTCATTATAAATATCCTCGATATTTCTGAAGATATTTTCATAACTATGCTTATCTGAAATCATTTATCTCTTAACGCTATCAATGTTACATCAAAAAGGAAACTATTTTAGTTTCTAAATTTTGAAAAATTCGAATATAAAATATGAATGTTTTTAAATTAGTATTGGGAACTGAAGCATGAGTTAGTATAATATAATGACACTTGATCAACGTGTTTATATTACAGTAAGTCATGCTGAGTTTCTAATGGAACATGATGATTCACAGATTATAACGTCATCATGTATCATGTTACACGACTCTTACATTCTATCTAATCTATAAACATATCAAGAACATATTTTCTTGTTAATTCTATCTTTTCTCTTGAATTCTGGTAATTTAACCAATCAATATCGTGCTATTACAATCTCTCTCTTAGAACATTAATCTTGTTCATTCGAAACTTCATACCTACGAATTCTGGACCATTATTCGCTTGACTTAAAGGCGAGAAGAGAAAACAAAATCACAAAGCTTCGAAATATAAAGGGGAGTATAAATCGCAGCAAATAGAAGAAATCATTAACTCTGGATGTCGATAATTATGGAAAGACAAATACAAGGAAGGATTATAAAAATCACCACCCCAAGAGCGAAATAGAAGTAAACGGATTCCTCCGGAGGGAGTTGAAAAAGAAGGATGATTGTTGCGATAGTTAGTAACATATCAAGGATCAGAACCGGATCAAGCATATTGACGAATGCTTTAAAGTATGAATTGAGGGAGAAAGAATAAAAGGTATGAGTTAAGGAAAAAAGGAAACGAAAGGGGTGGATTTATAGTGAAATCTTAGACAGAGCAATCAAGACAGATTATCGCGTTTAACCAAAGAGGATCCTAATTTCCTTAATTACCGAAGAATCAAATCTTATTATGAAGATTTTTCTCTAAATCCCTTGAATTCTGGAAATCAACCGTGACTACGTCATCGGTTAAAACGAACCTGCATTTACTCATTTCACTCTTTTGCGATAGCTTCACTTATACTCTTCACATAAACGAATTGTTTTATCCATAATACTCACTGATGATAAAACTCTAATTTTCAACTCATATGCGTCATGAAAACATACTTATTGTCAGTCATGACGATCCCAATCAAATTTTAGGTCGAAATTTCTTTAACGGGTAGGTACTGTGATAATCCGAAAATTTCCGATTGAAAGGACCCGTTCATATACATTATAAACGATTCACAATAGTTGATTACATCGCGAGGTATTTGACCTCTATATGATACATTTTACAAACATTGCATTCGTTTTTAAAAGACAAACTTTCTTTACAACAAAAGTTGACGGCATGCACACCATTTCATAATACATCCAACTATAATTGGCTTAATAATAATCTTGATGAACTCAATGACTCGAATGCAACGTCTTTCAAAATATGCCATGAATGACTCCAAGTAATATCCTTAAAATGAGCTAATGCACAGCGGAAGATTTCTTTAATACCTGAGAATAAACATGCTTTAAAGTGTCAACCAAAAGGTTGGTGAGTTCATAGGTTTATCATAACAATCATTTCAATATATTAATAGACCACAAGATTTCCGTTTATAAATATATGTACACTCGCAAGTGTATAAAAGTATTCTATAAGTTGTAGGCACCCGGTAACAAGCCTTAACGTTCATGTTTTACCCTCTAAAGTACACCAGATCAGGTGTGTTTAAAATAACCTCGAAGTACTAAAGCATCCCATAGTCAGGATGGGGTTTGTCAGGCCCAATAGATCTATCTTTAGGATTCGCGCCTACCGTACATAGACAAGTAGTTTAATGTTACCAAGCTAAGGGTATATTTCTGGTTTAAACCCACGTAGAATTAGTTTTAGTACTTGTGCCTATTTCGTAAAGCATTTATAAAAACAGCGCATGTATTCTCAGTCCCAAAAATATATATAAAAGGGAGCAAATGAAACTCACAATACTGTATTTCGTAGTAAAAATACATATAACGTCATTTAATAAGTGCAAGGTTGGCCTCGGATTCACGAACGTATCAATATTGAGATTCAATATTGCAGGAAAGTACGTAGACGCAACGGAGATGATAAATACTAGATTGACCTCACGAGCATACCCATGAACCATACCCATCACCTCCATAGCTATAACCCATAATTTTCTTAGCTTCGACTCATTCAAAAAAACTATTTTGAAATCACTCGGACAGCACTCTGTCGTAATATTTTATGTATACTAATAATATCTTGAAATAATACAGAGTAAATATATATATTTATATATATAAATCGAGTGAGAGAGTTTAGAGAAATATATTTTCAAGTTTCTATGAAATAATGAAACCTACTTAATTCTATTTATAATAGATTTTTGAATTATTAAAGTGAATTATTAAAGTATGAATTATTAAAGTGAATTATTAAAGTATGAATTATTAAAGTTAAAGTAAAGTAAAAGTAAAGTAAAGGTAAAGTTAAAGTATAGTAAAAGTATAAAAACTATGTATGTATAATACGCGTATAAATATATATAATATTAATTTAAATCGTTATATATATTTAATGAAATAAAATATAAATATCGTTATATTTATTATACTGGTTAAGTAATGAGTTGTCAAAAGTGATTCTAGATATTTATAAAAGTTATATACGTTTTAATAATAAAGTTCTTTTTAAACTAAAAACGTCTTTGTACGTTTGAAAATAGATTAATAGAATATTATGGAAACCAATTCTTCACTAACTTTTGTCTAACTTTCGTAAATGACACTTTTTGTTTTTATTTATAAATAGCTTTACAAATTATTCTGAATATCGTTAAGAGGAATAGATTTTCTCAAATCATAGTGGACCTCTCAACAGAGATTTGTAATCATAATTCAATGTTTCTGATAATTCAACCATTTAATATTTTTTTTTAATTTCGTCAAAAATCATATTGAAACAAATATGTTCGTGTAAAGTATTATACGTTTAATACTTTATTAATATTCTCAAGTTATAATATATATATATACATATACATATCTATTTATATATAACGGTTCGTGAATCGTCGGAATTTGGTCGAGGTTATAATGAATGTATGAACACAGCTTAAAATTCTTGAGATTTAACTTAACAAACTTTGCTTATCTTGTCGGAATAATATAAAGATTAAAGTTTAAATTTGGTCGGAAATTTCCGGGTCGTCACAGTACCTACCCGTTAAAGAAATTTCGTCCCCGAAATTTGATAGAGGTCGTCAATACTAACAATGAGAATGTTATTATAACAATTATAGAGTTTTATCATGTTCAAGAAGAATGGATAAAATAATTCGATTACTCGAAGCGTATGAGTGAAGTTATCGTAAATGAATGAAATAATCATTGTCATCCACAGTTAATGCTCTCTTCTATTTGCTATGATTTATACTCCCATTTCTAGTTCGGAGCTTTGTCCTTTCGTTTCTTCTTCTTGCGATTAAGCACCGCTTGTAATGGTCCTGAATTCGCAGATATAAATTTCAGAATGAACATTGTTAATGTTCTAGGAAGGAAATTGTAATGGCACGATTTTGACTTGTCAAATTACCATAATACCTCGGAAAAAGCCGAATCATCAAGAAATATTTTCTTGATATTTAGAGATCAAAGAGAATACAAGAGTCGTGTAACATAGCACATGATGACGTTATGATCTGTGAATCATCATGTTCCATTTAGAAACTCAGCATGAATTACTGTAATATAATCACGTTGATCAAGTGTCATTATATTATACTAACTCATGCTTCAGCTCCCAACACTTCTTCAAGAATATTCCTATTTGAAACTCGAATGTTTCAGAATTTAGAAACTAAAATAGTTTCTTTTATGATATAATACAGATAGCGCGAAGAGGTAAATGATTTCAGATAAGAATAATTATAAAAATATCTTCAGAAGTATGGATGATATTTATAATGAAAGATACGATGATATCTTAGAATGTCTAATATCAGAGGATGATGAAGGATATTGTTCGCAGGGGTTTAGAGTCAGGAGCAAGGTATTCGTTAATGACTTCAACAAGTATTAAATCATTTGGATTCTTTGAAGGCAGGTTCAGCCTTTGTGATTTGTCCACAGCCTCCTTCATACTTTGCTCAATCCGTTTTCCAGTTCCAAAGCTTCTCTTTTTCCGAGCTTTGCCAATATACTATCCTTTATCATCCAACTTTTTACTGTTAAGGTCGTTTACAGTTTTTGCTGCTTCATCAGCATTTTTCAAAATTTCGAGAACTGGTTCGCAGTTTAGGGTGTTTTTTTAGAAATTTCTCATTCAAAGAATGTAAGTCTTGGAGGTAATTGTTGATGTGTATATGTAATTGTTGATGTAGACATGCTGCGAGGTTTCAAAATACTGATTGCTGATTCTCAATAATTGGTATGGCAATTCTTGTTATAAGGTACGAATGAGTATATGATAGGGTTTCGATAATTATAATGATTTTTTTTTTTGGAAAGTCAAAGATCAATGAAGTTGTTGGTAAGTTTATTGCTAATGTGGTGAATATAAACGATTCCCCGGTAACGTTGGCGAAAGGGCAACGTATCTATCGAGGTTATAATAAGACTGTTTTGATTGAGAAGTCGAAGATGACTTGCTGGAGCTGTGACAAAACTGTCTATTTTGAAACGGAATTGAAAAGTTATTTTAGCTAGTAAATGCCAAAGGGTCTAACACGGATACGTGTCGAACTATGACTTGGGTTTTGAGAGTTTTTTAGGTGTATAACTGTGGGTAACATGTGGTTGGATCATCATCTCGATTGTTCCTTAGTTGAAGTGTCTTCAGGAATTTCGAAGGGTTTAAGCACATATTGTAATCGTTAATACACATGATGTTCTAACACAGTTTTGAAGTCAAAGTATAGCTTTGAAAGACATAGGAATCTAAGAGTGATGATACTAGTTATATTTCGAATTGAATTACGCGATTTCAAAATCAGAATATGTAATTGAATTTGAATGAGTATGATTGTTTTGATTTATATGAAAGAATGGATATTGTTGTGAAAGTAGGGAGTATAGTTGATGATTGCTGAATCAGTTTCGAAAAATGTAATATATTAATTGTGAATTTATATATCTCTCGGGTATTACCTACCCGTTAAAAAAAAATTTCACAATTAATATTTTGTACAAAAGAAGTTTATTACAGTCTTTATGAAAATATATGTGTATATTTTTTTTAGATGTAACATAGATTTAATGAGTTAATATTAAATTAAACTCATTTGTTTTATGGTTGGAACTAGAATTGAGTAATCCCTAAAACTTTATAAATTGCATAAGTATTTCTTCAATAATATTGAAATTATGAATCATTACTTTGTTATTTGTTGGTTTTCGTGAAATTCTTGTGAACTTCGCAAGGTACGAATGATGTTATTTGAAAAGTTTCGAGTACATCGATGATGAAAGTGTAAAATCAAACATATATTCGAATAATACACTTGATTTATTATGAATTGGATTTTTTATTGAATTGAGACAGAGATTGTAATTAACGATGGTTAAGTTGCGGACGAAGGACGTACATCATTGCATATTTGTAATATGAATTAACTGAGTAGTTAATATTCACACATAATAGCTTAGTACGGGAAGATTTATTATGGTTTAAAAATTTATACATATAAAATATACATATAAATCTTTCGATTGGAAATGAGTTAATACTTCATAACTCGTTGATACAATATATTTTTTGTTGATTCGTAATGATGTCCACAATGATTCTTGAACTGACAGAGTTTGTGATGTTACAGGTGCTGTTGATTCTGATGATACTGACGGCACTGACTGTGTTGATGATGCTACGGTCCTGTTGATGCTGTTGGTAAAACAATTCTAGCTTGTAATTCGTACACCATTTTCGATCAAAGTTTCTACTCTACCATCTCCGTTCACACATCCGATTTACGGTCAGAATTAAATAATCTCTAAGATTTTGGAGATTACATAACTGCCGCAGAGATATCTCTTCAATGAAGTTTATGAATTAATACTTCATCGTTTGTTGTTGTTGATATTCCTGGATATTTACAGGGCGTATGACGTTGATGTTTGAGATACATATTGTGATGTTGCGGTGTGGGATGTGGATGTTGTTGTTGGTGGTGGTGATGGTACTGTTGGTGTTGCTGATGGTGGTACTGTTTATGCTGCTGGTGCTGCTGCTGGTGTTTGTAACCTTTGCACCATATTCTCTAAAGCCACTACCCGAGCGCGAAGCTCGTTGACTTCTTCTATTACACCGGGGTGATTGTTGGTTCGGACGAGCGGATAAATAAAATCTAGAATTTGGTGTAGTATGTAATCGTGACGAGATACTCTAGAAATAAGAGAGAAAATGGTGTTTCGGATAGGTTCGCCGGTAAGTGCTTCAGGTTCTTCGCCAAGAGGGCAATGTGGTGGATGGAAGGGATCACCTTCTTCTTATCTCCAATGATTAAGGAGGCTACGAACCCATCCCCAATTCATCCAGAATAGATGATGACTAATTGGTTGATCCATTCCGGTCACACTGCTTTCGGAACTTTAGTGGGATTCCATTTCGGAATCCGAGGGACTTGAACTAATGACGAATTCCATTTCGTACGATTGAAAGAAGAATTTTTCGATATGAAATGATTTTCCGGCTATCGGGTGGTATTCTAATTATATAGAGCAAAAGGTTTCGTTGATTACAGAGGAATTTACGGAATATGTCAGGCAAAGTTTACAGTAACAGATACGCTAAGATATAAATTAGCAGATACGCTAAGATATGAATTTTGTCTATACACTATTCATGCAATCAATGCAATAAGATTTGTCTAGACTAAGAATGATAAGCAGGTAATTTCCGACAAAAATGATGAGCAAAACTTTTGACATGCAGACACGGTCGAAGTCCAGACTCACTAATGCATCCTAACGACTATCAGTTAGACACACTAATGCAGACCTGGTTCGCTAAGACCACCGCTCTGATACCAACTGAAAGGACCCGTTCATATACATTTTAAACGATTCACAATAGTTGATTACATCGCGAGGTATTTGACCTCTATATGATACATTTTACAAACATTGCATTCGTTTTTAAAAGACAAACTTTCTTTACAACAAAAGTTGACGGCATGCACACCATTTCATAATACATCCAACTATAATTGGCTTAATAATAATCTTGATGAACTCAATGACTCGAATGCAACGTCTTTCAAAATATGCCATGAATGACTCCAAGTAATATCCTTAAAATGAGCTAATGCACAGCGGAAGATTTCTTTAATACCTGAGAATAAACATGCTTTAAAGTGTCAACCAAAAGGTTGGTGAGTTCATAGGTTTATCATAACAATCATTTCAATATATTAATAGACCACAAGATTTCCGTTTATAAATATATGTACACTCGCAAGTGTATAAAAGTATTCTATAAGTTGTAGGCACCCGGTAACAAGCCTTAACGTTCATGTTTTACCCTCTAAAGTACACCAGATCAGGTGTGTTTAAAATAACCTCGAAGTACTAAAGCATCCCATAGTCAGGATGGGGTTTGTCAGGCCCAATAGATCTATCTTTAGGATTCGCGCCTACCGTACATAGACAAGTAGTTTAATGTTACCAAGCTAAGGGTATATTTCTGGTTTAAACCCACGTAGAATTAGTTTTAGTACTTGTGCCTATTTCGTAAAGCATTTATAAAAACAGCGCATGTATTCTCAGTCCCAAAAATATATATAAAAGGGAGCAAATGAAACTCACAATACTGTATTTCGTAGTAAAAATACATATAACGTCATTTAATAAGTGCAAGGTTGGCCTCGGATTCACGAACGTATCAATATTGAGATTCAATATTGCAGGAAAGTACGTAGACGCAACGGAGATGATAAACACTAGATTGACCTCACGAGCATACCCATGAACCATACCCATCACCTCCATAGCTATAACCCATAATTTTCTTAGCTTCGACTCATTCAAAAAAACTATTTTGAAATCACTCGGACAGCACTCCGTCGTAATATTTTATGTATACTAATAATATCTTGAAATAATACAGAGCAAATATATATATATTTATATATATAAATCGAGTGAGAGAGTTTAGAGAAATATATTTTCAAGTTTCTATGAAATAATGAAACCTACTTAATTCTATTTATAATAGATTTTTGAATTATTAAAGTGAATTATTAAAGTATGAATTATTAAAGTGAATTATTAAAGTATGAATTATTAAAGTGAATTATTAAAGTATGAATTATTAAAGTTAAAGTAAAGTAAAAGTAAAGTAAAGGTAAAGTTAAAGTATAGTAAAAGTATAAAAACTATGTATGTATAATACGCGTATAAATATATATAATATTAATTTAAATCGTTATATATATTTAATGAAATAAAATATAAATATCGTTATATTTATTATAATGGTTAAGTAATGAGTTGTCAAAAGTGATTCTAGATATTTATAAAAGTTATATACGTTTTAATAATAAAGTTCTTTTTAAACTGAAAACGTCTTTGTACGTTTGAAAATAGATTAATAGAATATTATGGAAACCAATTCTCCACTAACTTTTGTCTAACTTTCGTAAATGACACTTTTTGTTTTTATTTATAAATAGCTTTACAAATTATTCTGAATATCGTTAAGAGGAATAGATTTTCTCAAATCATAGTGGACCTCTCAACAGAGATTTGTAATCATAATTCAATGTTTCTGATAATTCAACCATTTAATATTTTTTTTTAATTTCGTCGAAAATCATATTGAAACAAATATGTTCGTGTAAAGTATTATACGTTTAATACTTTATTAATATTCTCAAGTTATAATATATATATACATATACATATCTATTTATATATAACGGTTCGTGAATCATCGGAATTTGGTCGAGGTTATAATGAATGTATGAACACAACTTAAAATTCTTGAGATTTAACTTAACAAACTTTGCTTATCTTGTCGGAATAATATAAAGATTAAAGTTTAAATTTGGTCGGAAATTTCCGGGTCGTCACACCGATCAAATTTAAACTTTATATTTATATGATTTCGACACGATAAGCAAAGTCAGTAATGTTGAGTCTCATAATTTTTTGAACTATTTCTACGAATTCATTTAACCTTTGACTACTTCACGAACAGTTGTTTATGATTAGATGTTAATAGATATATAATAAAACATTAACAAAGTATTAAATGATATACTCTGAGTTTAATTATTTCAATATATGATTAATATATTTGAGAATTTTAAAATATAATATTATATATGGTAGTTTGAATATATATACATACATATATATATAAATATATATACATAATTATTATTATATGTATATTGTAAAATATATAAAGTAGAAATATTATGTGTTGAAATTATAATATCTATTTTTGTTATAAAATAACAGAATATTTTAAGTAAACATATAATGCTTATATATATAAAACCTCAATAATATTTTCATATATAGTATAATATAATATGCAAACACATATTATATAATAATATATATAATAAAATGTATAAATTAAATATTCAATATATGTTAGATAATTATTAAATATTACATAATTAATAATATGTAATATCTATATATTAAAGATACTTACAAATTAAAATGTAATTTTTATATTATTAAAATAAATATTAATATTAATATTAATATTAGTATTATTATAACTAGTAGTAAAAATTATGAGTTTAGTTATTATTAAGATTATCCTTTTCATTATTTTTATAACTACCATTATCATTAAAATCATTATTGATATTATAAATACTATTATAAAGATAATACAAATTATTATTATTATCATTAATAATATCATATTTAAGAGTGTTATTAATAATAATTTTTATTATCAGTGTTGTAAGGATTATTGTTAACTATTATTATTATTATTATTATTATTATTATTATTATTATTATTATTATTATTATTATTATTATTATTATTATTATTATTATTATTATTATTATTATTATCATTATTAAAATTATTATTAAAATTATTATTAAAATTATTATTATTATTATTATTTTTATTATTATTATTATTATTATTATTATTATTATTATTATTATTATTTATTTATTTATACCAATATCAGATATGAAATTTGATTCTGTAAAATATCACTATCGGATTTTGAATTTTTTTTCATCATCTCCTGCTCACGAATCTTAATCTTGTCAACTCCAAATCACTACAAAACAACATTCAGCAAATTCAGTTAACGATTGATATCATTCTTTTCATTTTTTTTTTATTTTTTTTCCTGTCTTTTTCCTTTGGAACGAATAATCCTGTCTACCATTTAATTATATATAACAATTGATCAATTCAGTTGTTAAGAAAGTCATTTGAGATTTCCCCTTCATTATCAATTACAAGTGTCTTTATCTGTTAATTAAGTGAAGAATTTATAAAAAAATGGAAACAGAACCCGTTCTTCCTTTGTTCGTGAACTCCATTCACAAAAGCTTAATTTCAAAATAAATTTCAAAATGTGGTAATACAAAGTTGTTAGGAAACATTCGTTCAAACTTTCTGCAAAATCTGAATTTCCAATTTTTCAAAACGAGATCGAATTTTGAAGTCAAACTTTAAATTCAAAAAGTCAAAGGTTGTGTTCATCAAGAAATTCGAATCTGTTTTGATGTTTCAAGTCAAATTGATGATTTTTCCTAACGTTTATAGGAGTCATTTACAACTTATTTCATGAAGGAATCATAAGCCAAAACGGTCTCAATTTCAATATCATAGTTGAAGTTTATGGTATTCATCGCGTCACTGTTTTTGCTGCAGTTTCTGTTATTTTATTTATTTTTTATTTTTTTCTCTTATCCTAACAATCAATATAACCACAACAGGTTAATTCTGATTCAAATCCAAATCATAAACCAAACTTTGTATTCAATGATTTGGATACTAATCCAATTCGATTGTTGTGAAGATGAAGAACAATAATAAAACAGAATAAAAGAATTAAATAAGTATGGGGCTGGGTTTTAATCAGAAATGCAGGACATAAGGAATGGTTAGGGTGTTGTGTTGGTTATCGAGAGGTCACGGGTTCGAGCCCGACTTTGGGCAGTTTTTTTTAAATGGCTTTTTAAAGGTAGTTTCTATTTTTTAAAATTTATATTATTATTATTATTATTATTATTATTATTATTATTATTATTATTATTATTATTATTATTATTATTATTATTATTATTATTATTATTATTATTATTATTATTATTATTAGTTATTGCTATTATTATTAAGTATTATAATTATTATTAGTATTGTAATTATTATTATTATTATTATCATAATTATCAGTATTCTAACCATTATTATTAATATTATTATAAATTTTATCATTTTCGTATTATTATTATTATTATAATTACTAATATTATAATAATTCTTAGTATTATAATTTTTATTATAAGTATCATAATTGTTATTATTATTATTATGATCATAATTATAAGTATTATATCTATTATTATTATTATTATTATTATTATTATTATTATTATTATTATTATTATTATTATTATTATTATTATTATTATTATTATTATTATTATTATTATTATTATTATTATGAGTATTAGTTATGATATTATTATTAATTTTAAAACTTTAATATTATTATCATTATGATGAAAAGGTTTATTATTATTATCATTATGAAAATAATACAAATTATTATTATTTTCATAAATATTAGTATTAGTATCTTTTTACAAATAATAGAATTGTTAATATTAACATAAGTATTATTATTTATAGTATCACGAGTATTATTATTATGTAATTACTAAAATCAATATCATAACTATCATCAACAGTAAAATTAATATTTTTACAAATATTATTATTAATATCATTGTTATTATCACTAATAGAGTTATTATTAACATAAGTATATTATTAATGTTATTATCATTATTTTTACTAATATTAACTTAGTATAATTTGAACTACTGTTTTGATAAACAAATGAAATACATAAATATATATATTTAACACATATAACATAACAAAATATTTTATTATATAAAAGGAATATATGAAATATAAATATATTATTAATATAATATCATTAATAGGTTATATATATATATAAACTTATTCGATTACGATTATGTGTATTAATATATATACACAAATGATATAGGTTCGAGAATCCGAGGCCAACCCTGCATTGTTCTGTATCGTCGTATGAATATTTTTACTACAAAATATTGTATTGTGAGTTTCATTTGCTCCCTTTTTCAATACTTTTGCAATATATATTTTTGGAACTGAGAATACATGAGCTGCTTTTATAAATGTTTTACGAAATAGACACAAGTAATCGAAATTACATTCTATGGTTGGATTATCGAAATCGAATATCGCCCTTCAAGTCTGGTAACCTAAGAATTAGGGAAATGGCCCCTAATTGATGCGAATCCTAAAGATAGATCTATTGGGCCTAACAACCCCCATTCATGTCTATGGATGGCTTTAGTACATCGAGATTATTATTATACAGATGTCGATGTCTGTGGGGATATTCTATGCATTATGGTTAATGTCGGTTACCAGGAGTTCAATCCATATGAATGATTTTTATGCAGATGGCTATATGCATGCATGATGTTTATGAGAAATGAAAATATGAAATCTTGTGGTCTATTACAATGATGAAAATGAATGATTATGATAAACTAATGAACTCACCAACCCTTTTGGTTGACACTTGAAAGCATGTTTATTCTCAGGTATAAAAGAAATCTTCCGCTGTGCATTTGCTCATTTTAGAGATATTACTTGGAGTCATTCATGACATATTTCATAAGACGTTGCATTCGAATCGTTGGGTTCATCAAGATTATTATTAAGTCATTGATAGTTTGATATATTATGAAATGGTATGCATGCCTGTCAACTTTCGATGAAATTAAAGTTTTTCTTTTAAAAACGGATGCAATGTTTGTAAAATGTATCATATAGAGGTCAGAACCTCGCAATGTAATCAACTAATGTGAATCGTTTATAATCGATATGAACGGGTCCTTTCAGTTCAACCAGCTCTTCCCTTGGTAGCTTGCTGGCTGAGATTAAAGCACTTTGAGGATCAATAGTCAGCTGATCCACCAGCAAGGCAATCTTGGGAGCAATAGAGGCTCCCATGTAGATGAAGTTAGGCACAACTTCATCAGGATCTGGTACCTGGCACACATATGGTTTCTTCTCAGCAGAAACAAAAGCCTGAGTAGAATAAGCTGTTTTAGTGACAGAGGTACCAGCATCCAAAGTAGGTTCAGTAGAACCAGTGACATGTGCAGAATAGGCAGCATTTGCTGCGATAAGCTCATCAGTAAGCACCACGTCACCCTGGTCACCACCTGTAGTAATTTCCTCAGTAGAAGCACTTGGAGGAGTAACAATGGTAGTGCCAATAAGATAAAAATCAAGAACCTCCTTAACAATATTATCAATAACCTTTTCAAGTGCAGAAGGAGGTACCATTATCATCTCATCAACCACTTCAGAATCGGTGGCTGAAGTAGCAATAGCGGAGTCTGTAGGAGGAGTAGCAGAAATATCAGCAGTAGCTAGCTCCTCATGAACAGTAAGATATGTGGAACCAGCATCCACAATGTCTCCAGTAGAGCCAGCTGCAGTAGAAGCCACAACACTAGTATTAGCACCACTAGTAGACAAAGCAGTAGCACCAACACCAGTAGTAGAAACAGAGAGCTCATCAGTAGAAACAATAACATCCTTTTCTTGCTCCCCCTCTGCCTGTTCATCTTCCCTGATAAGAACTGAAACAAGAGAACATTTTATGTTAACAACTGTAGAACTAAATAAATTTGACTCAACAATTGTATCTATTGTTGGTCTCTGGGGATAGACTAGTGATTTAGTCAGCCCTTTGTTTGAGACAGAGTTAGGTGTCTGTAAGTGCAGCTGTGACTCTGCTGACTCATTGGCAACACATGTTGACCCATATAGTGTAAGAGTTCTGGCTGGTAATGATGTAGGAGTGTGACTCTTATCATGATCCAAGTAACAATTGGGCTATGCAGTAGCCTGAGCCGACTCAGCACAATGAGGAGCCAGCTCAAGTCTGCTTTGGGGGTCAGTTATGTTCTCTGCTGGTTGTACCGTCAGCAGAGGATATTTCATGAAGTATAATTATGAAAAATGTGGAAGTGCCTGGTTAGAAGAGTATGAGTTGCTACTCTTCTTAACACTAGTTTTAAAACCAGTCAGCTTGGGAGCTAAGATTGTGCCTTTAACTCCACTTTCATTTTTCAAGTCAGCAGTTAAAATATTTTTAATTAAGTTAGAGATTTTTGTTGTTTGGTCTAGAGACGCACTAGGTTCCACAGCAGCTTTCTTTTCAGAAGCAGCAGTTGAGACTGGGGTAATCCCTCCTGTGGTGTGCTTGGAGCCAGCTTTAGCTCGTTTGAAATTGCCTGTTACCAAGAAATAGATAAGCAACGGATTCCAATACTAGAAGTGGGTTGTCAGTATATAAGACTAGGGCTGTTCTTTATTATCAGAGAGCACTTGATTCTAATACAACTACTGCTTTACCAGTAAGTGAGACGGTGGCTGTACTAGTTGAGGTACCTGGCTTCTTCCTTTTCACAGTTGGCTTGCACTGAGGTCCCTTCCCCTCAGCTGGTACAACACCAGAGGCAGTCGTTTGGTTAACTCCACCCCGAGCAGCAAGATACTCGAGCATGCCTGGTGTTAAACCAGTATATGGAGCAGTAGGAGCATCTTTTGGCATCCCCCTTGCTTTGGAGGCAGGTCGAATGATTCATCAGCAATCTGCTGGTAAGCTTCACCCTGCTCATTTTCAAAAACAAGGCTCAAGAACCTTGGAAAGGGGATTAAGTGTGTTCATTTGGGTGCAAGCACCATTTCCCTTAACCTCAAGTAAATTTCACCGACATAATCAATATTACGGTTAAACAGCAACCCGAGACCAATCTTTAGCTCAAAAACTGAGCATTGGTTAAAACTCCCTGACTTCTGGCTAATGCATTGAGTCAGCAATCCAAAGAAATAATACCATAGAGGTGGCATATGCTTCCTTAAGGGCGTATGAGCCACTGGTCGATTGAACCCTATAATTTCCAGTACTTCCCTTCTAAACTCATCACTGGTAGGTGAAGTAACAAAAGTTCCACTTGGCAGATGAAGCGCTCGTCGGATGGCATCAATGGTGATTGAGTAGGTAAGGGTTTCAGTAACCATGCCATGAATACATGGAACGTTCTGTGGAGTGGTGGCCATGGTAGCAGTATACCAGAATCTGGCCAAGCAGGCTGGATAAAGACGTGAAGGTACACCTGTAATTGCTCGAGCCAGAGGTGATTTCCGTATATAATCGATTAACGTTTCATAGCCTATGTTGGCTTTAGATTTGGGAATGGACAGGGCATGAGCAGCATTGCCTCTCGATAGGCGAATAAGAGTGTGATCTGGTGCATTAGCAGCCCTGACCAGATTAGGGTGAAGATTGAACAGTGGTGCCTGAGCAATCAGTTCCTTCGGTGCCAGTTGAGGTTGTGGTTCTGGTTGTGGTTGCTGTTGTTGTTGTTGTTGTTCCCCCGGTTGGTTCTCAATAGGTGGTGATTGTTGTTGTTGTTGGTCTGCCATTGATGAACTTATTGAAGATGAGAGTTTGAGAGATTTGAAGATTTGGAAATTTAGAGAGAAAAGTATGAGTTCTTGAAAGGTAAATCAAAGAGTTAATAACCGAAGGTTATTATGTGAAATGGATCGCCTTATTTAACCTTTTGGATTGGTGGAAAAAGTGCATGAGAGAGAAAATGGCAACTGTCATCTGCAGGCGCGTGGGCAGATGTGACAGACTGGCACATTTTCGAGGAGACACAGACTGTTGACATGACGTTTAATCGGCATGAACACTCATACCTCCCATTAAGCATTAAATGCAGCAGTTTTCAATTCAAAATAAAGTTAAAAACCATAAGATAAGTTTTGTATTAAATACAAAAATTCTTTGTGACATTTAATATGTTATGAATTTAATTTTAAATCATTAGGAGTAAATGAGTTTCAGATTTAAGGTATCATTTAAGTATTGTGAGCTATTTATTATTTAGTTTTGAACATTGAATAACCATGATATAAAGACCTTGTTGTGCTAAATGTTTGACATGTAGGCAGTAAGTGAAAGTTGTAGCTTACTGGTTTGTCCTACATGTTAAACATGATCCCTTATGAAATGATATCGAACGTCAATGTGCTTAGTTCTTGAGTGCATAACAGGATTGTTGGTAATAGCAATAGCACTTGTGTTGTCACAGTAGATTGGAGTTTTTGTAACATGAACACCATAGTCCTTCAGCTGGCTTTGCATCCATAGTATTTGAGTAGTACAACTACTAGCAGAAACATATTCTGCCTCAGCAGTAGATGTGGACACAGTATTTTGCATTTTGCTCGTCCAGCTGACTAGCCTACCACCCAGTAACTAGCAACTACCAGTAGTACTTTTCCTGTCTATCTTACACCCTGCAAAATCAGCATCTGAATACCCAATTAGCTCAAAATCCTGGTCTTTAGGATACCAAAGACCACGTTTAGCAGTACCTTTCAGATACCTAAATATCCTTTTTACTGCTAGCAAGTGTGACTCTTTAGGATCAGCTTGATATCTGGCACAGAGACATGTGGCAAACATAATATCTGGCCTGCTGGCTGTGAGATAAAGCAGGGATCCAATCATACCTCTATATTCAGTGATATTGACTGATTCACCATTGGGATCAACATCTATTTTAATGGATGCTGCCATTGGGGTCCCTATATCTTTTAAACAGGTCAGACCAAATTTCTTTAACATATCTTTGATATATTTATCTTGACATATAAAAATTCCATCATCAAGTTGTTTAGTCTGCAACCCAAGAAAGTATTGCAGATCTCTTTGTAAGCTCATTTCATATGTCTTTGACATAAGTTTTAAAAATTCTTGACAATGTGTTTCATTTTTAGAACCATAAATAATATCATCAACATATATCTGTACCAGCAAGAGATCACCATCTATCTCCTTTGAGAATAGAGTGGTATCAATTGTTCCAACTTTAAAACCTATACCAGTGAGATACACATGTAGTGTCTCATACCATGCTCTTGGTGCCTGTTTGAGACCATAAAGAACTTTGTCTAGTTTGTAGACATGGTCTGGATATTTATTGTTTACAAAACCAGGAGGCTGTTTGACATAAACTTCTTCTTGCAGCTTCCCATTTAGAAATGCAGATTTAACATCCATCTGGAATACCCTAAAGTTCATCTTAGCAGCATATGCCAAGAACAATCTGATAGCTTATATCCTAGCCACTAGAGCATATGTCTCTCCATAATTCAATCCTTCTTCCTGTTTGAAACCTTGAACTACCAATCTAGCTTTGTTTCTGATCACAATCCCATCTTCATCCATCTTATTTTTGAAAACCCACTTGGTACCAATGATCTTTTTAGTTTCATCATCAGGTTGAGGTACCAAAGTCCAAACCTTATTCCTATCAAACTGGGAGATCTCTTCTTGCATAGCTCCTGCCCAGCTTGGATCTTTGATTGCTTCTTCAGGACATGTAGGTTCAATGGTAGATACAAAGTTTACATGCATACAAAAATTGCTGGTTGCATGTCTTCTTGTTTTAATACCACTGGCCAGATTACCAATAACTTGATCAATTAGGTACTCCTTTGTCCATCTAATGTTATGAACATGTGTGATGCCCCGTACAAAATTAACGTGTACGGATCATCAATAACAGGATCATTACAAGGTCAAACACTATATGCTGTTTTAAAATAAGTTTGCATTCATAAGAAAAGGTGACGTCATAACCAACGTCAAATGTTTAACATACGATAGCGTTCTTCTACGAATAGAAGGAAATAATAATAGTACGTGACCCAATGGTCATTACAAATTCATTGTTTCAAAAGTAACATAGTTTGAATGCAAAATAAATGTTTCATGCGGAGACATCTCTAACAGAAGCAGCAGGTGTCTACACAGCAATACTACAATAGCGGAAGCAATCAATCCTCTAAGCACCTAAGAACACATGCTTAAAAACATCAACACAAATGTTGGTGAGCTATAGTTTAAGTATAACAATAATGTAAGGTAGGCCACGAGATTTCAGTGTTTCAAAACAATATGAAAAGTATATGTTCAACCGTGGGCACTTGGTAACTAACTTAACGTAATATCACCCCCTAAAAGTATTCTTGGTGAGTGCGTAAGTTTACAAAGTATTAAACACCGTTAAATGCTAGCACTACTAGCCCGATTGGGGATGTCAAACCCTATGGATCCATATCTAAGATTCGCGTTCACCGGTTCAAAGACCAATGACTAAACGTTACCGAGCTAAGGGGAAAGTTTATGCCGTTGTATAACCCACACATATATAAAGTTTAAGTACTCATGCCTAGTATGTAAAACGTAAAACGTGCATGTATTTTCAGTTCTCAAAATAGTTAAAGTAAAAAGGGATGATATAACTCACAGTGGAAAGTAGTAAAGTCGATACGGAATAAGTAAGCAAGTAGTTGGTCTGAAAGGTCCTCAACCTAAGTCAAAAGTTACTAAGTCAGTAAATCGTTCCCAAAAGTTTAAAAGTATGTAAATTAGGTCTTAAGTATCATCATCATTCATCATAAGTCAAAAAGTGTAAAGTAAGTTTTCAATCAAGAATAGAGTTCGAAACAACAGCTGACTTCGTTCAGTTGCCACGACCTCTATACAAACTGAAATGAGGTGAGACCAGTGGTCATGGCTCTGTATATGAGTCCCCTAGTTGCTGACCAATTTCCAGAACCAAACGCGTCTTCGTTTGACCGTGGCGACGGTTTAAGTGCGAGTAGGTCAGAAATTTCAGCACAACGTTAAAAGGGCGTAGTGACTTTCGGAAGGCTATATAAATCCTAAACCGTAAGTTGGATTAAGACGAGTCTTAAATGAAAAGTCATCTACTTGAACCGAAAAATCCGGAAATCAAATTTTCCAGTAGACCAGGTTATTGGTGCTTGATGCTCATCACGGTTCTCATCCTTGATGCTTATAGCTTTAAGTGTACAACTCGTTGATGTGTTTGCATCATCTTTACCAAGTTTTGACCATCATGACACTAGTGTATGTCTAAGATATGTAGCACAACTCATTTAAGGGTTGCAAGTAGGTTGATGAACCAAAGTTACATCAAGATCTTAGATCCGACACATACATGAGTTCTAATAATAATATTAAGCTATAAACTTGAATGTAAACTAAATAAACAAGATCTTAAGTTGTAGAACTTAGATCTTAGTTAGATCTTGAAGATCCTAGACTAGAAAGTCTAGATCTAGTGTTTTTAAGTTAAACCCTAAGTTATGGAACTTGGATCTTTACTTTAATAAAACCATAAGTTATGAAACTTAGATTTTAATCTTGTAGAATGTATATATAAGCTTATAAGCTCTTGTTTTAGACAAAATTGGAAGACCATAAGCTATAGAAACTTAGATCCAACATAAGTGTATGAAGTTATAACTAGAAATTTTAACTTCCATGTTCTTGAACTTACAAAGTTTAACTTTAGTTTCAAGAAAAATGAGATCAAGTTTAACTAGTAATACTTGACCAATATATGTAAATCACAAATTTAAAAGAAAGAAAAGATGAACTTCAAGTGTAGAACCATAAGCTAACAAGCTTAGATTCTTGTTCTTGACTTCTCATCAAACTAAGGATGGAAGAAAGAAGATTCATGAAGATACAAACTATATAGTTTGATCTTGAACAACAAACAACAACTAGTATGATGATGATAATACAAGTCGAATTCAAGGAAGAAAGAAGAAGAAAAATAAAGTTTATTACTTACAATTATTGAGAGAAAAGTTTAGAGAAAGAAAGTGTAAGTATGAAGTGTGTGTGGAATGGAGTAAAGACTAGAATATAAGTAAAAAAAAAAAAAAATTTGAGCTCCCCATGCCCATTAAAGGCCGACGGTATTGAGGCATCAAATGGGGAAGTCAAAGTGCAACTTTCAAGTGTGGGAAGATGGTGTATGCTAGAATGAGGTATAATGTTAAATGTATGGAAAGTTGGTCATGCATGCTTGCACATTTTTGTCTCCTCATTAAACTAATTAATCTAGTTTAAGCTTAATGAATTATTAGCATAATGGTGGGCTTGCTAGTAGTCCATTAAGTGATGTAGGGTGGGCTTCCAAGTCCAATAATATAAGCCCAAGTAAGTATGCAACAATTAAATAAATAAAGCCCAAGTAATTAACTACTAACATTAGTTAATTAGAAATAATTAATAATAATTAATCATGAATGTAAATAATATTCGAAATATTATTCGTGAAAAGTGTGCGTCACAAAGACAAGTCGGGACATAGAAAGTCAAATACGGTAACAAGTAAAATGTATAAGAATACATTTATTAAAGCACAAGTATTAATAATAAATATTAATAATATAAGTTGGAAAATTCCAGGGTCGTTACAACATGTGAGTTTGTTGTGGAACACACAGCATCTTGATCATCAGCTGGCTCAGAGGAATGAGCAGCAGTGGGAGACAGCTGTTCATTGTGAGTGTAACCAGTACCAGCTTGAGATCCTTCAGAACCAGTGGACCTATGCTCAAGTTGTAAAACTTCTATAGAGCAAGTAGGTCCACCAGGTTTAGACACAGATGGAACAGAGTGTTCCATCTCATCAACAGAGAACCCAGCAACATGGATTGGTGAGGGATTTGTTGATGGTTCTTCATCATCATCTAGAGCTTGCTGAGTTGGCTCTTCAAACAGTAACTCCTCATCTTCTTGACCATAAGATGAAGTAGGGGCAGTTTCATCAAATGTAACATTAATAGATTCTTCAAAACAACTCCTTCTTTTATTGAAAACCCTATATGCCTTTGACATGTTGGAATATCCAAGAAATATACCTTCATCAGCCTTAGCATCAAACTTACCTAGCCGATCCCTATTGTTTAAAATGAAACAGGGAGTGCCAAATACATGAAGAAATGAGATTGAGGGTCTTCTGCCTTTGAGAACTTCATAAGCAGTTTTCTGATGTCTTTTCACTATTAAAGATCTATTCTGGGTAAAACATGCAGTGTTCACAGCTTCTGCTCAATATGAATTTTTCAACCCAAACTCAGCCAACATAGATCTTGCTGCTTCAATGAGAGTTCTGTTTCTTCTTTCTGCAACACCATTCTGTTGAGGTGTTCTCACAGCAGAAAAATTCTGTGAAATACCTTTGTCAGCACAAAATTCTTCCAAAGTAGCATTTCTGAATTCTGTACCATGATCACTTCTAAGCTGCTTCACAAGTTGCCCTTTCAGTAGTTCCATTCTTTTGATAAAATTGATAATTTCATCAGCAGCTTCACTCTTTTTCTTCAAAAAGAATACTCAAGTGTATCTGGAATATTCATCAACAATCACCAGTGTATACTTCTACCCACTACAGATGGCTATATTAACAGGACCAAAAAGATCCATGTGAAGTAGGTGAAATGGTTTCTCAACAGATGAAATCTGCTTTGACTTGAATGAGGCATGGTGATGCTTCCCTTTTTCACATCCAGGACACAGTCTGTCTTTCACATAAGACATTGTGGGTAGCCCAGACACCAAACTTTTACTAGATAACTTATGAATATCTTTGAAGTTGAGATGTGAGAGTCTCTTGTGCCATAACCACTTAAGGTTGTCTGCTGCCTTTGAATAAAACTAAGTATAAGTTGTTGTGACTGCCGTGTTCATGTCAATTTGATACATGTTCTCATGTCTTTTTGCTGTCAGCAATGGCTACCCTGTCTTATCAAAAATAGTGCCAATCTTCCTTCTGAATTGAACTATCTGATTTTTGCTTGTCAGTTGGCTTATGCTGAGTAGATTATGTTTAAGCCCAACGACATATGCTACATTTAAAAACGTAACATTTCCATTTATTAAAGTGCCAAAACCCTTTGTGTAACCCAATGAATTATCTCCATATGATATAACTGGACCATCCTTTTCTTGATAGTCCATCAGCAGGGACTTACATCCGGTCATATGTATTGAAAAACCACTATCGAGATATCAGATTTGCTTGTTTTAAATGCCCTGCACATTAGCTAAGAGATTAGTTCTTTTTGGGAACCTATCCAAGGATGGGTTCTGGAAGGGTCATCTTTGATGATCTCTTCCTGTCTGCTGGCTTGCTTGAAGGGGCAGCAGTAGATGGGATTAGGGTTAGAGTACACCGGTTGGCTAAGTGAAACTTGCTGCCACACTTGTAGCATTTTCTCACATTTGGTATTGGTGACTGGTCATACATTGAGTAAATGGGTACAGTAAGATCGGGTCTACTTTCAGATATGGCAGCTTGCCTTTGTTGTTCGACGAGCCAGTGTGGGATGTTACTGACCCGTCAGCTGATACCGGGTGATTCGTGTGAATCTTGATTGCTGCCTTTGAATTGCCAGTATTGCGTTTTGCTGGCTTGTCAGCAGCTACTGGTTGACCAGTACAATTTTCATCAGCTGGCTCAGCATTGGTGGAATTTGAACATGAAGGGGAATCAATTGTTTTTGACTTTCTTTGGTTGTTTTCAGTGATTTCCCTTTTAATGCGTCTTTCCTTAGGAGTCATGTAGTAAATGCTTGAGGGATCAGTAGTTTCATCAATTGAAGTACTAGTTTCCTTAGCTTTTACTTCATCCTCCAAGATTTCTTTCATGGACGGTGGTGGGGTCTCTGTAGGTCTGAAAAACTTATTTGTTAAGACCTTTTTACCCTTAACTATCTTGGAAAAAGTATTTGGCAAGACAGCTTTTGGATCAGTTTCGAGAATGGGGTCCATGTAAGTAACTTCTGCAAGAGCAGCAGTAGCAGCATAGTCACCAGCAAAGAATGCTTCAACTTGGGCAGGCACCTGCTCATTCACACATTTTGCTGTGCGTTGAGCAGATGTACACCATGAAGCAACAATCTTTTTGAGATCGTTTAGCTGGTTCTTGACCTCTGCTACCTCAACGTGAAGAGACTTTAAAGAAAAATTTTGTTTTTCAAGTTTTGAAATTTCATCTTTCAAGATTTTAATTTCATCGTTTTTGCCTTTAAGTTTTTCATTTAGAGATTTGTTATCAGTTTTTAAAACTTCTTCACATTTACCGCCTCTACATAAATCAACTCTTAGGTAGTCAAACATTTCAGCTTTTTCATCATTAGTATAAGTTCGAAAATTATCAACCTTATACAGCATTTCAGATTTCCATTGAGGTGAATCCTTTTTTAGATCAGCTTCCCTCATATTAGCCATAAACGTACTACCATTATCATCCTCATCAGACTCCTCGACCTCATTGGCCATCAAACACAGCTTTCTACCAGAAGCATAACCATCATCATCATCATCATTAGTATCACTGTCAGATGATGAAGAAGAGCTGGTTTCATCCCAGTCATGATGCTCAGCAACTAGATACTTTTCTGGCTTCTTTCCTTTCTTATCAGCCTTTGCACTTTTCTTCATCTGAGCTTTCATAGCTTTGTACTTGTTCTTGTACATGTCATCTTTTGAGAAAGAGTTAGCATGTGAGACAGAAGGTTTTCTGGACATGCATTCAGCAGCAAAATGTCCAACCTTCCCACAATTGTAACACTCAGATTTAGGACCCTTGACTGATTTGCTGCTATACCTATCACTTGGTTTCTTACTCCCTTTGTATGACTTGCTGGTTCTATTACGATTAAACCTTTTGAACTGTCTAGCCAGCAAAAGCCATACCTTCAGCAAAATCTTCCACATCGTCTTCATCATCACTGCTTTCTTAAGACCCAGTACCACTATCCACCTCATCTTCAACTGACTCTCCTTCTGTTATTAACTTTTGAACCAGTAAAGCCTTTTGAGCTTTCTTTTTAGCAGTAGCAATAAGAGCAGTATCATCTGTTTTAGAAGATTTTGAAGTGGTGGGGGCAGACTTAAAGTTTTCTTTTAAGTTTTGTTCAAGTTTAGCTTTTTTCTTCTCATGGTTCCAAAGTGTACCATAGAGGGAAGACATGTTAAAGTTCTTTAAAGTCTGGGTGGTTCCTAGAGGGTCAGTTACTAGTTTCCATTTAGTAGACAATGAGTCAATGAATTTGTTTACTTGTTCAAAATTAGTATATGTGATTTTCAAAGTAAGCAGGTCAGCAACTAAGGAGTTAAACCTAATGAAGGTTTGCTCAAGGGTCTCATTCTTATAGGCAAAGAACATTTCATACTCTCTTTTCAAAGCAATAGTCTTGTTCTGCCTAACCTCATCCATGCCTTCATAAGTAACATCTAGATAGTCTAACATAAGCTTAGCATTCAGTTTTCCCTTCTTCAGTTTAAACAGGTGATTAGGTAAGGTTATAGCTAACAGAGTTCTGATCTTAGGGTCAAGTCCAACACGACGTTTATCCTCATCATCCCATTTAGCTGGAGTGAGAACAACCTCTCTGCCAGGAATGGCAGGAGTGTCAGCAGTGGCTGGAATGCTATCAATAGTTTCAGTTGGGACAAATGGACCATCTGTAGCAATAACAGGCATGAGTGTGTCAATAGACTCCAGGTGAAGTATGAACCTTGCCTTCCAAGTTTTATACACATCTTCATCAAATTTGGGTGGTCTATTGGATGAGCCATTTTCAAGGTAAACTATATTTGATTATGCAGCCATAAGATACTTCAGATCCAAGATATTAAATTATCAAGACTGATGCTCTGATACCAGTTATTGGTCCCTTGATTAACTACAGGAGTATTGTAGGGGGGTGAATACAATTTCTCTTTAATTAACTTAACATTTAAAAACATTTTAGTATTCAAGCAAGTAAATTAAATAGAGTCAGAGGTAATTTTCAACGGTTATTCTTTATTGATAAAATCACAAATAATTACAATTATCCTTGGTGGAATGATAGTTGGTTTATACAGATTTACCTAGATTATAACTATGAGGATAAACTTAAAGCTATTACATGTTTTGGACTCTAAATAATAAAACCCACACCACTAGTTGTTACAATAGTGGATACAACAATTTATAGTAGTCCTATTATCCGTGTAATGGTTCTATTGTCCACAGATACATAGGATGTCTGTACTTGTGGGGACAACTGCATCAGAGAGTGTGCTCTCCTCTTTCTTCTTTGGTAGCTATTTGCAGGAACACCCCAATTTGGTTTGGCACCACTATTTGTTTAAACAAATAGAATGTTGTGTTCCCTAGGCGTTGACAAAGTAGAACACATGTCTGCACATGCGTTAAACTTCTGCATTCCCACGTGGTCTTGTAAGGTCACTTGTCAGCCGCCGACGCGTGTCCTTTTCTGTTTAACTTTATCTTTGACTTCGGTTGAATAGTACGATTGATGTAGACCACTCAGGAAACCACTATGCTTGTAATGGAGCATAACTGTCTTGTGTAGTAAGCTGCATTCCAGCTATGCTGGTTCTTCATTGGTGAGTCACTTGATATTATTGAATTGCTGAGTATACATCCTGTCCTGATTGAAGAACACTGTCTACCTTGTACTAGTAGACTAAGCAGCAGACTAAACAATTAACACATCAATATTTGCTGTCTATACATAAGGCAAACTTGTGCTGGCTGCACATAACATTTTAGTGCAAATAAATTACAGTTTTGTCATAATTAAATCCTTAATTATTTTGGGGGCTCAATAGTAAGGCACCCAAATAAGACCATACGAGCATTCATCTTTAATGCTTCACTATTTTCCGTTGAGAGTGCCGATGTCTGTACTCAGAATCAGAACTTGCTCTAGATCTGCATTTCCAAGTAACGAAATGTGACTCGTGTATAATCAGAAGAGCTAGCCATTTGTCAAATAAACCTTTCACACCTTCTACCACCTCTACCTTATCAAACCCTCATTCACATCATCTTTACTATCACTCGAAAAATCCAGAAAATGAGATTCCTTCGGAAAACCCAATGTTATAAACCTCTCAAGTATTATGGCAAAGGTCTTGAAAAAGTTTACCGGCAGAAAGTTTCTCGAGATAAAATCTCCAAAAAAAAAAAAGTGTATTTTCAAAGTTCTGAGAAAAGAAGCAGAACTTATAAAGAGATACGCCGAGGAAGAACTTGACCACAAACTCCTATCACCCTAAAAGGAGAAAAAGTCAAAGTGTTTCTCAAAAATATCAGTCCTCCTATCTATCTTACATTTCATAAATTCTGAATAAAAGTCTTTAAAAAGATTATGCTACCCTTTCTCACCCCCTAAAACAACTTTACCACCACTCCAAAACTCCTTTCCATTCTCCCAAATTGACAAATGACCTAGAAGCTATGGTTATTCCCATTTTCACATTAGTAGCAAGGATTTGAGTCTTTATCAAGGCTATGACAATGGGTGCAACATGACTGGCTAAGAGCGAATTCATTTCTTAGATCTATAGGGAACCCTAAATACTTGTGTGATTTGAGTGACCCGTGAAAGCTAGCCTAAGTCATGTAACCTCCTCGCATGTTTGTAGAGATAGTTTCAACCATGACATAGATAACTCACCTTATTTTTCGCCCTTATAATAAAAAGCAAAACGCTTAGGCTAATAGAAAGGAAACTCTGAAAAGATTTCTTAAAGTAAAAAATGAGAAGGTTGTTTGAGGACAAGCAAAGTCTAGTTGTGGGATATTTGATATCAACTAAAAAGTCACGTTTTCACCCCGGTATTGAGGCCCAAAAACAATAAAGTTCCAAGCTTTATCGACAAAATACCCGCTTTCTCAGAAGAAATTGAAGATTAAGTGATTACAAAGACGGTGCAAAAAGAATCAAGAGAATCGGAGCTAAAATGAAGATTCTAGGGCGAAAATGGTGAAAGACGAGAAACAAAGTTACGATCAAGGAAATCAAGTTACGATCCAGTGAAAATAGCAAACCATGGCAGGCCATACGACTTATCATCTGGCTTGCCATATGGCCTGCTAGTGTGAAAAACGGCCTTGGCAAACGACCATGCAAAACGGCTTGCCAACCCAAATGGCCTGGCCATACGGCATGCCATACGGCCTGCCAGCCGTATGCAGGAAATTTTCAAGTCTATTTAAAGGGCTTTTGTCATCCATTTTAACACACACTTTAATTCACTTCTCTCTCTCTCTCTCTCTCTCTCTCTCTCTCTCTCTCTTTCTACAATATTAGTCATACTTTCAAGGTCTTCGACTATGTGTAGGAAACCTAGTACCCCAAGAAGAATGCCGAAGATTGTATTAGGAGCGGTCTGGAGTTTGAAGTTGTCACTTTTGTATTCGGAAATCATTTAATCTACTGATATTTCTATCCTTTGTCTTTATATAATGTCTTTCATTATCATGCTTTGTGATATTGTTGCCATGATTAGCGAGTAGTTATCTTTTAGTGTATGCTATGATGTAGTAAGTTATAATGCCAAAATAATATTATGGTTTGTGTATGTTGTCGAGATGCTTTCCGTTTATGCTATAAACTCAATCGTTTTTCCAACTAATAGAAAGTAGTTATCGGCTCTGCTATTGGGAAGTCGCGAACCCCGATTCAGAGTACACTATCTATGTCACCCCTTGGTAAGAGAAGTATATCGGATATAACGTAAGTTTGACTGAGGCACACTGGTTGTAGTAAGTCCACCGAGCCTTGGATTCTTACTGAGGACTCTTTCGTAGTGAAACATCTAAGTAGACCCATAGTACATTGTCGATCCAAGACCATGCTAGTGTAGTCACCAAGCATATAAACTTCGTACGTGCACGCTGAAGCACAACGGTTGTTGTAGGCTGTACCTCTGCTAAGTAAGGCCATGAAACCCAGTCAGTGCTAATTAGTACACTTCACCATAACGCAGTCTTAAGCATTGCACCCCGCTTGAGGGATTCTTAATTAATTAAGGAACTGTTTGTTTAAACACATAAACGATTGGACCGTTAGGATAACCGAACGTGTTCATGGAAGTCAAACCTGACTTGGCCATGGTGTTATTTATGGTTGAACTCTTTTTAAGGGCCTAACTACCTTTTTAAACCCAATCATTAACGAAAGCATCAAAAATCAATACGTCTCTCGGATACGTCATACCCTGTATTCTATTATGCTTAAAAAAGTTTAGACCTTTGTGGAATGTTAATATGTCACCAACCGAGTCGCTCAATTGGATGAGCCATTTGAACGTGTATGCCTATAGTCAGACTGCACGGGCGTCGGAGGTAAGTCATGTGTGCGAGGTGTAGTACGAAATACTGTTAATTTTATTATGAAATAATATTAAATACGATACAATTTTACACAAGTTATTTATTTATTTATAGAATGGATATACCTAAACCTTGCTACAACACTTATAGGCAGTGTACCTTATCGTAGAGTAGTGTAGTTTTTAGTAAGTCCGGTTCGTTCCACAGGGAGCTAGCTGAGTTTAACGCTCTATTTATTTTAAACTATATTTGTATAAATATATATATAAGTAATATTATTATTATTATTATAAAAAGGGGGTTTTACCGTTTAGTGACCGGTTTGTCGATTTTATGTCTTAAGTCACAATTAAAACCTAATGTAAAATATTAAATATAAATACAACTTAATTTAAAGTGTAAAGTGAATGACGATAAATAAAAGTGCGATAATTAAAAATGTAATAATTTAAAGTACGATAAATAAAATGACGATAAATAAAGTGCGATGAGATATAAAATAAAGGAATTATGCTAATTTAAACTTCCGTAATCATGATGTTCGACGTGTTGATTTTAATTTATTACCATGGGTTAATTTTCCTTTGTCCTGGATTATTCGATATGTCCATCTGGTTTTTTTCCATAACAGTCCATCTGTCATAAATATAAAGTGCGACCCTTATACCCGAAGTCAAATATTCCAACTAATTGGGGACTTAAACTGTAACAAGGTTTTAATTCTTTGTTAATGATTACACCAGGTTATCGACTGCGTGTAATCCAAGGTTTTAATGCTTTATTAACAATTACACCAAGTGTCCTTGTATGTAATCCACCCCTGTTTTAATGAGTCCATTGACTATTAATCTATTCACGTGTCCGGTTAAATGAACGATTATTAGTATTTATAAATATTCCGCCCATCGTGTCCGATCGAGTGTATGTGGTTATTTATAGATACGTCAAATTGTAAATCTCTATATTAAATTAACGAACTATCATTCAGTTAAACAAATATAAAGCCCATTAATAGCCCATAGTCCAATTTTCACAAGTGTCGGTCTTTTGTCCAAACCCCAATTATGGTCCAAAGCCCAATAACCCCGTCTTAATATTTAGTCCAACATCACGATTACTTCGGCTTAAATAAACATAATAATAATTTAGCATACGAGACATTAATTTAAAAAGGTTGAACATAACTTACAATGAGTATTAATCGCGTAGTGTTACACGGACAGAATTTCGACTTACAAACTTAAAACATTCGCCACTATAACCTTATTATTATTAACTTAATATTAAAATTATAATTATAAAATATATATATATATATATATATATATATATATATATATATATATATATATATTACGTATGTGATCAGAGAAAGGAAAAGAAAAAGGTGTAATGAAATCGGCAGAATGCGCGGCCTTTTATAGGCCCACTTTGAACTGTTCAGCTCCGCGAGTGCGGTATTTTTCCCCTTCATAGCTCCGCAGTCGCGGAGCTTTGGATTCCGGCTCACCATAGTGAATTAAACGTGGGCTGCTGATAAATATAATATATAATAATATATATAATTAATTATATATTATATTATATTCTTGTGCATAGTTGACTTGTAATTTCAGCTCCGTTGAGTCGCACGTTGATAGTTGGTTCATATCTCGGTTCCGGATTTTTAAACGCCTTTTTGTATAATTTAATATCTTGTACTTTGCAATTTGCGGCTTGTACTCTTATAATTTTGAGACGTTTCTCATCAATAAATTGAACCACTTGAATTGTACTTTGTACTTTTTAGATTTTTGGTCGTTTGCGTCTTTAAATCATCGAATCTGTCATTTGTCTTCACCTTTTATTATTTAAACGAACGAATATCACTTGTAAATAGAACAATTGCAACTAAAAGCTTGTCTTTCTTGAAGGATAATGCTATGAAATATATATTCGTTTTTAGCATTATCAAATATTCCCACACTTGAGCATTACTTGTCCTCAAGCAATATAGAACTTGAATATAACTTTACTAGAATCACTTCTTTATTCTTCACACTTTGTACATCAGTGATTTTGATACGGCGGTATGAACAATGATAGTAACGATGTGGTTTACAGTCCCATATGACTATAAAAATTTAGATCCTTTAGGAAATTGAATCTTTATGAAAACATTTGATCTTTTGAAAATTCAATCTAGCTTTTACCCTAGATAAGTTTTCTGGAATAACCCTTCACCGGTGTTTGCAAAATGTTTTTGTGGGTTTTGTGGGTTTCAGATTTTAAAATTTTAGCTCAAAATTTATGGTTTTGTGTCACCCACTTGCTAACCTTATATTAGGAAAGCAACACGTTCAGTATACTTGCTTCGTATATTACCTTTCGGTAAACTATCGTCCGGTTGTAAAGGAAAGCGTTAAACAAGCAACTGTTAAGGCAATGTCTAATGACATGCATATGTTCATGGTCCACAACGTGTCGGATGCAATTACTATCCTTTGTAGGAGCAATAGTGATAATGCTAAAAACGAACATATATTTCATAGCATTATCCCTCAAGAAAGACAAGCTTTTAGTTGCAATTGTTCTATTTACAAGTGATATTCATTTAAATAATAAAAGGTGAAGACAAAAGACATATTTGACGAATTGAAGACGCAAATGACCAAAAAGCTAAAAAGTACAAAGTACAATCCAAGTGGTTCAAATTATTGATGAGAAACGTCTAAAAATTACAAGATTACAAGCCGTGAAACACAAAGTACAAGATATTAAATCGTACGAAAAGGCGTTCGAAAATTCGGAACCGAGACATAAACCAACTTTTAGAGCGCGACGCAATGGACCAAAAATTACAAGTCAACTATGCACAAGAATATAATATAATATATAATTAATTATATATATATTATTATATATTATAATTATACGCATCCCACGTTTTGGATTTAATCTATGAGCTGGATTCCAGACCTCCGCACTTGCGGAGCTTTGATGAAGAAAACATCCGCACTCGCGGAGCTCAACAGTAAAACATGGGCCTATAAAAGGCCGCGAATTCTGATCGATTTCAACATCTTTTTCTTTTCCTTTATCATATCATATACGATATAATTTTAATTATAATTTTAATTTTAATTTAAGATTAATAATAATAAGGTTATGTTAGCGAATGTTGTAAGTTTGTAAGTCAAAATTCTTTCCGTGTAACGCTACGCGATTAATACTCATTGTAAGTTATGTTCAACCTTTTTAAATTAATGTCTAGTAGCTAAGTTATTATTATGCTTATTTAAATCGAAGTAATCATGATGTTGGGCTAAATATTAAAGACGGGGTAATTGGGCTTTGTATCATAATTGGGGTTTGGACAAAAGACCGACACTTGTGGAAATTGGACTATGGACTATTAATGGGCTTTATATTTGTTTAATTGAATGATAGTTCGTTAATTTAATATAGAGATTTACAATTGGACATACCTATAAATAACCACATACACTCGATCGGACACGATGGGCGGGATATTCATAAGTACTAATAATCGTTCATATAACCTGACATGGGAATGGATTAATAGTCAATGGACTCATTAAAACAGGGGTAGATTACATACAAGGACACTTGGTGTAATTGATAATAAAGTATTAAAACCTTGGATTGCACACAGTCGATAACCTAGTGTAATCGTTAACAATGTATTAAAACCTTATTACAGTTTAAGTCCCCAATTAGTTGGAATATTTGACTTCGGGTATATGGATAATTTGACGAGGACACTCGCACTTTATATTTATGACTGATGGACTGTTATGGACAAAAAACCAGATGGACATATCGAATAATCCAGGACAAAGGACAATTAACCCATGGTAATAAATTAAAATCAACACGTCAAACATCATGATTACGGAAGTTTAAATAAGCATAATTCCTTTATTTTATATCTCATCGCACTTTTATTTACTGTCATTTTATTTATCGCACTTTTAATTATTGCAATTTTATTATCGTCATTTACTTTACCCTTTAAATTTACTTTACGCTTTAAATTAAGTTATATTTATTTTTAATATTTTACATTAGGTTTTAATTGTGATTTAAGTTTTAAAATCGACAAACCGGTCATTAAACGGTAAAAAACCCCCTTTTTATAATAATAATAATAATATTACTTATATATATAAATATATATATATATATATATATATATATATATATATATATATATATATATATATATATATATATATATATATATATATATATATATTTATATATTTATTCAAATATAGTTTTAAAATATAGCGTTAAACTTGGCTAGTTCCCTGTGGATGAACCGGACTTACTAAAATCTACACTACTGTACGATTAGGTACACTGCCTATAAGTATTGTAGCAAGGTTTAGGTATATCCACTCTATAAATAAATAAATAACTTGTGTAAAATTGTATCGCATTTAATAGTATTTTGAAATAAAAATATAACTATTTCGTACCCCTCTGCTTTAACATCAAGTATTTTTGGCGCCGCTGCCGGGGAACACTAAAACGCCGAAGCGAAACGCCATATATAAAAAAAAGAGATTTTTATTAAGTTTTAATCTATTTTTGTAAAAATATAAGTTTTAAATATTAAAAACAAAAATATAAAAATATAAAAAAAGAAAAAAACAAAATCTATATCTATATTTTTAAGTTTATTAAAAAGTTTATATTTTTATTTATTGTAAAAAGTTATTAAAAAAAAACTAATAACTAATTTTTAATATAAGTTTTATTTAAATTACATTTTATATAAAATAAAAATAGAAAATAAAAAAAAATATTAAAATCTGAACCTGCGTAATTTGGGCCTGCAGCTCACTTGAACCTGTATCCTCCGCACCCGCGGTACTTTTGGGCAGCTAGTATCCGCACTCGCGGAGCTGTCTGACAGCTGCAACCTCAGACTGCATTAATTACGTTTTAGGGTTTTAATTTAATTATTATTATTATTAATTAACCTAATTAGGGTTTATGTTTAATATTAATTAGTTTTAGTTTAATTAAATTTGTATTTTTAAGTATTAATTAGTTTTATTACTTATAAAATTAATACTTTTATAAAATAATAATATAAAAATAATATTTTTATAAAAATTGTATTTTTATAACTTTAAGTTTTATTTTTATATTTTGTATCTTTTTATTCGTAATTGTATAGTTATCGTTCGTAACTAGTTTTAAGCTATAGTTTTTGCAGTAGCCATTTTATATTTCTAGATTTCTAGGCTTTGCCGTAAAATCCCTTAAGTGCTTTTTCTTTAGGTTAAGATTTAGGTGCTTTAGAATTTTACGATGTCGCTTATCGCCTTAATATTTTATAGATTTTAGTGACTTTTAAGTTATTGCTGTTTTGAATATAGAATTCCTTTTAAGCTTTAATACCTTTAGACGTAAGTTTTAATTTTTAGTATTTAGTACCTTTTAAGTTTCGACGCGCTACTCTCTTATTATTATTTTTCGATCTTTGTCTTTCGACGCTTATTTTTCGACCTTTTATTTTCCGACGCACTATTTTTCCTTCTTATTTCTCGACGCTCTAGTTTTTTAGGACATAGAATTTTCTATTTCTTCTCTAAAATTTCTTTAAACTTCGACGAAAAATTATTTTAAATGGTTAAATTGATAGACATCCAAAATTTTCTGGTTCGTAGTAATAGTTGGATTTGTTAGTGGCGAGTTGTGGGCTTCCGATTTAAAGTCTATTAATTTGATATTCGAAACGTGGGCAAAATCAGAAAAGTCTATTAATTTGATAACTTATATAATTTTTATTTTTATAATAATAGGATATTCAGTGAATGCACCGAGCAAAACGTTCACCACCTTTCATACGTTCACCACCTGTAACTCGATCAAGACATCTAGCCAATATTGTCGCCGTTGATTTTTCTTTAGAATCATCATCAAGTCGACCAAGTATTCCAATTCAAATTTCCGATAATCCATTTTTTGAACCCAACCTCAAAATTGAGAATCCGGAGGATATTCAGGGACAATTCAGAGATCATGAACCACTAATCATTCCTCCTGGACCACAAAATACTCATCCAGAGATTGTCGAGGAAGAAACCATTAAATCAGAATCCTCTAGTGATTCAGATTCAACAAACTCAATCATGGAAAATCTGAAACCTCTAAGTATGGAAGACCGAATGAGGGCTAAACGCACTGGCCAAGGTCACGCAATTACTCAACCAGACATTAATGCGCCAGATTATGAAATCAAAAGACAAATCCTACACATGGTAACTAATCAATGCCAATTTAGTGGTGCGCTGAAGGAAGATCCAAATGAACATCTTCGTACCTTTAATAGAACCTGTACTCTATTTAAAATAAGAGAAGTTGAGGATGAACAGATTTATCTCATGTTATTTCCCTGGACTTTAAAGGGAGAAGCCAAAGATTGGTTGAAATCGTTACCTGAAGGGGCGATTGATACATGGGACGTTTTAGTTGAAAAATTTCTTAAACAATTCTATCCGGTATCTAAAGCCGTAAGACTTCAAGGAGAAATTGTTACATTCACACAGAAGCCAAATGAAACTCTATATGAGGCGTGGACATGATTTGAAAAGTTATTGAGAGGATGTCCGCAACATGGTTTAGACACTTATCAAATAGTACAAATATTCTACCAAGGATGCGACATCACTACACGAAAAGACATCGACATAGCAGCTGGTGGTTCCATTATGAAGAAAACCACAACTGATGCTTACAAAATTTTTGATAACACTGCTTCCCACTCACATGAGTGGCATCAAGAAAAAGATATCGTTAGATCATCTAAAGCGGCTAGAGCCGATTCTAGCCATGAATTTGATTCCATTTCCGCCAAGATAGATGCTGTCGAAAGACGAATGGAAAATATGACTAAAGATATTCACTCAATACGAATTAGTTGTGAGCAGTGTGGAGGACCACATTTGACAAAAGATTGTCTCAGTATTGAACAAACAATGGAACAAAGAGAGAATGTTTCATATATAAACCAAAGGCCTGGAAATAATTATCAACCGTCAAGACCAATCTACAATCAAAATCAGAATTATAACCGAAATGTTCCATACAACAACCAACAAGGTCCTAGCAATCAACAAGTATCTAATAATACTTCCAACCAGCAAAGACCTATTTTTCCAATTAAATCACCACAAACCGATGATAAAAAGCCAAATTTAGAAGATATGATGTCGAAGCTAGTTGAATCTCAAACTCAATTTTTCACATCTCAGAAACAAATCAATGAACAAAATGCTCAAGCATTTAGAAATCAACAAGCTTCTATTCAAAATCTGGAACAAGAAGTAAGTAACCTAGCAAGGTTAATAGGTGAAAGAAAATCGGGAAGTATACCTAGCGATACAAATGCTAACCCCCGGAATGAAACAGCTAAAGCCATTACCACAAGAAGTGGTATTACACTTAAACCACCGGAAATACCTGTAATTTCTGAGGACTCTATCCCTACTCCACAAGAACCACAATCTGATCAAGAAAAGGAAACATAACCGGTAGTTGAAAAGGTTAATGAAGATAACACAGTTAAAGCTAAACTTTATGTTAAACCATACCAACCACCGCTTCCTTACCCAAGTAAAATGAGAAAAGAAAGACTTGAAGCCGAGCAATCCAAATTCTTGGATATGTTTAAACAAATAAATATCAATCTTTCTTTCATTTATGTGATTTCAGGAATGCCAAGATATGATAAATTCTTGAAAGATCTAATCACTAATAGAAAGAAAATGGAAGAACTCTCGGCTGTTACAATGAATGCTAATTGTTCTGCAGTGTTGTTGAATAAGATACCAGAAAAATTATCAGATCCAGGAAGTTTCTCAATTCCATATTTTCTAGGTAGTCTTAGTTCAATAGAAGCATTTGGCAGACTTAGGTGCTAGTATAAATCTAATGCCGTATTCACTATACGCTAAACTAGACCTCGGAGAATTAAAACCAACACGAATAAGTATACAACTAGCCGATCGATCAGTAAAATATCCTAGAGGGATAATGGAGAAAATGCTAGTTAAAGTTGGTACTTTAGTATTTCCAAAAGATTTTGTTATTTTGGACATGGAAGAAGATTCTCGAGTTCCTCTTATATTAGGAAGACCATTCTTAAACACGGCTAAAGCAATAATAGACGTGTTCGGTAAGAAACTGACCCTAATTCTAGAGGAAGAGAGTGTTACCTTTTTAGTTGATAGAGTCATGCAACAATCGCGATCTGCAGATGATATATGTTATTATATTCAAACTATAGATTCACATGCAGAATTGTTAGAAGAATTTCCAGAATTACAAGGAACAGGAGAGTGTTCTTTAGGAGAAGGAACTGAACCAATTGATGAAGCTGAAATGTTAGCCGCACTCATGGCTAATGGATATGAACCAACAACAGAAGAAATTCAAATGTTAAAAGAGGAAGACAGATATCGATACAAATCATCGATAAAAGAACCACCGACATTAGAGTTAAAGCCATTTCTAAACCATTTGGAATACACTTATTTACATGGTGAATCTGAATTACCTGTAATAATATCGTCTTCTCTTACGAAAAATGAAAAATCTCAACTCATTTCTGTGCTAAAAACTCATAAACCAGCTATTGCATGGAAGATTCATGATATTAAAGGAATAAGTCCTTCGTATTGCGCACATAAAATCCTTATGGAAGAAGGTCATAAAACCTATGTGCAACGCCAACGAAGACTAAATTCTAATATGCAAGATGTTATTAAGAATGAAATTATTAAACTGCTAGATACATGTTTAATTTATCCAATCTCTGATAGTCCATGGGTAAGCCCAGTTCAATGTGTACCTAAGAAGGGTGGCATGACTGTCATCACAAATGAAAAAATGAGCTTAGTCCTACTAGGACTGTAACAGGATGGCGAGTTTGTATTGATTATAGAAAATTAAATGATGCCACCAGAAAAGATCACTTTCCCTTACCTTTCATTGATCAAATGTTAGAAAGATTAGCCGGGAATAGTTACTATTGTTTTCTTGATGGTTTTTCCGGATACTTTCAAATTTCAATCGCACCCGAGAACCAAGAGAAAACCACGTTCACGTGCCCTTATGGTACTTTTGCTTACAAACGTATGCCATTTGGACTTTCCAATGCCCCTGCAACCTTTCAAAGGTGCATGATGGCAATTTTTCGCGAAATGATAGAAGAATGCATGGAAGTTTTCATGGATGACTTTTCAGTCTTCGGTGATACTTTTGAAACATGTCTATTTAATCTTGAACGAATGCTTATTAGATGCGAGCAATCAAATCTAGTTCTTAATTGGGAGAAATGCCATTTCATGGTTAAAGAAGGCATCGTTCTTGGTCATAAAATTTCAAAGGAAGGAATTGAAGTGGATAGAGCTAAAGTAGATGTAATTGCTAAACTTCTACATCCCACCAACGATAGAGGAGTTAGGAGTTTTCTAGGACATGCCGGTTTTTACCGACGTTTCATAAAAGATTTTTCTAAAATTGCCACTCCTATGAATAAACTCCTAGAAAAGGATGCTCCATTCATCTTTTCGGATGAATGCATCAAATCTTTTAATATTCTTAAAGAAAAACTCACTAATGCGCCGATCATGATAACTCCAAATTGGAATCTACCATTTGAACTCTTGTGCGATGCAAGTGTTTTTGCAATGGGAGCCGTTTTAGGACAAAGGATTGAAAAACAATTTCAACCTATTTATTACGCAAGTAAGACATTACAAGGAGCACAAATGAATTACACAACTACTAAAAAAGAACTCCTTGCCATTGTCTTTGCTTTTGACAAATTTCGTTCATATCTCGTTCTAGCAAAAACTGTGGTCTATACAGATCATTCTGCTCTTAGATACCTATTTTCAAAACAAGATGCTAAACCACGATTAATCCATTAGATCTTACTCTTACAAGAGTTCGATATTGAAATCCGAGAAAAAAGGGAGCAGAAAATCTCGCCGCTGATCATCTTTCTTGTCTTGAAAATCCTGAATTAGAAGTTCTAAATGAATCGGCTATACAAGATAACTTTCCTGATGAATATCTTTTGAAAATCGATTATAATGAAATTCCATGGTTTGCAGACTATGCAAACTACTTAGTATGTGGATTTCTTGAAAAAGGGTTGTCGTACCAAAAACGAAAGAAATTCTTTAGTGATATAAAACAATATTTCTGGGAAGATCCACATTTGTTTAAAAATTGTCCCGATGGAATAATACGCCGATGTGTATTCGGAGATGAAGCTAGTCAAATCTTAAACCATTGTCACACAGGACCAACATGAGGGCATTATGGGCCTCAACCAACAGTAAGGAAAGCCTATGACGCTGGATTCTATTGGCCTACAATTTTCGAAGATGCACACCTTCTTTGTAAATCCTGTGATGCTTGTCAAAGGGCCGGAAAAATAAGTTAACATGATGAAATGCCACAAAATGTCATTCAAGTATGTGAAGTATTTGACGTTTGGGGTATTGACTTTATGGGTCCATTTCCAAAATCTCATAATAATCTCTACATTCTCGTTGCCATTGATTATGTATCTAAATGGGTGGAAGCACAAGCTCTCCCAACTAACGATGCATGAGTTATAGTCAACTTCTTAAAAGGTCTTTTTGCTAGGTTTGGAACACCGAAAGCTTTAATAAGTGACCGGGGTACTCATTTTTGTAACAATCAACTTGAGAAAGTTCTCAAAAGATATGGAGTGACTCATAAAATCTCAACCGCTTATCATCCACAAACAAATGGACAAGTTGAAAATACCCACTAAGCATTAAAACGTATTCTAGAGAAAACCGTAGGATCGAATCCAAAGGAATGGTCCTTGAAATTGGAGGATGCACTATGGGCTTTTAGAACAGCCTACAAAACTCCAATTGGAACCACACCTTTTAGACTCGTTTACGGAAAAGCATGTCACCTTCTAGTAGAAATTGAGCACAAAGCATTTTGGGCTTTGAAGACATGTAATATTGATTTGCATGAAGCCGGATGTCTATGGTTAAGTCAATTAAACGAATTAGAAGAATTAAGACATGAAGCATATGAAAATTCGTTAATCTATAAGGAAAGAATGAAGAAATGGCATGATAAAAGAATCAGAAGTTCAAAAGAATTTAAAGAAGGAGACAGAGTTCTTCTTTTCAATTCTCGACTCAAGTTATTTCCTGAAAAATTGAAATCAAGATGGTCTGGACCATTCATAGTCAAAAGAGTTTTCCCTTACGCAACAATAGAGTTAATAAATTCAAATGGGGTTGAATTTAAGGTTAATGGTCACAGAGTTAAACATTACATACATGGTCCAATGGAAGTTGACAATGAAGTTAATCACAATTTTGACACCACAGCTAACTAAGTGTGGAAAGATTCGAATCTTTTAAGGGTAATATGCATTTCTGTTAGAGTTAGATTTTCTGTTTTCGTGTAGTTCTCGAGAATGGAATCCGAATGGTCTTTCCCTAGCAGACCCTAAAGAACTAGTCTTCTCCCCCCATTCTGAATTTTTATTTCTTTTAGATTTTACGAGATGAAGAATTCCTTTGATCTGAACCATGCTCTACTACTACAAGTCATGATTACTAAATGTTATAATAACATCTTTTCGAGTGAACTGGTATCATTAATTAGAGGCAAAATGGACGAAGTGAGGAAAGAACTCAGGAAAGATCATCATAAGACACATTTTGGTAAAGGAAAATCAAAATCCGCAACAAAAAGAAGAGCACGACACCTTGAAAGATGTCATAAATGCGGAAAATGGTCACTCAAAGGTAAATGTTTGAATAATCAAACATATTCAAATACCGAATTTATTACTCTATGCAGAGAAGGACCGTTCATATGTTTAGAAGAAAAGTTATTGAAGAATTGAGGTTACGCTTATGTAGCTATGGAAAACCAAATCACACGACTCTCCTATGAGTCGGCTAAAGAAGGTCTCTGAGAATTCTTTCTCATAGGTAAGTATGTACAGTGTTTATTTTATTTTATTGCTTTTAACCTTTTGATAATAAACGCTGAATCGTTCGCTATAAAGTATTAAATTGATATTCAATAAAATTAGGTATACGAAATCGAAATTATTGATATCATACAAAAATTTATTACATCATTTCGAAATTTACCGTTTATTCTTAAGTTATAAATATCTTTAATCAATCAATCCAAAATATTTCAGAAATTCGTCAGGAGTAAAACTAGGTAATATAGCCGAAATTACTTTACCTAAAAGAGGGGCGTATATTTTTGATAATATTTGATTGATTAAAGTGGGATAAAAGACCAAAAAGATATTTGGGTTTTTTAAATGTTTTTGGCATACTTTAAATCAATAAGATTAAAAATAATAATAATAAAATTTCTCGTCCCTCCTTTGGGTAAAACAACTTCGGTTCAATGACCTAGTCTTCAACTCACGACGAATTTTAAATATCAAATTTTTAACTTAATGAAATAAAGTAAATTTTTGTTTTTAAATTCACACCAAACTTAAATTTAAAATGTATAAAATTAAAAATTCATATTAATATTATTAATATTTTTATACATTAATTTTACAAACTTATATTGGAAATATTAATTTTTTAAAATATATATTAAAAAAAACTTAAATATATTGGTTTTAAAAATTTACAATAATAATTTAATACTAATTTAAAAACAAGGTAAAAATTAAATATAAAAATCTTTTTGGTCTTTTATCCCACTTTAATCAATCAAATATTATCAAAAATATACGCACCCCTTATTATTATAAAAAGAACTTTAACATCAAGTTTTTATTGCGAAATACTATTAAATACGATACAATTTTACCCAAGTTATTTATTTATTTATTTAATGGATATACCTAAACTTTGCTACAACACTTATAGACAGTGTACCTAATCGTAAAGTAGTGTAGTTTTTAGTAAGTCCGGTTCGTTCCGCAGGGAGCTAGCTGAGTTTAACGCTATATTTATTTTAAACAATATATATATATATATATATATATATATATATATATATATATATATATATATATATATATATATATATAAGTAATATTATTATTATTATAAAAGGGGAGGTTTTTACCGTTTAGTGACCGGTTTGTCGATTTTAAATATTAAGCGTAAAGATAAATGACGATAATATAAATGACAGGATTTTAATTGCGATAAAGTAAATTGCAGTAATTAAAATGACAGTAAATAAAGGTACGATGAAATATGAAATAAAAGTATTATGCTTATTTAAACTTCCGTAATCATGATGTTTGACGTTTTGATTTTAATTAATTGTTACCCGGGTTAATTGTCCTTTATCCTGGCTTATTTGATACCTATCTAGTTTTTGTCCATAATAGTTCATCGGTCATAATTATAAAATGCTCGTCAAATTAACCTTATTCGCGAAGTCAAATATTCTAACTAATTAGGGATTCGAACTGTAACAAGGTTTTAATACTTTGTTTAATGATTACACCAGGTTATCGACTGCGTATAATCCAAGGTTTTAATACTTTATTAACAATTACACCAATTACCCTTGTATGTAATCCACCCCTGTTTTAATAAGATATGAACATTAATTTACCCACTTGATCAGTTTGAATAATCAATTACTCAACCCGAATAATTAATTAAATGATCGTAAAAGATGTAGTATAAACATCACTAAATAGGACATGCATAATCATTTAATAATTATTAGATTAACTAATTTGAAGATAGGTTTGACAGATTCTAATGAGTTGTCATTCGATTAGACAATACCCCCATCTATTAATAGTCCATAGTCCAATGTCCACAAGTGTCGGTCTTTTGTCCAAACCCGAATTATGGTACAAAATCCAATAACCCCGTCTTAATATTTAGCCCAACATCATGATTACTTCGGCTCAAATAAGCATAATAATAACTTAAGTACGATACATAATTGAAAAAGGAGAATTTAACTTACAATGATTATTAATTGCGTAGCGTTACACGGACAGAGTTCCGACTTTAAAACCCGTAAAATAACTTTTACATTACCCAAACTAACTAATATAAAACTAAACTAATATATATTATAAATATATATTATAAATATATTATATATATTATAGAAATAGAGAGATTGAATTGATATGGTGTGTCATGGATTCGGCAGACTTCGTGCCTTTTATAGGAGATTTCTGACTTTGGCTGCTTCGCGAGTGTGGTACTTTTGTGCCTCGCGGAGCTTCAGATTTCAGCTCACCACTTTTTGGCCATTTGCTTGTCGACATAATTAATAAATATATATAATTTATATATAATTTATATAATTATTTATATATTATATTATATTCTTGTGCATAGTTGACTTGTACTTTTAGCTCCGTTGACTCGCGCGTTGATGCTCGGTTCATGTCTCGGTTCTGGATTTTCGAACGTCCTTTCGTACGCTTAGATATCTTGTACTTTGCATTTCGCGATTTGTACTCTTTGTAATTTTTAGACGTTTCTCATCAATGAATTGAACCACTTGGATTGTATCTTATACATTTGAGCTTTTTGGTCATTTGTGTCTTCAAATCGTCATTTTCTTCTTTTGTCTTCGCACTTATTTATTTAAACGATTATTACATAAAAATAGAACAATAGTAACTAAAAGCTTTACATATTGGAAGGATATTGATACTAAATATATGTTCATTTAGAGCACTATCACAAAAACTTGATGTTAAATCGGAGGGGTACGAAATACTATTATTTTTAATACGAAATACGATACAAATTACACAAGTTTTAATTATTTATTTACAAATGGGATATACCTAAACTCTGCTACAACACTATAGGCAGTGTACCTAATCGTAGAGTAGTATAGTTTTTAGTAAGTCCAGTTCGTTCCACAGGGAGACGGCTTATTTTACACTATATTTTTATATAACTATATTTGTACAAAATATAATATATATATATTACAATTATTATTATTATAAAAAGGGGAGTTTTACCGTTTAATGACCGGTTTATCGATTTTAAAACTTAAGTCACAATTAAAACCTAATGCAAAATATTAAAAATAAATATAACTTAATTTAAAGCGTAAAGTAAATGACGATAATTAAAGTGCGATAATTTAAAGTGCGATAAATAAAATGACGGTAAATAAGATTGCAATAATTAAAAGTACGATAATTAAAAGTGCGATAAGATATAAAATAAAGGAATTATGCTTATTTAAATTTCCGTAATCATGATGTTCGACGTGTTGATTTTAATTTATTACCATGGGTTAATTGTCCTTTGTCCTGAATTATTCGATATGTCCATCTGGTTTTGTCCATAATAGTCCATCGGTCATAATTATTAAGTGCGAGAGTCTTCGTCAAATTAACCTTATATCCGAAGTCAAATATTCCAACTAATTGGGGATTCGAACTGTAACAAGGTCTTAATACTTTGTTTAATGAATACACCAGGTTATCGACTGCATGTAATCCAAGGTTTCAATACTTTGTTAACAATTACACCAATTACCCATGAATGTAATCCACCCCTATTTCAACAAGTCCATTGACTATTAATCCATTCCCGTGTCCGGTCAAATGAACAATTATTGGTATTTATAGATATCCCGCCCACCGTACCCGATTAAGCGTGTGTGGTTATTTATAGATACGTCAAATTATAACCTTTATATTAAATTAACAAGATATCATGTAATTAAATAAATATAAAGCCCATTAATAGCCCATAGTCCAATTTTCACAAGTGTCGTTCTTTTGTTCAAACCCCAATTATGGTCCAAAGCCCAATAACCCCGTCTTAATATTTAGCCCAACATCACGATTACTTCGGCTCAAATAAGCATAATAATAACTTAAGTACGATACATAATTAAAAAAGGAGAATTTAACTTACAATGATTATTAATCGCATAGCATTACACGGACAGAGTTCCGACTTTAAAACCTGTAAAATAACTTTTACATTACCCAAACTAACTAATATAAAACTAAACTAATATATATTATAAATATATATTATAAATATATAATATATATTATAGAAATAGAGAGATTGAATTGATATGGTGTGCCATAGATTCGGCAGATTCGTGCCTTTTATAGGAGATTTCTGACTTCGGCTGCTCTGCGAGTGCGGACCTTCGGATTCCAGCTCACCACTTTTTGGCCATTTGCTTGTCGACATAATTAATAAATATATATAATTTATATAATTATTTATATATTATATTATATTCTTGTGCATAGTTGACTTGTACTTTTACCTCCGTTGACTCGCGCGTGATGCTCAGTTCATGTCTCGGTTCCGGATTTTCGAACGTCCTTTCGTACGCTTAGATATCTTGTACTTTGCATTTCGCGACTTGTACTCTTTGTAATTTTTAGACGTTTCTCATCAATAAATTGAACCATTTGGATTGTATCTTGTATATTTGAGCTTTTTGGTCATTTGCATCTTCAAATCGTCATTTTCTTCTTTTGTCTTCTCACTTATTTATTTAAACGATTATTACATAAAAATAGAACAATAGTAACTAAAAGCTTTACATATTGGAAGGATATTGATACTAAATATATGTTCATTTAGAGCACTATCAAATATCCCTACACTTGAACGTTGCTTGTCCTCAAGCAATACAGAACTTAAAATTAAATCACACTTCACTCGAATCACTTTTTTTTATTCTCACACTTTGTACAACAGTGATTTTAATACGGCGGTATAAACAATGATAGTAACGATGTGGTTACAGTCCCACATGACTTATAAAAATTTAGATCCTTTAAGGAAATTGGATCTTTATGAAAATATTTGATCATTTGAAAATTCAAGCTATATTTTACCCTAGACAAGTTTTTCGGAATAACCCTTCACCGGTGTTTGTAAAAATGTTTTTGTTTGTTTTGTGGGTTTCAGATTTTAAAATTTGGGCTCAAAACTCGTGGTTTTGTGTCACCCACTTGCTAACCTAGTATTAGGAAAGCAACACGTGTCAGGACCCGTCCTAATCCATCTGGACGAAGTCACCAACATCTGGTCCCATTGCGATGATCAACTCCAAATAATGTCTTTAAAATGAGCAAATGCACAGCGGAAGGTTTCTTTCAAACCTGAGAATAAACATGCTTTCAAGTGTCAACCAAAAGGTTGGTGAGTTCATAAGTTTATCATAAAATAATAAAATTCATCATTTTGATAGACCGCAAGATTTAAATGCTGCATGGTACAAATGGGCCCGAATCCTATACCCACCTGTAATGTACATGCGATATCTTTTAAATACAGTACACATTTCTCGTGTACGAAATCCTTTTTCATAAATCTTAGTAACCGTACACATATCTCGTGCACAAAAATAACATACACATAACCTGGGTATAAAATCATTCTCTAGATACATAACATTCACTTTTCATTGCTTTCATAACTTGGCTTGGTAACCGACCTTAACATATAATGTGCATAATAATATTCCCAAAACAGAACATCTCGTCTGTATAATAATCATATAAACTTCGAAGTACTAAACACCACGCCCACTAGCCCTTCCGTCTAGTGAACATTCTGGGTGGGGGTGTTAAACCAGGTAGCTACCTTTAGGATTCGCGTGAATTAGGGCCATACCCGTTTCTAATTCTTAGGTTACCAAGCAATAATAATCAGGGGAAATATTCACAACAATTAGTGGCAATTATAACGTCCAACTAATTCAATAATAATCCACAGAACTTCTGTCTGCATAATAATTCATTCGAGGAATGTTTTGCTTGTGTCATATAGCGTCAAACATTTATAAAAGCATTTCATGTATTCGCAGTTCAAAAAATATATTTCAAAAGCATTTAATAAAGCAGTTGTAAAAACAACGCATGTATTCTCAGTCCCAAAAATGTAAAGAGTAAAAGGGAATCAAATGAAACTCACTATTCAATATTTTGTAGTAAATATATTCATACGACGAAACTGAACAATGCAGGGTTGGCCTCGGATTCACGAACCTGTATCATTTATATATATATATATATATATATATATATATATATATATATATATATATATATATATATATATATATATATATATATATATAAACACGTAATTGAAATCGAACGAATTTATATATTATTAATGATATACTTGTTATTTTAATAAATTATATGTTTCATTAGTAATTTAATTAAATGTATTTATTTTATATTCTTTAAATAAATAAAAATATTAATATAGTTTAGTTAAGTATATTTATATATGACTAATTTTTATTGTAGTAATGATAATAATATTAGTAGTAATTTTGATAATAATAGTAATATAGTTTTTATAGAAATAATAATGATAATAATAATAATAAAGGTAATAGTAATACTACCTCAAAGAAGTAGCTCTTAAAAAATGCTCAAGCCCGGGTTAGAACCCGCGGCGTCCCGCTAACCAGATAACATCATTAACCATTCGTCCATTTTTGTTTTTCTTCTCCTTCATCTAAACCAAATGAGTACCACCATTAACATTTTTCATGTTTTTATATATTCCTTATTATCAAGTAATTGTTTTTTTTTTTTCAGTATCATCCCATCGTAATATCGTCCTCTTCTTTTATCATTTTAGTTCATCAACAACAGCACTAATCACCATTTCTCTATGCTATCGTCCTTTATTATCATGTCCTAACATAATCCATTATCATCTATATCATTATTTCCATGTTCCGTAATTTCATCAACATCATTCTTAATTCTCGTCATAATTTTCATCGTTCATCATGATCAACTAATATCATTATTTTATAACTCGTTCATCATCAATTTAATTATTCTAACCATATCTAATATCGTCATTATTATTATTACGTAACAAATCATCATCATTGACATCAGCACACATCGACAATCATTCAACTAATATGAGTTCCGGCCCAAATAGCAAACCAATCCATTAGACCTAAACAAGCCGTCCATAGTCTAAGCCCCTTCTAAAAATATGGTTGACCCAATATAAACCCAATTCCAAAACAGTTTAGTGGACATAATTTGCATTATGCTGTAAATAAAAACAAACGTTTATGATCATCGTGGGTTCCAAATGAATTGAGTGATCCTTCAATAATTTAATCGCCCTACCATATTAAAATAATGCCAACATGTCGACTAAAGATATATCAGCCACTTGATATATTAGGTGGACCGGTAATCTTTTAAAAAAAAAAACTAAGTTAATACCTCACTTTATAATGCTAGATAACCATGTATCAACACGTTATGTTTCAACTCTTCTTATTTTCTTTTGTATCAACATGCATCTTCCTTAATATTAATCTTGGTTTCTCGAATAGAATAGAAAAGAAAATAGCGGTTTTTGTGTGTTTTAAATGGCGATTGTTAAGCAGGAATATAAGGAAGAGAGGAGAGGAAGAAATGGAAGAGAGAGAGATAAAAAGAGAGTGTGAGTGGTGATCGAACATGGTGGCTCTCGGACAGAAATATATCGAGTGACAGTGGTAGGGTGAGGGTAGTGATGGGTTTTAAGGTGGTGGTTTCAGTGAGATGAAGGTGGACTAGGATGATGATGGCGGGTTTGGGTCGTAAAAAGTGGTGGTGTTCTTGATTGAAGTTCTCTTATAAAAATCATAACAGTGATTGATGGTTCCAGGTTTGATGCGTTTGGAACGATTTAAAACTGAAACAAGAAGATTAAAGGAACAGTTGCAGGTGAGTGTGGTTTAGTGGTCGTGTTTGTTTGAAACATAATTAGAAAACAGAAGATAAAAGTGATGGAAGGTTGTAGGTTCATGATGGTAGGGGTGGGGAATGGTGGCGGTTCAATGGTTATCGAATGGCGGCTTGGTTCATGAACCGAAACATAAACATAGATTGATATTCGGGTGTTTGATTGTGGAGGATGTTATGTCTAATGGTGCATGTGTATAAGTATGATGTATATATAGAATTATATATCTGCAAACTTTAATTAGATTAATAATCATAATATAATAATAGGATTAGTAATAAAGAAGAATAATTCGAGAATAAATTGTGCACAGCAACAGTACAGCAATTTGATCGATGATGTTGGTATTGGATGGTTTTTGGATGGCGATTGTAATTGGTTTGAGGTGATATAGGTTGATCAAAGTCTATGTACAGGAGTATATGTGTACATATACATATATATTCACATTATGTTATTGGTGGGGAAGGAAAGCAAAAGAGAAACAATAATAGATCATACAGTATGCATATTAGTTAGTCGCCTTCAATTATTTAGATTTATGCACCGACAGCTTCAACGGGTTGAAATATCATGTCCATTGCTAAACAGTTAACGCATAAAAGTGTTCCTAAAAATCCTAAATTTTTAAATTAAATAGTTTTATTTATTTTGGTCATTATGGTATAAAATTCGATCCTTAATTGTTAAATAAAAATTACATCAACTGTCCCCTCAATTCTGGGTAAAATATGAAAAGTGTTAAAATTTAATAACTAGATCCTAAATACATTTTTAGTAAGCCTAAAATTTATAGAACTCATTTTCGGCTCACCATTTATTTTAAAATCACATAACTTCATTTTTAACTTGATTAATAACTATCAAGATGACAAACAAGTGCTACGAGCGTTTTAAATAAATTCTAAATCATATATACATATAATCAATATACTTTTCATATATATATATATATATATATATATATATATATATATATATATATATATAGATTTATAGTAATATTATATATTATTTTTATTTACACACATAAGTTTCTCTTTCATATTTATATATCTATACTTAAATATATATGTATTTATTTATAGATAGTGGTTCGTGAATTGTCGAGAATAGTCAAAGGTCAAATGAATATATGAAACACAGTTCAAAGTTATTGAGACTCAACCTAACAGACTTTGCTTATCTTGTCGAAATCATATAAAGATTAAGTTTAAATGTGGTCGGAAATTTCCGGGTCGTCACAGTACCTACCCGTTAAAGAAATTTCGTCCCAAAATTTGAGTGAGGTGGTCATGGCTAACAATAAAAATGTTTTCATGACAAATATGAGTTGATAAATGAAGTTTTATCATTATTGACAAATATAGATAAAACGATTCGATTAGGTGAATCATACGAATGAATCTATCACAACAGTTTGAGATAGAGATTTAACTTTTGACGTAGTTATGGTGGATTTCCGAAATTCAAGGGATTTAAAGAAAATCTTCGAAATCTAAAAGATTTGATTCTTCGGCGAATAAGGAAATTAAGATCTATATAATTAAATACGGTGATCTGCCTCGATTACTCTTTCTGATATTTCCATTATAAATTAAGCTCTTCCGTTCCATTATTCTCATCATTCCTATTCTTTCTTTCTTAGTTCATACATCCAAAAGATTGTGAAAATGCTTAATTCAGTTCTAATCCTTGTCCTTGTCCTAACTATCGCCACAATCATTCTCCTTTTCCAACTTCCACCAGAGGAATCTGTTTACTTCTACTTCGCCCTTGGGGTTATAGTGTTTTTAATTCTCCCATGTCTTTATGTTGCGATAAACATTGATATACACGGTTGGTAATTTCTGTATTATTGTTGAGCTTTATTTCAGAGCTCCATGCTCTTGTTTTCTCTTCCCGACTTCAAGTCAAGCGAATAATGACCCAGAATTTGTTGGTATGAACTTCGGAATGAACATTGTTAACGTTCTAAGAAAGAAATTGTAATAGCACGACCTTGATTGGTTGAATTACCAGCATTTAAGAGGAAAGATAGAACTATCAAGAAAATATATTCTTGATATGTTTAGGGATTAGATCGAATGTAAGAATCGTGTAACATGGCACATAATGACGTTATGATCTGTGAATCATTACATACCATTAGAAACTCAGCATGACTTACTGTAATATAATCACGTTGATCAAGTGTCATTATATTATACTAACTCATGCATCAATTTCCAACACTACTTCAAAAGCATTCTTATTTTAAACTCGAAGATTTACAGAATATAGAAACTAAGACAGTTTCGTTTTATGATATATCACAGATAGCGCGGAGAGATAATTTATATCGGATGAGAATATTTATGAAGACATCTTCAGAAATATTGAGGATATTAATAATGAAAGATACGATAATATCTTAGAATTTTTTTTTGAATCAAATTGTGATGAAGAAATTCATTCACGATGATTTAGAGCGATTAAGGAACAAGGTATTCGTTAAAGATTTCATTAGAAACAGAATCATCAGGATTCTTTTATGTACAAGTTTAGTCCTTATCCAGAGTCTCTTTCATGATTTGCTCAATTCATTTTTCTGTATAAAATTTTTTTGAGCTTTTCCAACGCTCCATTCTTTATCATCAAACTTTTGACTGTTAAGGCAGTCTTCAGTTTTCACTGCTTCATCAGCTTTTTCAAAACTCAGTAAACTGATTCATAAGCTAAAGCGCTTTTCAGAAATTCAAAATTGAAATTCGTAAATCCAGGAGATAGAAGTTATATATATATATATATATATATATATATATATATATATAAATTGTTGTCGTAGAATCGCTGAGAATTTCGAGATTATCGATTGATACCTTCCGGTACTTGGTATGATAATTATCGTTACGAGATACCGATGAGTTCATGATAAGACTTCAATAGATATATATATTGATTTGTCGTAGAGATTTAAGCCAAGGAGCAACGAGGTTGCTGGTACGTCTGTTGGTAATTTAGTGGAATATAAAAGATTCCCCGGTAACAATAAAAGAGTACGCATATATATCAAGGTTATAATAAGGTTGTTTCGAACGAAAAGCCGAAGTTGACTTGCTAGAGCTGTGACAAAATTGGCTATCTTGATCAGGAGTTGCAAAGTTATTTTCGGTAATAATAACACTAAAGGAATTAGCACAGCTATGTGTTAAACGTTTACTCAGGTTCCGAGTGTTTTTCAGGTGCAACACTATATGCATCAATCTTTTCTTCTGTAAATTAAGTGCGGTTGGTTCATCCTTTCGATTGAGGTGTTTTCAAGAATCATGAAAGGTTTGAACGCAGATTATAATCGTTAAGACACAAATGAGGTTTAAGATGAGATCAAATGGCAAACTTGAAGAAATATTTAGTTTCATATGTTATAATCAATATTTTAATTCATTTTTAATTGTCCAATCTTGATAGTCCACAGTCGGTAGTCCACAGTAACAGTCCAATAATTCATATATAGTTTAATATATAATATTCGAATTAATTAATACGTGTCGTGACCCGTATACATCTCAGACTCGATCACAACTCAAACTATATATATTATTGTAGAATCAACCTCAACCCTGTATAGCTAACTCCAGCATTACTGCATATAGAGTGTCTATGGTTATTCCAAATAATATATATAGATGCGTAGATATGATATGTCAAAACCTTGTATACGTGTCCCGATATTTAAAGTGCGTAAAATAAATAACAGAAATTAAATGACGATAAATAAAATTGCGAGAATTTAAATTGCGATAAATAAATTGCGATAAATAAAATGTAATACGAAATTAATCAGTTAGCTAGGAACAGTTAGCTAGGAACAGTTAGCGTGGATTCTTATCAAAATTCTTCTCATAGTTAAATTGTTTGTTTCTAACAAATTTTATTTTATCCAATGTTTTCTTCATTATGCCACTTGTTGGATTCTGATAGGTCAAAATTCAAATATGAAATTGAATGAAAATGGTTATTTTGTGGCGAACGGATACGTATATCGGTGATTGTAAATAGGATAGTAAATGACTGTTGAATCAGATTCGAAGAATGTACAGTGTAACTTATTAATGTGAAATCTAAATATTCCTCGGGTATTACCTACCCGTTAAAATATATTCACCATTAATAGTTTGTACGAAGGAATTCTTAATTACAATCTTGATGAAAATATACTTGCATATATATTTTTTCAGATGTAATCATGGATTTAATGAGTTAATATGATATTAATCTCATTTGCTTTTCGGTTTGAGCTAGAAGTAGTAATCTCTAAAACTTTTAGAAACCACATATTCTTCGCAGAATATTTCTTCAATGAAGTTATGGATTAATACTTCATCGTTCATTGTTGTTGGTACTCCTTGGTATCTATGGTGCGTATGATGTTGATGTTCGAGATACAAATTGTGATGTTGAGGTGTGTAATGCAGATGTCTTTGTTGGTGGTACTGGTTATACTGCTGGTGTTGCCGCTGGTGCTTGTAATCTTTGCACCATATTCTCCAAAGCCGTAACCCGGGTGCGAAGCTCGTTGACTTCTTCTATTACACCGGGGTGATTGTCGGTTCGAACGAGCGGATAAATAAAATCTAGAATTTGGTTTAGTATATAATCATGATGAGATACTCTGGAAATGAGAGAGAAAATGGTGTCTCGGACAGGTTCGCCGGTAAGTGCGACAGGTTCTTCGCCAAGAGGACAATATGGTGGATGAAAGGGTTCGCCTTCTTCTTGTCTCCAATGACTAAGTAGGCTACGAACCCAGCCCCAATTCATCCAGAATAGATGATGGCTGACTGGTTGGTCCATTCCGATCACACTACTTTCGGAGCTTGAGTGGGACTCCATGTCGGAATCTGAGGGAACTAGTGGTGAGTTCCATTTCGTACGATTGAATAAAGGATTTTTCGATATGAAATGATTTTCAGATATCGCATGATATTCTTTTTACATATGTATATATATATATATATATATATATATATATATATATATATATATATATATATATATATATATATATATATATATATATATATATATATATATATATATATATATATATATAGGACAAAAGGTTGCGTAGATTACGGAGGGATTTACGGAATATGTCAGGCAAGTCTACAGTAACAAATACAATAAGATATGAATCATCAGATACGCTAAGATATGAATCATCAGATACGCTAAGATATGAATTTTGTCTTTACACTATCGATGCACTAAATACAGTAAGACGTGTCTAGACTAAGAATGATAAGCAGGAAATTTTTTTAAGAATGATATGTAGGTAATTTTCGACACGAAATGATAAGCAAAACTTTTGACATGCAGACACGGTCGAAGTCCAGACTCACTAATGCATCTAAACATCTATTAGTTAGACACACTAATGCAAGACCTGGTTCGCTAAGACCACCGCTCTGATACCACATGTCAGGACCCGTCCTAATCCATCTGGACGAAGTCACCAACATCTGGTCCCATTACGATGATCGACTCCAAATAATGTCTTTAAAATGAGAAAATGCACAGCGAAAGGTTTCTTTCATACCTGAGAATAAACATGCTTTCAAGTGTCAACCAAAAGGTTGGTGAGTTCATAAGTTTATCATAAAACAATAAAATTCAACATTTTGATAGACCACAAGATTTAAATGCTGCATGGTACAAATGGGCCCGAATCCTATACCCACCTGTAATGTACATGCGACATCTTTTAAATACAGTACACATTTCTCGTGTACGAAATCCTTTTTCATAAATCTTAGTAACCGTACACATATCTCGTGCACAAAAATAACATACACATAACCTGGGTATAAAATCATTCTCTCGATACATAACATTCACTTTTCATTGCTTTCATAACTAGGCTTGGTAACCGACCTTAACATATAATGCGCATAATAATTTCCCCAAAACAGAACAACTCGTCTGTATAATAATCATATAAACTTCGAAGTACTAAACACCACGCCCACTAGCCCTTCCGTCTAGTGAACATTCTGGGTGGGGGTGTTAATCCCGGTAGCTACCTTTAGGATTCGCGTGAATTAGGGCCATACCCATTTCTAATTCTTAGGTTACCAAACAATAATAATCAGGGAAAATATTCACAACAATTAGTGGCAATTATAACGTCCAACTAATTCAATAATAATCCACAGAACTTCTGTCTGCATAATAATTCATTCGAGGAATGTTTTGCTTATGTCATATCGCGTCAAACATTTATAAAAGCATTTCATGTATTAGCAGTTCAAAAAATATATTTCAAAAGCAATTAATAAAGCAGTTGTAAAAACAGCGCATGTATTCTCAGTCCCAAAAATGTAAAGAGTAAAAGGGAATCAAATGAAACTCACTATTCAATATTTTGTAGTAAATATATTCATACGACGAAACTGAACAATGCAGGGTTGGCCTCGGATTCACGAACCTATATCATTTATATATATATATATATATATATATATATATATATATATATATATATATATATATATATATATATATATATATATATATATATATATATATATATATATATATATATATATATATATATATATATATATATTAACACGTAATTGAAATCGAACGAATTTATATATTATTAATGATATACTTGTTATTTTAATAAATTATGTGTTTCATTAGTAATTTAATTAAATGTATTTATTTATTTTATATTCTTTAAATAAATAAAAATGTTAATATAGTTTAGTTAAGTATATTTATATATGACTAATTTTTATTGTAGTAATGATAATAATATTAGTAGTAATTTTGATAATAATAATAATATAGTTTTTATAGAAATAATAATGATAATAATAATAATAATAAAGGTAATAGTAATACTACCTCAAAGAAGTAGCTCTTAAAAAAATTCTCAAGCCCGGGTTTGAACCCGCGGCGTCCCGCTAACCGAATAACATCATTAACCATTCGTCAGTTTTTTTTTATTCTCCTTCATCTAAACCAAATGAGTACCACCATCAACATTTTTCATGTTTTTATGTATTCCTTATTATCAAGTAATCATTTTTTTTTTTCAGTATCATCCCATCGTATTATCATCCTCTTCTTATATCATTTTAGTTCATCAACAACATCACTAATCGCCATTTCTCTATGCTATCGTCCTTTATTATCATGTCCTAACATAATCCATTATCATCTATATCATTATTTCCATCTTCCGCAATTTCATCAACATCATTCTTAATTCTCGTCATAATTTTCATCGTTCATCATGATCAACTAATATCATCATTTTATAACTCATTCATCATCAATTTAATTATTCTAACCATATCTAATATCGTCATTATTATTATTACCTAACAAATCATCATCATTGACATCAGCACACATCGACAATCATTCAACTAATTTGAGTTCCGGCCCAAATAGCAAACCAATCCATTAGACCTAAACAAGCCGTCCATAGTCTAAGCCCCTTCTAAAAATATGGTTAACCCAATATAAACCCAATTCCAAAACAGTTTAGTGGACATAATTTGCATTATGCTGTAAATAAAAACAAACGTTTATGATCATCGTGGGTTCCAAATGAATTGAGTGATCCTTCAATAATTTAATCACCCTACCATATTAAAATAATGCCAAAATGTCGACTAAAGATATAGCAGCCACTTGATATATTAGGTGGACCGGTAATCTTTTAAAATAAAAAAAACTAAGTTAATACCTCACTTTATAATGCTAGATAATCATGTATCAACACGTCATGTTTCAACTCTTCTTATTTTCTTTTGTATCAACATGCAACTTCCTTAATATTAACCTTGGTTTCTCGAATAGAAAAGAAAATAGCGGTTTTTGTGTGTTTTAAATGGCGATTGTTAAGCAGGAATATAAGGAAGAGAGGAGAGGAAGAAATGGAAGAGAGAGAGATAAAAAGAGAGTGTGAGTGGTGATCGAACATGGTGGCTCTCGGACAGAAATATATCGAGTGACAGTGGTAGGGTGAGGGTAGTGATGGGTTTTAAGGTAGTGGTTTCGGTGAGATGAAGGTGGACTAGGATGATGATGGCGGGTTTGGGTCGTAAAAAGTGGTGGTGTTCTTGATTGAAGTTCTCTTATAAAAATCATAACAGTGATCGATGGTTCCAGGTTTGATGCGTTTGGAACAAGAAGATTAAAGGAACAGTTGCAGGTGAGTGTGGTTTAGTGGTCGTGTTTGTTTGAAACATAATTAGAAAACAGAAGATAAAAGTGATGGAAGGTTGTAGGTTCATGATGGTAGGGGTGGGGAATGGTGGCAGTTCAATGGTTATCGAATGGTGGCTTGGTTCATGAACCGAAACATAAACATAGATTGACAGCTAGGTGTTTGATTGTGGAGGATGTTATGTCTAATGGTGCATGTGTATAAGTATGATGTATATATATAGAATTATATATCTGCAAACTTTAATTAGATTAATAATCATAATATATTAATAGGATTAGTAATAAAGAAGAAGAATTCGAGAATAAATTGTGCACAGCAACAGTACAGCAATTTGATCGATGATGTTGGTATTGGATGGTTTTTGGATGGCGATTGTAATTGGTTTGAGGTGATATAGGTTGATCAAAGTCTATGTGCAGGAGTATATGTGTACATATACATATATATTCACATTATGTTATTGGTGGGGAAGGAAAGCAAAAGAGAAACAATAATAGATCATACAGTATGCATATTAGTTAGCCGCCTTCAATTATTTAGATTTATGCACCGACAGCTTTAACGGGTTAAAATATCGTGTCCATTGCTAAACAGTTAACGCATAAAAGTGTTCCTAAAAATCCTAAATTTTTAAATTAAATAGTTTTATTTATTTTGGTCATTATGGTATAAAATTCGATCCTTAATTGTTAAATAAAAATTACATCAACTGTCCCCTCAATTCTGGGTAAAATATGAAAAGTGTTAAAATTTAATAACTAGATCCTAAATACATTTTTAGTAAGCCTAAAATTTATAGAACTCATTTTCGGCTCACCATTTATTTTAAAATCACATAAGTTCGTTTTTAACTTGATTAATAACTATCAAGATGACAAACGAGTGCTACGAGCGTTTTAAATAAATTCTAAATCATATATACATATATTCAATATACTTTTCATATATATATATATATATATATATATAGATTTATAGTAATATTATATATTATTTTTATTTACACACATAAGTTTCTCTTTCATATTTATATATTTATACTTAAATATATATGTATTTATTTACAGATAGTGGTTCATGAATCGTCGAGAATAGTCAAAGGTCAAATGAATATATGAAACACAGTTCAAAATTATTGAGACTCAACCTAACAGACTTTGCTTATCTTGTCGAAATCATATAAAGATTAAGTTTAAATTTGGTCGGAAATTTCCGGGTCGTCACAACACGTCCAATATACTTGCTCCGTATATTACCTTTCGGTAAACTACCATCCGGTTGTAAAGGAAAGCGTTGAACAAGCAACTGTTAAGGCAATGTCTAATGACATGCTTTTGATTATGGTCAAAAACGTGTCGGATGCAATTACTATCCTTTGTAGGATCAATAGTAAAGATCACCCTATAATTTTTTGGTCTGGCACAAGGTCCTGTCTTCGACCATGCTATGCAACCACCGTTCTTACGGTTGACACCCGATTTGGTTCAGGTGACCTAATGAATTCAAGGTGAATTTCTAGGATTTTACGTTCAATGGTAATGAACGCATTGGAAATAGGTTTTTCAGAAAACAAATCGGTTTTAATTTGATCAAAATATTTTCTCGTTCAAGCTCGAGTTTAGATATCATCAAATTTCATGAGTTTGTAATTCTCAATCTTTAAGGTCAATATCAAGGATTGAGTAATATCAGGCTTAAAAGCTGATTTTTAATCTTTAAGGAGATTATCCTTTCTGGGGGTCTGATTCATTAGTCTTATCAAGCTACTTTGCATGACGCCCTCTCCATTTTACGAGACAGATCCTCTCATGGTTAGGATAAGTCTGACCACATGCCGACCCTGTTTGATGCTGAGGTCCATGGATTTCTTGCTGATTTTAGAGATGACTTTTCTAGATTTTTCGTCAACCTACAGCTGGTCTGGACGACAACTTCCTGACCTAAATCAAGAAGCGCGTGTCTTTTTTGGAAGACTTTAGTTCCTTTTAATGATGGAATTGATTCATCGTGTAGATCCATCTTTCTTTCATCTTTAATACAATTTACCGGGTAAAACCGTTAATTTAGTCCAAAACAAAAGCACCTGCAATAACTTTACAGAAACATGTGATAGATAGTTTTTAATTGAATAACTTAGTATATTCTCCATACACTTGGCTTTTATTTATTTCTTTCTTTGCCTTTTGATTCTCCTCTTTTCCATTTTAAATGAATTCAATCATTTTAGGTTGTTTCTCAATTTATGTCCTTTTCGAGGTAACGATAATTTTGGTATTAACACCTAGTTTTCATCGTTCATAAATATGTATAAACATGATTTTGAATTCATTTAGTTAAAAAATTTTCAAATTTTCACAAAATTTGGCAAATAAACCAAGTGCAAATTCGAGAGAATTTATAACTCTTCCCCACACTTAAGATCATGCAATGTCCTCATTTGCATGAAATCAGACTATAATTATAAATTCATGAGGGTGATTAATGTAGAAAAGTGATTAAAAATACCCAGTTTGTAATTGCTAAGCTCGTCGAATGATAGATGGCGCGCCTCATCGTTCATTCCTTTTGTTGTTTTATCACACATGTTTTTCTTCAAAAATGATTGCTTTTCTGAACTGTTTGCTAATTTTTGAAAATGCGTATTTTACCCTAATTTATCCTGCATTTTTATTAACGAGTTATGCACTAACCTGGACCCCTAATTTAACGTTAAATGGGGTTAGACTTCCCCACACTTAGCTGACGACATGTGAAGTCGGTAGAATAAGTTTCACGAATTAAAATAGTGAGCCAGTTATTTACATCTCGGGTGGTGTATAATATATCAATGGGTTTAAAGTTTAGACCCACCCGAGCGTCACTACTTAATTCTTTTTTAAGTGTAGCTTTTAGTAAATGGATATGTCTCTTTTCCGGTTCTTGGTCAAATGGATCGATATACACCGACATACATATTTCTTTAGGGTGGACAATTCCTAACATTTCTTTCCATTCATTCTCGGGATCAAAGGTTTCACCTCTATTACCCAATTGGGTAAATTCTGAGGTGTCAATATCTATTACAGCTCGTAGTTCATCTTTGGTAGATGACTCGTCTATTGAGAATTTTGGGTTGGAAGGTTGTGGAATGGCGAATTTCGAGATCGAAGCAAATTCTTCTTCTTTAACGATCCATATCGGTCCCACCATTTTGGTCTCGGGGGTAAAATTTTCAACGTTATCGTTTTCCCAAGAGTACCAATTTCTCACCCTTATTTCTTCTTCATCCATTGATGGATCGATGATTTCGTCGGTAGAGGTTAATGTGTCGGTATGTTGTGAAATTGGTAAAACTGAATAAAAATTATCATCGGGATAATTGGTGATTTCGGAGCTCTCAAATTCATCAAAATTCGATGATATGAGATTTTCTTACACACAACTCCTCAGATCAACAGGTGTGTAGTCTGATAGAGTTTCATCTTGTCAATTTGTAAACTCTCTCATTTGTTCATTTTGAGCGTCAAATTCTTCGAGTTTGATTTTCATATAATCTAATAAATTTTCAGACACATAATTTTCCTCATCCTCTGGTTGTTGAGTTTGGATATATATTTTTGGGAATAATCCCAATTTGAATCTTCATAATCGTTTCATTCAGGTTCCATGGGTGCATAATTTTCTATAGGAATGTAATAATAACATTCCCATGTTGAGTGATAATCTCCACAGATTTCACCACCAGTTATTGTTTCATCATTCGTGATCCAAGATTGACCGAACGAATTTTCATCAACACTCGTTTGAGAGTATTGATTTAATTGATTTTGCATGTCAAAAAGAGTTTCCAAAATATTTTCGAGATTTTCCATAATACGCTTATTACTACATTTTAGCTACAATGTGGTGCATTTACTAATTATCCTATTAGTTATAAAACTAAAAATTATATAAGTTATCAAATTAATAGACTTTTCTGCTTTTGCCCACGTTTCGAATAGCCAAAAGATGCAGCAGGGAGCTAGGATCCTTTAAATCAAAACATCCACAACTCAGCCACTAACAAATCTAACTATTACTATGAAGCAGAAAATTTTGTATGTCTATAATTCAATCGCTTACAATAATTTTTCGTCGAAATTTAAAGATTTTAAAAATTCTATGTCCTATAAACTAGCGCGTAGAAACGAAAAAGAAAAAGAGCGTCGAAAAACGTCGAGAAATAAAAATGAGAAAGAAAAACGTCGAATCATAAAAGTCTAAAAATTAAATCTAAAAAGTTGTGCCTAAATGTATTAAAACTTAAATGCAATTCTATTTCGAAAACGGCAATTACTTAAAAGGCACTAAAATTTATAAACTGCGTCGCAAAATTCTAAAGCACCTATATTTTAATATAAAGAAAAAGCACTTAAGGGATTTTACGTCAAAGCTTAAAAATCTAGAAATATGAAATAACTACGGCAAAAACTAACTTAAAACTAATTACGAACGACAAATATTACGAAATAAACGATAAAAATATAAATTATAACTAAAATGATAAAAATACAAATTTTATAAAAATATTATTTTTATATTATTTATATAAAAGGATTAATATAAATATGTAAATAATAATAATTAAAACTAAAAATACAAATTATATTAAAACTATATAATAATTAAACCCTAAATAATAAATAAAATTTTACCCTAATTTCGCATTTAATGATGGGGTTGACCTGTCAGACAACCTCCGCGATCGTGAGGGTACCTGTGAGTGGTGCTCCGAGATCGCGGAGATATGCAGTTTCAGATTTGGTTGCAGGCTCAAACGCGTTTTTTTTTTTACAAAATATATGATAGAATATAAATATATATATATATATATATATATATATATATATATATGTATATATATATATATATATATATATATATATATATATAATAAAAATAAACTTATATTAAAAAAATACTTTTTATAGACAAATCTCAGAAATATATATTTTTTATATAATTATATTATTAATAAAAATTAAAAATATAGCGGAGGGGTACGAAATACTTTTATTTTTAATACGAAATACGATACAAATTACACAAGTTTTAATTATTTATTTACAAACGGGATATACCTAAACTCTGCTACAACACTATAGGCAGTGTACCTAATCGTAGAGTAGTATAGTTTTTAGTAAGTCCGGTTCGTTCCACAGGGAGACGACTTATTTTACACTATATTTTTATATAACTATATTTGTAAAAAATATAAATATATATATTACAATTATTATTATTATTATTATAAAAAGGGGGGTTTTACCGTTTAATGACCGGTTTGTCGATTTTAAAACTTAAGTCACAATTAAAACCTAATGCAAAATATAAAAAATAAATATAACTTAATTTAAAGCGTAAAGTAAATGACGATAATTAAAGTGCGATAATTTAAAGTGCAATAAATAAAATGACGGTAAATAAAATTGTGATAATTAAAAGTACGATAATTAAAAGTGCGATGAGATATAAAATAAAGGAATTATGCTTATTTAAACTTCCGTAATCATGATGTTCGACGTGTTGATTTTAATTTATTACCATGGGTTAATTGTCCTTTGTCCTGAATTATTCGATATGTCCATCTGGTTTTGTCCATAATAGTCCATCGGTCATAATTATAAAGTGCGAGAGTCTTCGTCAAATTAACCTTATACCCGAAGTCAAATATTCCAACTAATTGGGGATTCGAACTGTAACAAGGTCTTAATACTTTGTTTAATGAATACACCAGGTTATCGACTGCGTGTAATCCAAGTTTTCAATACTTTGTTAACAATTACACCAATTACCCTTGAATGTAATCCACCCCTGTTTCAACGAGTCCATTGACTATTAATCCATTCCCGAGTCTGGTCAAATGAATAATTATTGGTATTTATAGATATCCTGCCCACCGTATCCAATTAAGCGTGTGTGGTTATTTATAGATACGTCAAATTATAACCTTTATATTAAATTAACAAGATATCATGTAGTTAATTAAATATAAAGCCCATTAATAGCCCATAGTCCAATTTCCACAAGTGTCGTTCTTTTGTTCAAACTCCAATTATGGTCCAAAGCCTAATAACCCCGTCTTAATATTTAGCCCAACATCACGATTACTTTGGCTCAAATAAGCATAATAATAACTTAAGTACGATACATAATTGAAAAAGGAGAATTTAACTTACAATGATTATTAACCGCGTTGCGTTACACGGACAGAGTTCCGACTTTAAAACCCATAAAATAAATTTTACATTACCCAAACTAACTGATATAAAACTAAACTAATATATATTATAAATATATTATAAATATATAATATATATTATAGAAATAGAGAGATTGAATTGATATGGTGTGCCATGGATTCGGCAGACTTCGTGCCTTTTATAGGAGATTTTTGACTTTGGCTGCTCCGCGGGTGCGGTACTTTTGTGCCTTACAGCTTCGCGAGTGCGGAGCTTCGGATTCTAGCTTACCACTTTTTGGCCATTTGCTTGTCGACATAATTAATAAATATATATAATTTATATAATTATTTATATATTATATTATATTCTTGTGCATAGTTGACTTGTACTTTTAGCTCCGTTGACTCTTGCGTTGATGCTCAGTTCATGTCTCGGTTTTGGATTTTTGAACGTCCTTTCGTACGTTTAGATATCTTGTACTTTGCATTTCGCGACTTGTACTCTTTGTAATTTTTAGACGTTTCTCATCAATAAATTGAACCATTTGGATTGTATCTTGTACATTTGAGCTTTTTGGTCATTTGCGTCTTCAAATCGTCATTTTCTTCTTTTGTCTTCGCACTTATTTATTTAAACGATTATTACATAAAAATAGAACAATAGTAACCAAAAGCTTTACATATTGGAAGGATATTGATACTAAATATATGTTCATTTAGAGCATATTATTGTATACACCGATTTCGTGGGGGGAATAACTCTTATACTGATATTGATAGAGCTGAGCTAAGAGTAATCCATAGGTTCTTAGAAAACTCGATTACACAGCGAGGTAAGAACAAAGAGAAAGTAAATGAGAATGATTTATTTTATCTCATGTGTATTCGAGACCCACAGAGCGCTGTGAGTATACCTTATTGTGTGGGTTATTATTTATCGGCTATGGTTAGGAGTATACGGCCTAATGGTATAATAGGAGGTGGTATCTTTGTTACTTTAATTGCTGAGTATCTCGGTGTCGATAGAAGTCTGGGGGGATTAATAATTGCAGCACCAGAACCCCGTGATACAATTGGTTTGAAAGTATATCATGGTGCTAAGGTTTTAAAGAAATGACATAACGCTGCAGCACCATATGATGGCCATCATCTACAGGTCGAAAGAGATCATCAGCAAGGTAATGCGGGAGGGGGGAATCAGATGACAGAAATGCAAATTTTTATGGCTCAACATGAGTATGAAATAGCTAGACAACGAGCATTTCAAGATTGGCAGTATCATCAAAACCAAATCATAAGTCATTGTGCACACATAAATACAAACTACATTCCTATTCCAATGCCCGTATTTCCTCTCTCGACTATACAGACCCTACCACCGTACCCTACATATGACCCAGCTCAAGCATTCTACAGCACATACGGCTATGAATGGGATCCCTACTGGCACCATCCTCATCAACCCTAATTTTCTTTTATGCCTATTTTTATTTATTTGGTAACTTGTAATTTTATACTTTTAATATTTCTTTTGATACTATAATAGTTTTTATAATTTTCTAACTTTTATTATTAGATTTTTAATAATTTTTGAATGTAGGGTGATATACCCAACTTCAAAAATATGTATATATATGTCTGTAGTTTATTTCATGTACAAAACAGGGTAAAACAGCGAATTTTCAAAGACTGGCATTAAGTTCAGCAAAAGCAACTAATTTTGACGACAAGATGCAAATTATATGTGAAATAACAACTGCAGGAATGAACAAATGATGTGCACCATTTATCATTCAACATAAACAACAATATGTTTGGAAACTTGGTAAAATTTAATCATTTTTCTACGCTAATCACCCTCAATAATTTAAATTGTTACTGATTTCTTGCAAATGAGGGCATTGCAAGATCTTAAGTGTGTGAAGGGGTTAAATTCTTTCGGATTTTTAAAAAAAAAAATTTAATTTAAACACTTGGTTACCATTAAAAATACTAGTAACGCAGTAGTTGTATTAGAATCTAGTGCTCTCTGATAATAAAGAACATCCCTAGTCTTATATACTGACTACCCAATTCTAGTAAAATTTTTCAAAATTTTCAACTAAATGAACTCAAAATTATGTTTATACATATTTATGAACGATAAAACTAGGTGTTAACACCGAAATTATTGTTATCTCGGAAAGGACATAAATTGAGAAACAACCCAAAATGCTTGAATTCATTTGAAATGGAATAGAGGAAAATAAAAAGGCAAAGAAAGGAAAATAAAAGCCAAGTGTGGGAAAAATTTACCAAGTTATTTAGAACATATATCACATATTTCTGTACAAATAATTGAAGATACTTTTGCTTTGGACAATTTTATCAGTTTTACCCGATTTCTTATAATATATTTGAAAGAAATGTGCCACTTGATTTAAAAGGAAGTAAAGTCTTCCGAGAAAAAGACACGCGCTACTTGATTTAGGTCAGGAAGTTGTCGTCCAGACCAGTTGTAGAGTCTACGAAAAACCTTGAAAAGTTTTTTCGAAAATTAGCTGGAAATCCATGGACCTCAGCATCAAACAGGGTCGCCAAGTGGTCAGACTTATCCTAACCATGAGAGAATCTGTCTCGTACAATGGGGGGGCACCATGCAAATTAGTTTATAAGACTAATGAATAAGATCCCCAGAAAGGATAATCTCCTTAAAGATCAAAAACCCGATTTTAAGCATGATATTACTCAATCTTTGAGATTGACTTTAAAGATTGAGAATTACAAACTCATGGAATTCAATGATATCTAAACTCGAGCTTGAACGAGAAAATATTTTGATGAAATTAAAACCGATATGTTTTCTGAAAACCCTATTTTCTATGCGTTCATTACCATTGAACGTAAAATCCTAGAAATTCACCCGGAATTCATTAGGTCACCTGAACCAAATCGGGTGTCAACTGTAAGAACGGTGGTTGCGTAGCATGGTTGAAGACAGGACCTTGTGCCAGACCGAAAAAGTATAGGGTGATCTTTACTATTGCTCCTACAAAGGATAGTAATTGCATCCGACACGTTATAGACCATAATCAAAAGCATGTCACTAGACATTGCCTTAACAGTTGCTTGTTCAACGCTTTCCTTTACAACCGAACGGTAGTTTACCGAAAGGTAATATACGGAGCAAGTAAAATGGACGTGTTGCTTTCCCAATACAAGGTTAGCTAGTGGGTGACACAAAACCATAAGTTTTGAGCTAAAATTTTCAAATCTGAAACCCACAAAACCCACAAACATTTTGCAAACACCGATGATGGGTTATTCCAGAAAACTTATCTAGGGTAAAAGCTAGATTGAATTTTCAAAAAGATCAAATATTTTCATGAAGATCCAATTTCCTTAAAGGATCTAAATTTTCATTGTCATGTGAGACTGTAAACCACAATGTTACTACCATTGTTCATACCGCCGTATAGAGATCACTGATGTACAAAGTGTAAAGAATAAAGAAGTGATTCTAGTATTTTTATTTCAAGACTATATTGCTTGAGGACAAGCAACGCTCACGTGTGAGAATATTTGATAATGCTAAAAATGAACATATATTTCATAGCATTATCCCTCAAGAAAGACAAGCTTTTAGTTGCAATTGTTCTATTTACAAGTGATATTCATTTAAATAATAAAAGGTGAAGACAAAAGACATATTCGACGAATTGAAGACACAAATGATCAAAAAGCTAAAAAGTACAAAGTACAATCCAAGTGGTTCAAATTATTGATGAGAAACGTCTAAAAATTATAATAGTACAAGTCGTGAAACACAAAGTACAAGATATCAAATCGTACGAAAAGGCGTTCGAAAATCTGGAACCGAGACATAAACCAACTTTTAGCGCGCGACGCAATGGATCAAAAATTACAAGTCAACTATGCACAAGAATATAATATATAAAATAATTTATTATATATATTATTATATATTATAATTATACGCAGCCCACGTTTTGGATTTAATCTATGAGCTGGATTCCAGACCTCCGCACTCGCGGAGCTCAACAGTAAAACGTGGGCCTATAAAAGGCCGCGCATTCTGATCGATTTCAACATCTTTTTCTTTTCCTTTCTCATATCATATACGATATATATATATATATATATATATATATATATATATATATATATATATATATATATATATATATATATATATTATAATTTTAATTTTAATTTAAGATTAATAATAATAAGGTTATGTTAGTGAATGTTGTAAGTTTGTAAGTTAAAATTCTGTCCGTGTAATGCTACGCGATTAATACTCATTGTAAGTTATGTTCAACCTTTTTAAATTAATGTCTAGTAGCTAAGTTATTATTATGCTTATTTAAATATAAGTAATCATGATGTTGGGCAAAATATTAAAGACGGGGTAATTGTGCTTTGTACCATAATTGGGGTTTGGACAAAAGACTGACACTTGTGGAAATTGGACTATGGACTATTAATGGGCTTTATATTTGTTTAACTGAATGATAGTTCGTTAATTTAATATAGAGATTTACAATTGGATGTACCTATAAATAACCACATACACTCGATCGGACACGATGGGTGGGATATTTATAAGTACTAATAATCGTTCATATAACCGGACACGGGAATGGATTAATAGTCAATGGACTCATTAAAACAGGGGTAGATTACATACAAGGACACTTGGTGTAATTGATAATAAAGTATTAAAACATTGGATTGAACACAGTCGATAACCTGGTGTAATCATTAACAATGTATTAAAACCTTATTACAGTTTAAGTCCCCAATTAGTTGGAATATTTGACTTCGGGTATAAGGATAATTTGACGAGGACACTCGCACTTTATTTTTATGACTGATGGACTGTTATGGACAAAAAACCAGATGGACATATTGATTAATCCAGGACAAAGGACAATTAACCCATGGTAATAAATTAAAATCAACACGTCAAACATCTTGATTACGGAAGTTTAAATAAGCATAATTCCTTTATTTTATATCTCATCGCACTTTTATTTACTGTCATTTTATTTATCGCACTTTTAATTATCGCAATTTTATTATCGTCATTTACTTTACGCTTTAAATTAAGTTATATTTATTTTTAATATTTTACATTAGGTTTTAATTGTGATTTAAGTTTTAAAATCGACAAACCGGTCATTAAACGGTAAAAAAACCCCCTTTTTATAATAATAATAATATTACTTATATATATATATATATATATATATATATATATATATATATATATATATATATATATATATATATATATATATATATATATTCAAATATAGTTTTAAAATATAGCGTTAAACTTGGCTAGTTCCCTGTGGACGAACTGGACTTACTAAAAACTACACTACTGTACGATTAGATACACTGCCTATAAGTGTTGTAGCAAGATTTAGGTATATCCACTCTATAAATAAATAAATAACTTGTGTAAAATTGTATCGCATTTAATAGTATTTTGAAATAAAAATATAACTATTTCTTACCCCTCTGCTTTAACATCAAATAGTAAAGATCACCCTATAGTTTTTCGGTCTGGCACAAGGTCCTGTCTTCGACTATGCTATGCAACCACCGTTCTTACGGTTGACACCCGATTTGGTTCAGGTGACCTAATGAATTCCAGATGAATTCCTAGGATTTTACGTTCAATGGTAATGAACGCATTGAAAATAGGGTTTCAGAAAACAAATCGGTTTGTAATTTTGATCAAAATATTTTCTCGTTCAAGCTCGAGTTTAGATATCATTGAATTTCATGAGTTTGAATTCTCATTCTTTAAGGTCAATCTTAAGGATTGAGTAATATCAGTCTTAAAAGCTGATTTTTGATCTTTAAGGATATTATTCTTTCTGGGGATCTGATTCATTAGTCTTATAAGCTAATTTGCACGGTGCCCCCTATTGTACGAGACAGATCCTTTCATGGTTTAGATAAGTCTGACCACTTGGCGACCCTGTTTGATGCTGAGGTCCGTGGATTTCCAGCTGATTTTTGAGAAAACTTTTCAAGGTTTTTCGTAGACTCTACAACTGGTCTGGACGACAACTTCTTAACCTAAATCAAGAAGCGCGTGTCTTTTTCTCGGAAGACTTTACTTACTTTTACATTCCATTTATATTACAATAAACTGGGTAAAACTGATTAATATCGTCCAAAACAAATGTATCTTCAATTATTTGTACAAAAATATGTGATATATGTTTTAAATAACTTGGTAAATTTTTCCCACACTTGGCTTTTATTTTTCTTTCGTTGCCTTTTTATTCTCTTATATTCCATTTTAAATGAATTCAAGTATTTTGGGTTGTTTCTCAATTTATGTCCTTTCCGAGGTAACAATAATTTCGGTGTTAACACCTAGTTTTATCGTTCATAAATATGTATAAACATGATTTTGAGTTCATTTAGTTGAAATTTTTTTAAAAATTTTACTAGAAGTGGGTAGTCAGTATATAAGACTAGGGTTGTTCTTTATTATTAGAGAGCACTATATTCTAATACAACTACTGCGTTACTAGTATTTTAACGGTGGTTATTAAACCAAGTGTATAAGTCAGATGTTTAAAACCGAAAGAATTTAATCCCTTCCCACACTTAAGATCTTGCAATGCCATCATTTGCAAGAAATCCAGTAACAATTTAAATTATTGAGGGTTATTAGCGTAGAAAAATGATTAAATTTTATCAAAGTTTCCAAGCATATTGTTGTTTGTTTGAATGATAAATGGTGCACTTCATTTGTTCATTCCATCTGTTGTTACATCACATTTGTTTTCCATCTTGTCTTCAAAATTAGTAACTCTTGCTGAACTTAATGCAGTCTTTGAGAATGCGCCGTTTTACCCTGTTTTGTACATAAGATAAACTACAAACATACATGTATACATATTTTTGAAGTTTGGTATATTACCCCACAATCAAAAATTAAAACAAAAATAAAGTTAGAAAACTCTAAAAATTATTACAGTATCACAATAAGTATTAAATAGTAATAACATTAGAGATTACAAACTTCAAAATAGGAATAAAATAAAACTATGGTTGATGAGTATAGTTCCAGTAATGATCTCATTCATAGCCGTAAGTGCTATAGAATGCTTAAGCTGGGTTATATGTAGGGAACGGTGGTCGGGTCTGTACAGTCCAGGGAGGAAATATGGGCATTTAAGTAGGAATGTAGTTTGTATTTATGTGTGCACAATGACTTATGATTTGGCTTTGATGATACTGCCAATCTTGAAATGCTCGTTGTCTAGCCATTTCATACTTATGTTGAGCAATAAAAATTTGCATTTCTGTTATCTGATTCCCTCCTCCCGCATTACCTTGCTCCTGATCTCTTTCTACCTGTGGATGCGCGCCATCATATGGTGCTGCAGCGTTATGTCATTTCTTTAAAACCTTTGCACCATGATATACTTGCAAACCAATTCTATCACGGGGTTCTGGTTCTGCAATTAATAATCCCCCCTGAATTCTATCCACACCGAGATACTCAACAATTAAAGTAATGAAGATACCACCTCCTATTATACTATTAGGCCACATACCCCTAACCATTACCGATAAATAATAACCCACACAATAAGGTATACTTACAACGCTCTGTGGGTCTCGAATACACATGAGATAAAATAAATCATTTTCATTTACCTTCTCTTTGTTCCTACCTCGCTGTGTAATCGAATTTGCTAAAAACCTATGGACCACTCTTAGCTCAGCTCTATTAATATCAGTATAAGAGTAATATCCCCCACTAAATCGGTTATGGCTAGTCATTCTACTCCATATTTCATTCATATCAAAATTTTCATCAACCCTCCTACCATTAATTATCAACGTTTGACAATCAGTAGATGCTAGTTCCTCAGGCGTATATATACACAAAGCCTGAGCCATATCTAATAGAGACATATGACGCATCATACCTCCTAACAAAAATCTAATAAAGCTCCGATCGGTTAAGGTAGCTACCCGATCATTTATTTCAACACTACATAATAATTCCACACACCATTCTCTATATACAGGCCTACGTATATTGAATAATCATTCCCAATCATTAAAAATAGAATTACCATACCTTTGTGTAAGTAATTCTCTAATTGGCTCGGCTAATCCCACTATTTCTAACGGTTCCCAATCTATCACCCTGGGTGCTTCAACATTCTTTGACTGAAGAATGTGTAAGTTCCTCTGATATTTTGGATAATCTATCCAATGTCTGTCAAATATTAAATTAGGGTGTAAATCTGCCAATTGTATATTTGAATATGAAATGAACTGATGTGGTAGATTTTGTCTGTATTGGTCGTTAATCTCCTGTTCGTCTGCATTCTCAGGAGGAGCATTGTGAGCCTGGTAAGCGGATGAAGAATCACCCCTTTCAGTCTGCAAAATATATCAAACACAATTTTTGTGCATCCAAATATGCATCAGTGTTAGCAAAACATAAATCAAAACAATCATAATTACATGTTTAAACAATATTAAACTTATACACAATTTCATAAAATTAACAATTCTACACTTTTACAAATAAACATATATCAAAATGTATACAATGTTTCTAAGCATTCAACTTCTAAAACATGTCAAAAATAATCATTATAGCAATTAAACAAGTTTCAAATGGCATTCATATCAAATTAATCAAGTTCATGCATTTTTGACTTAAAAAGTTCACTTTAATGCTCAAAAATCATGTTTAGGATCAAAGTTTTGATCATTTAGCAACCTACACATGCTACTCTACTTAATTAAGCATGAACTAACAACAAAATTCGGCCATAACTCGTTTATATCAAAAAGCCCCAATTTTGCTCAAGAACACAAACCCTAGATTACTCAAAATTTGAAGTTTAAGGCTTCTAATCATGTTAAATATCATCAATCTAGGTTATACAAGCATAATATACAAACAATTTAAGCACAATTAAAATAGAAATCATCAAAATCAAATTAGGTAAAATTATGCTCAAGAACACTAAAATTTCGGATTAAAGAGTGTTTAGATGTAGAAATTACCGATCTCCTTGAAAAACTTCTTGGTAGGATTCTTCTCAAAATGATTTTAGCAAGAAATTTGATGATTAACGGTGAAAAATCATGTTTTTGGGAGCGTTTTTGTGGGTTTTTTCGCAGAAAATATGTGTATGTGTGTGTTTGAGACTGGTCGGTCGACCAGTTTATTTGTTCTGGATTTTTGATTCTCCACGAGTGCGGATGTGGTTACCCCAAAAACCTCCGCGAGTGCGGATTTTTTTTAAATAAAACCTTTTAACTACTAAAACAATTAATTAATTAATTTTTAAAATTTTGTTTTCTTTTTATATAGGCAGATGTTGTTTCGGTACATTTACCTAGTCCGTCCCTCGACAAAATTTAAAATTTGTCATTTTAAAGCGTTTGTTTTAAAAGCAAAGATTTTTGGATTTTTTAAATATTTTTGGCATATTTTAAATCAATAATTAAAAATAATGATAACAAAATTTCTCGTCCCGCCCTCGGGTAAAGCAATTTCGGTTCAACGACCTAGTCTTCAACTCACGACGAATTTTTAGAAATCAAATTTTTAACTTAATGAAATAAAGTAAATTTTTGTTTTTAAATTCACACCAGACTTAAATTTAAAATTCATATTACAATTTCATATAAATATTAATAATATTTATATACATTAATTTTCAAACTTACATTTAAAATATTATAATTATATATTGGTTTTTAAAAAATTTACAATAATATTAAATTAATATTTATTAATTTTAAAAACAAGGTAAAAATCAAATTAAAATCTTTTTGGTCTTTTATCCCACTTTAATCAATCAAATATTATCAAAAATATACGTCCCTCTTTTGGGTAAAGTAATTTTGGCTAAATTACCTAGTTTTACTCCTGACAAATTTTTGAAATATTTTGGATTGATTGATTAAAGATATTTATACCTTAGGAATAAACGGTAAATTTCGCAGTGATGTAATAAATTTTTGTATGATATCAATAATTTCGGTTTCGCATACCTAATTTTATTGAATATCAATTTAATATTTTATAGCGAACGATTCAGCGTTTATTATCAAAAGGTTAAAAGCAATAAATAAAAATAAATAAAAACTGTACATACTTACCTGTGAGAAAGAATTCTCAGAGACCTGCTTTAGTTGACTCATAGGAGAGTCGTTCGATTTGGTTTTCCATAGCTACATAGGCGTAACCTCGATTTTTCAATAACTTTTCTTCTAAACATACGATCGGTCCTTCTCTGCATAAAGTAACGAACTCAGAATTGGAATGTGTTTGATTGTTCGAACATTTACCTTCGTGTGATCATTTTCCGTATTTAAGACATCTTTCAAGGTGTCGTGCTCTTCTTTTTGTTGCGAATTTTGATTTTCCTTTACCAAAATGTGTCTTATGATGATCTTTCCTGAGTTCTTTCCTCACTTCGTCCATTTTACCTCTTATGAATGATACCAGTTCACTCGGGAAGGTGTTATTATTACGTTTAGTAATCATAGCGTGTAGTAGTAGACCATGGGTCAGATCAAAGGAATTCTTCATCTCGTAAAACCTAAAAGAAATAAAAATTCAGAATGGAGGGAGAAGACTAGTTCTTTAGGGTCTGCTAGATAAAGACCAATCAGATTCCATTCTCGAGAACTACACGAAAACAGAACATCTAACTCTAACAGAATTTCATATTACCCTTAAAATATTCGAATCTTCCCACACTTAGTTAGCTGTGGTGTCGAAATTGTGATTAACTTCATCTTCAACTTCTATCGGACCATGTATGTAATGTTTAACTCTGTGACCATTAACCTTAAATTCAATCCTATTTGAATTTATTAACTCTACTGTTCCGTACGGGAAAACTCTTTTGACTATGAATGGTCCAGACCATCTTGATTTCAAATTTCCAGGAAATAGCTTGAATCGTGAATTGAAAAGAAGAACTCGGTCTCCTTCTTTAAATTCTTTTGAACTTCTGATTCTTTTATCATGCCATTTCTTCGCTCTTTCCTTATAGATTAACGAATTTTCATATGCCTCATGTTTTAATTCTTCTAGTTCATTTAATTGACTTAATCGTAGACGTCCAGCTTCGTGCAAATCAAGATTACATGTCTTCAAAGCCCAAAATGCTTTGTGCTCAATTTCTACTGGAAGGTGACATGCTTTCCCGTAAATGAGTTTAAAAGGTGTGGTACCAATTGGAGTTTTGTAGGCTGTTCTAAAAGCCTAGAGTGCATCCTCCAATTTAATGGACCATTCCTTCGGATTTGATCCTACGGTTTTCTCTAGAATACGTTTTAAAGCTCGGTTGGTATTTTCAACTTGTCCACTTGTTTGTGGATGATAAGCAGTGGAGATTTTATGAGTTACTCCATATCTTTTGAGAACTTTCTCAAGTTGATTATTACAAAAATGAGTACCCCGATCACTTATTAAAGCTTTCGGTATTCCGAACCTTGCAAAAAGACGTTTTAAGAAGTTGACTATAACTCGTGCATCGTTAGTTGGGAGAGCTTGTGCTTCCGCCCATTTAGATACATAATCAATGGCAACGAGAATGTATAGATTATTATGATATTTTGGAAATGGACCCATAAAGTCAATACCCCAAACGTCAAATACTTCACATACTTGAATGACGTTTTGTGGCATTTCATCACGTTGACTTATTTTTTCGGCCCTTTGACATGCATCGCAGGATTTACAAAGAAGGTGTGCGTCTTTGAAAATTGTAGGCCAATAAAATCCAGCGTCGTAGACTTTCCTTGCTGTGAGTTAAGGCCCATAATGCCCTCCTGTTGGTCCTGTGTGACAATGGTTTAAGATTTGACTAGCTTCATCTCCGAATACGTATCGGCGTATTATTCTATCGGGACAACTTTTAAACAAATGTGGATCTTCCCATAAATAGTGTTTTATATCACTAAAGAATTTCTTTCATTTTTGGTACGACAACCCTTTTTCAAGGAATCCACATACTAAGTAGTTTGCATAGTCTGCAAACCATGGAATTTCATTATAATCGATCTTCAATAGATATTCATCAGGAAAGTTATCTTGTATAGTCGATCCATTTAGAACTTCTAATTCGGGATTTTCAAGACGAGAAAGATGATCAGCGACGAGATTTTCTGCTCCCTTTTTATCTCGGATCTCAATATCGAACTCTTGTAAGAGTAAGATCCAACGGATTAATCGTGGTTTGACATCTTGTTTCAAAAATAGGTATCTAAGAGCAGAATGGTTAGTATAGACCACCGTTTTAGCTAGAACGAGATATGAACAAAATTTTTCAAAAGCAAAGACAATGGCAATGAGTTCTTTTTCAGTAGTTGTGTAATTTGTTTGTGCTCCTTGTAACGTCTTACTAGCGTAATAAATAATTTGAAATCGTTTTTCAATCCTTTGTCCTAAAACGGCTCCCATTGCAAAATCACTTGCATCGCACATGAGTTCAAATGGTAGATTCTATTTTGGAGTTATCATGATCAGCGCATTAGTGAGTTTTTCTTTAAGAATATTAAAAGATTTGATGCATTCATCTGAAAAGATGAATGGAGCATCCTTTTCAAGGAGTTTATTCATAGGAGTGGCAATTTTAGAAAAATCTTTTATAAAACATCGGTAAAAACCGGCATGCCCTAGAAAACTCCTAACTCCTCTAACATTGGTGGGATGTGAAAGTTTAACAATTACATCTACTTTAGCTCTATCCACTTCAATTCCTTCCTTTGAAATTTTATGACCAAGAACGATGCCTTCTTTAACCATGAAATGGCACTTCTCCCAATTAAGTACTAGATTTGATTGCTCGCATCTAATAAGCATTCATTCAAGATTAACTAGACATGTTTCAAAAGTATCATCGAAGACTGAAAAGTCATCCATGAAAACTTCCATGCATTCTTCTATCATGTCGTGAAAAATCGTCATCATGCACCTTTGAAAGGTTGCAGGGGTGTTGCATAGTCCAAATGGCATGCGTTTGTAAGCAAAAGTACCATAAGGGCACGTGAAGGTGGTTTTCTCTTGGTCCTCGGGTGCGATTGGAATTTGAAAGTATCCGGAGAAACTGTCAAGAAAACAATAGTAACTGTTCCCAGCTAACCTTTCCAACATTTGATCAATGAAAGGTAAGGGAAAGTGATCTATTCTGGTGGCGTCATTTAATTTTTTATAATCAATACAAACATGTCATTCTGTTACAGTCCTAGTAGGAATAAGCTCATCTTTTTCATTTGTGATGACAGTCAGGCCACCTTCTTAGGTACGCATTGAACTGGACTTACCCATGGACTATCAGAAATTGGATAAATTAAACCTGCATCTAGCAGTTTAATAATTTATTTCTTAACAACATATTGCATATTTGGATTTAGTCTTCGTTGGCGTTGCACATAGGTTTTATGGCCTTCTTCCATAAGGATTTTATGGGTGAAATACGAAGGACTTATGCCTTTAATGTCATGATTTTTCCATGCAATAGCTGGTTTATGAGCTTTTAGCACAGAAATGAGTTGAGATTTTTCATTTTCCGTAAGAGAAGACGATATTATTACAGGTAATTCAGATTCACCATGTAAATAAGCGTATTCCAAATGGTTTGGAAGTGGCTTTAACTCTAATATCGGTGGTTCTTATATCGATGATTTGTATCGATATCTGTCTTCCTCTATTAACATTTGAAGTTCTTCTATTGTTGGTTCGTATTCATTAGCCATGAGTACAACTAATATTTCAGCTTCATCAATTGGTTCAGTTCCTTCTCCTAAAGAACATTCTCCTGTTCCTTGTAATTCTTGAAATTCTTCTAACAATTCTGCATGTGAATCTATAGTTTGAATATAATAACATGTATCATCTGCAGATTGCGGTTGTTGCATGGCTCTATCAACAGAAAAGGTAACACTCTCATCCTCTATACTTAGGGTCAGTTTCTTACCAAACACGTCTATTATTGCTTTAGTCGTGTTTAAGAATGGTCTTCCTAATATGAGAGGAACTCGAGAATCTTCTTCCATGTCCAGAATAACAAAGTCTACTGGAAATACTAAAGTACCAACTTTAACTAGCATGTTCTCCATTATCCCTCTAGGATATTTTACTGATCGATCTGCTAGTTGTATGCTTATTCGTGTTAGTTTCAATTCTCCAAGGTCTAGTTTAGCGTATAGTGAATACGGCATAAAATTTATACTAGCACCTAAGTCTGCCAGTGCTTCTATTAAACTAAGACTACCCAGAAAACATGGAATTGTGAAACTTCCTGGATCTGAGAGTTTTTCTAGTAGTTTATTCAATAGCACTGCAGAACAATTAGTATTCATTGAAACAATCGAGAGTTCTTCCATTTTCTTTCTATTTGTGATTAGATCTTTCAGAAATTTAGCATATCTAGGCATTCCTGAAATCACATCAATGAAAGGAAGATTGACATTTATTTGTTTAAACATATCCAAGAATTTGGATTGCTCGGCTTCAAGTCTTCCTTTTCTCATTTTACTCAGGTAAGGAAGCGGTGGTTGATATGGTTTAACATAAGGCTTTGCCTTAACTGTGTTATCTTCATTAACCTTTTCAACTACCGGTTCTGTTTCCTTCTCTTGCTCAGGCTGTGGTGCCTGTGTAGTGGGAATAGAGTCATCAGAAATTATAGGTATTTCAGGTGATTTAAGTGTAATACCACTTCTCGTGGTAATGGCTTTAGCTGTTTCATTCTGGGGGTTAGCATTTGTATCACTAGGTAGACTCCCCGGTTTTCTTTCACCTATCAACCTTGCTAGGTTGCTCACTTCTTGTTCCAGATTTTGAATAGAAGCTTGTTGATTTCTAAATACTTGAGCATTTTGTTCATTGGTTTGTTTCTGAGATGTGAAAAACTGCGTTTGAGATTCAACTAGCTTCGACATCATATCTTCTAAATTTGGCTTTTTATCATCGGTTTGTGGTGGTTTATTTGGAAAAATATGTCTTTGCTGATTGTAAGTATTGTTAGATACTTGTTGATTGCTAGGACCTTGTTGGTTGTTGTATGGAACATTTCGGTTATAATTCTGATTTTGATTGTAGTTTGGTCTTGGCGGTTGATAATTATTCTGATAATTATTTTCAGGCCTTCGGTTCATGTATGAAACATTCTCTCTTTGTTCCATTGTTTATTCAATACTGAGACAATCTTTTGTCAAATGTGGTCCTCCATACTGCTCACAACTAATTCGTATTGCGTGAATATCTTTAGTTTCCATTCATCTCTCGAAAGCATCTAGCTTTGCGGAAATGGAATCAAAGTCATGGCTAGAATCGGCTCTAGCCGCTTTAGATGATCTAACGATGTCTTTTTCTTGATGCCACTCATGTGAGTGGGAGGCTGTGTTATCAATAATTTTGTAAGCTTCAGTTGCGGTTTTCTTCCTAATGGAACCACCAGCTGCTATGTCGATGTCTTTTCGTGTAGTAATGTAGCATCCTTGGTAGAATATTTGTACTATTTGATAAGTATCTAAACCATGTTGAGGTCATCCTCTCAACAACTTTCCAAATCTTGTCCACGCCTCATATAGAGTTTCATTTGGCTTCTGCATGAACGTAACAATTTCTCCTTGAAGTCTCACGGCTTTAGATGCTGGAAAGAATCTTTTAAGAAATTTTTCAACTAAAACATCCCATGTATCAATCGCCCCTTCAGGTAACGATTCTAACCAATCTTTGGCTTCTCCCTTTAAAGTCCAGGGAAATAACATGAGATAGATCTGTTCATCCTCAACTTCTCTGATTTTAAATAGAGTACAGATCCTATTAAAGGTACGAAGATGTTCGTTTGGATCTTCCTTCGGCGTACCACTAAATTGGCATTGATTAGTTACCATGTGTAGGATTTGTCCTTTGATTTCGTAATCTGGCGCATTAATATCTGGTTGAGTAATTGCATGACCTTGGCCAGTACGTGTAGCTCTCATTCGGTCTTCCATACTTAAAGGTTCCGGATTTTTCATGATTGAATTTGTTGAATCTGAATCACTAGAGGATTTTGATTTAATGGTTTCTTCCTCGACAATCTCTGGTTGTATGATTTGTGGTTCAGGAGGAATGATTAGTGGTTCAGGATCTCTGAATTGTCCTTGAATATCCTCCGGGTTCTCAATTGTGAGGTTGGGTTCAAAAAATGGATTATCGAAAATTTGAATTGGAGTACTTGGTCGACTTGATGATGATTCTAAAGAAAAATCAACGGCGACAATGTTGGCTAGATGTCTTGATCGAGTTACAGGTGGTGAACGTATGAAAGGTGGTGAACGTTTTGCTCGGTGCATTCACTGAATATCCTATTAGTTATAAAAATAAAAAATTATATAAGTTATCAAGTTAATAGACTTTTCTGATTTTGCTCATGTTTCGAATAGCCAATAGATACAGCAGGTAGCCAGGACCCTTTAAATCGGAAGCCCACAACTCGCCACTAACAAATCCAACTATTACTACGAACCAGAAAATTTTGGATGTCTATCAAATTAACCGCTTAAAATAAGTTTTCGTCAAAATTTTGAAGATAAAATCTATGTCTTAAAAACTAGAGCGTCGAGAAATAAGAAAGAAGAAGAGTGCGTCGAAAAACGTCAAAAAATAAAAGGTCGAAAAAATAAGCTTCAAAAAACAAAAATAAGAAAATAAAGCGTCGAAACTTAGAATTCTAAAAACTAAATATTAAAAGTTACGTCTAAAGGAATTAAAGCTTAAATGAATTCTATATCCAAAACAGCAATAACTTAAATAGGCACTAAAATCTATTAAATATTAAAGCGAAATCGACATCGTAAATTTCTAAAGCGCCTAAGTCTTAATCTAAAGAAAAAGCACTTAAGGATTTTACGGCAAAGCCTAAAAATCTAGAAATATAAACAATAACTATGGCAAAATACTAAGTTTAAAACTAATTACGAATCGATAAAAATACAAATTACAAATTATATAATTAAAATATACAATTTATAAAAAGAAACAAAAATGATAAAATTACTTATTTTTATAAAAAAATTATTTTTATATTATTATTTTATAAAAGTATTAATTTATATATTAATAAAACTAATTAAAACTAATAATCACAAATTATAATTAAACTAAACTAAATATATTAAATTAAAACCCTAATTAGGTTTAATAATAATAATTATAATTAATTAAAACCCTAAATTCGTAATTAATGCAGTCAAACAGCTATCAGAGCAGCTCCGCGACTGCGGTATTCTATAAGTGTAGAGCTCCGCGACTTCGGAGAAATGCAGGCTCAGATGATGGCAGGTTCAATCGATGCAGGTTCAATTTTTTTTTTTTGATTTGTATTTCTGTTTTTAATTTAAAAAAATATTTCTTAACTAAAAAAATAAAAACTTTTTAATTTAAATACTTAAAAATATAGAAATATATACCTTTTTTATATGTTTTTATATTTTAAAACTTATATAAAATTATATTTTTACAAAAATGGCTTAAAAACTAATTTTTTTATAGCGTTTCGCTTCGGTGTTGATGAAGTTTCTCGGCAGCGGCGCCAAAAATACTTGATGTGTGCGAGGTGTAGTACGAAATACTATTAATTTTATTATGAAATAATATTAAATACGATACAATTTTACACAAGTTATTTACTTATTTATAGAATGTATATACCTAAACCTTGCTACAACACTTATAGGCAGTGTACCTAATCATAGAGTAGTGTAGTTTTTAGTAAGTTCGGTTCGTTTCACAGGGAGCTAGCTGAGTTTAATGCTATATTTATTTTAAACTATATTTGTATATATATATATATATATATATATATATATATATATATATATATATATATATATATATAAGTAATATTATTATTATTATTATAAAAAGGGGGTTTTACCGTTTAGTGACTGGTTTGTCGATTTTATGTCTTAAGTCACAATTAAAACCTAATGTAAAATATTAAATATAAACACAACTTAATTTAAAGCGTAAAGTGAATGATGATAAATAAAAGTGCGATAAAATAAAAGTGTGATAATTAAAAATGTAATAATTTAAAGTACGATAAATAAAATGATGATAAATAAAGTGCAATGAGATATAAAATAAAGGAATTATGCTTATTTAAACTTCTGTAATCATGATGTTCGACGTGTTGATTTTAATTTATTACCATGGGTTAATTGTCCTTTGTCCTGGATTATTCGATATGTCCATCTGGTTTTTGTCCATAACAGTCCATCGGTCATAGATATAAAGTGCGAGTGTCCTCGTCAAATTACCCTTATACCCGAAATCAAATATTCCAACTAATTGGGGACTTAAACTGTAACAAGGTGATAATACTTTGTTAATGATTACACCAGGTTATCGACTGCGCGTAATCCAAGGTTTTAATGCTATATTAACAATTACACCAAGTGTCCTTGTATGTAATCCACCCCTGTTTTAATGAGTCCATTGACTATTAATCCATTCCTGTGTCCGGTTAAATGAACGATTATTAGTATTTATAAATATCCCGCCCATCGTGTTCGATCGAGTGTATGTGGTTATTTATAGATACGTCAAATTGTAAATCTCCATATTAAATTAACGAACTATCATTCAGTTAAATAAATATAAAGCCCATTAATAGCCCATAGTCCAATTTCCACAAGTGTAGGTCTTTTGTCCAAACCTCAATTATGGTCCAAAGCCCAATAACTCCGTCTTAATATTTAGTCCAACATCACGATTACTTCGGTTTAAATAAACATAATAATAATTTAGCTACAAGACATTAATTTAAAAAAGTTGAACATAACTTACAATGAGTATTAATCGCGTAGTGTTACACGGACAGAATTTCGACTTACAAACTTAAAACATTCGCCACTATAACCTTATTATTATTAACTTAATATTAAAATTATAATTATTAAATATATATATATATATATATATATATATATATATATATATATATATATTACGTATGTGATCAGAGAAAGGAAAAGAAAAAGGTGTAATGAAATCGGCAGAATGCGCGGCCTTTTATAGGCCCACTTTGAACTGTTCAGCTCCGCGAATGCGGTATTTTTCCTCTTCACAGCTCCACAGTCGCGGAGCTTTGGATTCCAGCTCACCATTGTGAATTAAACATGGGCTGCTGATAAATATAATATATAATAATATATATAATTAATTTTATATTATATTATATTCTTGTGCATAGTTGACTTGTAATTTCAGCTCCGTTGAGTCGCACATTGATAGTTGGTTCATGTCTCGGTTCCAGATTTTCGAACGCCTTTTTGTATAATTTAATATCTTGTACTTTGCATTTTGCGGCTTGTACTCTTGTAATTTTGAGATGTTTCTCATCAATAAATTGAAACACTCGGATTGTACTTTGTACTTTTTAGCTTTTTGGTCGTTTGCGTCTTCAAATCGTCGAATCTGTCATTTGTCTTCACCTTTTATTATTTAAACGAATATCACTTTTAAATAGAACAATTGCAACTAAAAGCTTGTCTTTCTTGAAGGATAATATTATGAATATATGTTCATTTTTAGCATTATCAGTAAGGAACGTTGCTGTCTATGCAGAATCTTCAAGCCTAACGCATTACCCGGTGACATGTCTTATGAAAGGGGTGTTTAGGACTAGTGTAATGAATACAAGGTCACTACATATTCATGATCCTGCATTCCATAATCTCGGAAAATTAACTAACGAGACCGTAGTATGCACTTGTTTTAACCTTATCTGAATTACAAATTTCATCGCATTTACTTTTACTTATTTTATAAACTCGAAAACCAAAAATTAAATAACAAACCACTATCCTCCACTTTAGGATTATCTTAAGCTTTAATTATTGGTTCGATTCTACTGATATCTTAAAAATACGACCCTAGGTCATACTTCCTTTAATCACCATAATAAGGAGTAGTACGATTTAGGCCCCGCTAAATATAAATTTAAAACTATTACCCCCTCTCCCGATAGCTGATTCTAACACCTTGCGCCCTAACCACACCGCACAAATAAAACCGTCCGTTTCGGTCATATCACATGCTCCCCCTCAGATTGTTTTCTTTTCTTTTGTCGTTTAGATTTCTTCTCCCCCTTTTTGTCATCAGCAGGGGCAGATGTGGAGCCTGGGGGAACACTAACATCATGATCACTATTAGAATCAGGCATGGAAAATGCAAAGTTATTCCATGCAGCATCAGCAGGAGATAGGTTAGCACTAGGATCAACACCATATTGTTGAAGACAATGGTTGGACGTTCTTACTTTGTTTCTAGCAACACCCATGACAATTTGATTAACACCAGCTCGAACATCAGCTTGTAAAGTAGCCATGATGTGCATTGTCTCAAATAGTTGAACATAAGCAGAAACAGGAATCATGTTGGCCATCTGCTGTTCATAGGACTCAACTCTCTCTTCCAGCACCCTATTCTCTTCATTCAAGAATCGAACCCTTGAATTTTCAAGATCCAATTCTGCTTGAAGTCTGGTGATATGATCAGTATATTCATTGTGAGGGATGATTCACTGTTTAAGTTCATCTTCTTCTTCATTGTTCTGCCTAATGACATCGACTGCTAGATCAGCATAAATAATGGTTTGACGTAGCTGGGCTTCAATAGAGGAAGTGGTAACATGGCCAGCTCATCGAATAGCTTCACTAACACAGTCAACAATGGTTTCCCTGATGGTATTCTGCACATCAGGGGTGATTCGGGAGACATTCCTATAGACAGCAAGGGTAGATAACCCTTCCATTTCAGTAACATCTACTGCATTGGTTGATAGTTGTGCAGTAGCAGCTAGAATAGGAGTACCACTGTGGGATGGTGGAGGTGGAAGGTCAGAATCTGACTCATCACCATGATCACCATCATTTTTACCTTCACCCGAAGGTTTAGAACTAGTCATATCCTTATCAGCAGAATCAGATTTTTTAGTAGTAAGATCCACTGGTTTATCTTTAGAGCCAGTAGTATTATCAGGAATTACTGGCTCTTCCTTACCAGTACCTTTATCAGCATCACCATCAAAAGAAGAAGATGATGAGGAAGAAGCTAATGAATCAGAAGGTACTGGCGAATCAGGAATATCGTGCATAGTAACCTTACCAGTATTGGAATCAAGCTGAAATTTGAGAGGCCTCCAGTGACCAGACCATGGATAGTTAGCATGAGCCATACCAAAGTAATAGTAGTATGGCTGCTCATTAATGTTATCAAGCATGGCCAGCCTCTCATACACCTCTTCTCTTGTGGTTCGTCCAGCTGGTAAAGCAGTTGAGCCAGCTCCTGATCAGGCAACTTGCTAGCTGAAACTAAAGCACTCTGTGGGTCAATAGTTAACTGGTCCACCAGGAGAGCAATTTTAGGAGCAATAGATACTCCTTTATAAACAAATTTGGGCACAACTTGTTCTAGATCTGGTACCCTTTGAACAAACTCAGGCTTTTTGGTAGGAGTAGCCACCTTAGGAGTTTCGGTTGTAGCCACAGTATCAGTACCAGCATCCAATTTTGTCTCCTAGGAACCAGTATCAATACCAGGGATAACCATAACACCTGCTGCATTAGGAGTAATGGTTTCAAAAACCACATTAGAAGAATCAGTATCTACAGCAATGGATGTATCAGCAGTATCCACAGAAATGAATTCCCTGGAAGCAGTAGTATCAACAGCCGGATCACTAGTAGTGCCAGTAGACTCAACAATAACATCACCAACAACAGGAGAGGGCTCAACAGTCACATCAGAAACTACTTCAGAGACAGTAGTTAAAACAACAATATGGGGAATAACAGGAGGAGTAACAACATCATCAGTAATAACCATCTCCTCATCAACAGTTGGAATAGTTGAACTAACACCAATTTCATCCCCAATGTCACCAGCAATAGCAGATTCATCAACAATATCAGGACCAATACCAGTAGTAGCAGTAGGCTCACCAGTACCAACCGCAGCACCAGTATAAACAATATCATCTGTCCTGCTAAGATCTGAAATAATGGAACATTTTATGTGAACAATAGTAGAACCAAATAAATTTGACTCAACAATTGCATCTGATGTTGGTCTCTGGGGACAAACGTGTATTTTAGTTAGCCCTACGATTGAGACAAAATATGATGTCTGTAAGTGCAGCTGTGACTCTGCTGACTCATTGGCAACACATGATGACTCAGATTGTGTAAGAGTTTTAGCTGGTTTAGATATATTAGTGTGACTCTTATCATGATCCAAGTTTTAAGTGGGCTGAGCGGTAGTCAGATCTGGTTCAACAGGATGAGGAACCAGCTCAATTCTGCTTTGGGAGTCAAGTATGTTCTCTGCTGGTTATACTGTCAGAAGAGGATATTTCTTGAAGTATAATGTTGAAGAATATGGAAGTACATGGTTAGAGGAATATGGGTTGCTATTTCTCTTAACACTAGTTTTGAAATCAGTCAGCTTGGGAGCAAAGGGCATACCTTTAACTTCACTTTCAACATTTAAGTCAGCAGATAAAAGATTTTGAATTATGTTAGTGATTTCTGCTGTTTCGTCTAGAGACGCACCATGATCCATAGCAACATCCTTTTCAGGAACATCAGTTAAGACTGGTGCTTTCTCCTCTTTGGCCTGCTTGGAGCCAGCTTTAGAACGTTTAGATTTTCCTGTTACCAAGAAACGGATGAGCAACGGATTCCAAAACTAGAAGTGGGTAGTCAGTATATAAGACTAGGGCCAGTATGAGGAGCATCTGGTGCTTCTTTCGTCATCCACCTTGTTTTAATGGCAAGTCAACAGAGGGATCAGTGATGCTCCCATAGCCATCACCCAACTCATTTGCAAACACAAGGCTCAAAAACCTTGAAAAGGGAATTAAATCACTTCGTTTGGGTGCAACCACCCTTTCCCTAATCTCAAGAAGATTTTAGCAGCATAATCGATATTGCGATTGAAGATCAAAGAATGACCAAATTTGAGCTCAAAATCAGAGCACTAGTCAAAACTACCAGACTTCTGAATTATGCACTGAGTCAGTATTCCAAAGAAGTAAAACCACAAGGGTGGCATATGTTTCCTCAACGGGCTGTGGGCTACTTGACCAGCATAATTGATAAATTCCTACTCCTCCTTTCTAAATACATCACTCGTGGGTGAAGCAACAAATGGTCCACCTGGCAGTTGAAGAGCTCGTCTGATGGCGTCGACGGTGACGGAGACGGTTAGGGTTTCAATCACCATACCTTGAATGCATGGAACACCTGGATGGCAGCAAGTCTTGCCATGTACTAGAATCTTCCCAGACAAGCAGGGTAAAAACGTGAGGGAATGCTGGTGATGGATCTGGAAATAGGTGATTGCCTCAAACAGTCGATGATGACTCATAGCCCATGTTTGCCCTAGACTTTGGAATAGAGAGGGAGTTAGCAGCATTGCCTCTAGAAAGGCGAATTTTATCATAATCTGGTGCAGAAGAAGCCTTAACAAGGCTTGGATGAAGAGCATATAGTGATTCAGGTTCATCTGCTTCCTGTGGTGGTAGTGGTTGTTCTTGCTGCTGTTGTGGTAGTTGTTCAAGTTGTTATGGTTGCCGTTGTTGTTCCTCTAGTTGGTTATTGATGGGTTGTTGTGGTTGTTCTGCCATTGTTGTTGATTGAAGAGAAAAGATGAATGCTTTAAAGATATGAAAATTTGGGGATCTTTGAGAGAAAATGGGAATTTTGAAGGTTGAAATAACTGAAGGGTAAAATGGAAAGTGGATCACCCTATTTGACCTTTCAGATTGGTGAAAAAGTATAGGAGAGAGAAAATGGCAATTGTCATCTGCAGGCGCGTGAGCAGATGTGACAGTCTGGCATGTTTTCGAGGGACATCAGACTGTTGACATGACGTTTAATCAGCTTGGACACTCATGACCTCCATTAAGCATTAAATGCAGTAGGTTTTAATTCAAATTTGAAGTTAAAAACCACAAAATAATTTCTGCATTTAATTACAAAATTCATTTGTTACATTTAATATGATGTGAATTTAATTTAAATCATTGGAGTTAAACGAGGTCTAGTTAAATGTATCAATTTAATGTTGTGAGCTATTTAATACTTCATTTTACACATTTTATAATCAGCATAAAAGACCTTGTTGTGATGGCTGTTCTGCATATTGGCAGTAGACTAGAAATTGTGTCATACTGGTTTGCCCTATATGCTGTTGAACTAGCACACCAAAAAAATTGTCTTTTATTTAAAAGTTTAAGCATACCCAGCTCAGAGATGAGATAGTTAAATCGTTTCTCATCTAAGGGCTTTGTGAAAAGATCTGCTAACTGTTGATCTGTTGATATGAATTGCAGCTCCACATTTCCTTTTTGAACATGATCCCTTATGAAGTGATATCGAACGTCGATGTGTTTTGTCCTTGAGTGCATCACAAGATTGTTGGTAATGGTAATTGCACTGGTGTTGTCACAGTAGATTGGAGTTTTAGTAACATGAACACCATAGTCCTTCAGCTGGCTTTGCATCCATAATACTTGAGCAGTACAACTACCAGTAGACACATATTCTGCTTTAGCAGTATATGTGGACACAATATTTTGCTTTTTACTTGTCCAGCTGACTAGCCTTCCACCAAGTAACTGGCAACCACCAGTAGTACTTTTCCTTTCTATTTTAAATCCAACAAAATCAGCATCAGAATACCCAATTAGTTCAAAATATCGGTCTTTGGGATACCAAAGACCACATTTGGCAGTACCTTTTAGATACCTAAATATCCTTTTTACTGCAAGCATGTGTGACTCTTTAGGATAAGCTTGATATTTGGCACAGAGACATGTGGCAAACATAATATCTGGTCTGCTGGCTGTAAGATAAAGTAGGGATCCAATCATACCTCTATATTCAGTGGTATTGACTGGTTCACCATTGGGATCAACATCTATTTTAATGAATGCTGTCATTTGAGTCCCTATGTCTTTTAAACAGGTCAGACCATATTTCTTTAACATATCATTGATATATTTATCTTGACTTATAAAAATTCCATCATCAAGTTGTTTAATTTGCAATCTTAGAAAGTATCGCAAATCTCTTTGTAAGCTCATATCATATGTCTTTGACATAAGTTTTGAAAACCTTTGACAATGTTTTTCATTTGTAGAACCATAAATAATATCATCCACATATATCTGTACCAGCAAGAGATCACCATCTGTCTCCTTTGAGAATAGAGTGGTATCAATTGTTCCAACTTTAAAACCTAAGTCAGTGAGATACACATGAAGTGTCTCATACAATGCCTTTGGTGCCTGTTTTAGGCCATAAAGAGTTTTATCTAACTTGTAGAGATGATCTGGATATTTACTGCTTACAAAACCAGGTGGCTGCTTGATGTAGACTTCTTCTTGCAGCTTCCCATTTAGAAATGCAGATTTAACATCCATCTGGAACACTTTAAAGTTCATTTTAGCAGCATATGCCAAGAATAATCTGATAGCTTCATCCTAGCCACTGGTGCATATGTTTCTCAATAATCCAACCATTCCTCTTGGCTAAACCCTTGAGCTACTAATCTAGCTTTGTTTCTGATCTCAATCCCATCTTCATCCATCTTATTCTTAAACACCCACTTTGTACCAATGATTTTCTTCTCATCATCATCAGGTTTGGGTACCATTGTCCATACTTTGTCCCTATTAAACTGGGAAATTTCTTCTTGCATAGCTCATGCCCAGCTAGGATCCTTCATTGCTTCGTCAGGATAAGTAGATTCAATGGTTGACACAAAATTGACATGCATACAAAACTTTTTGGTTGCATGTCTTCTTGTCTTAACACCACTAGCCAAATTACCAATAATTTGTTCAATTGGATGATCCCTTGTCTATCTAGTGTTATGGACTAGTGAGCTTGTTGTAGAACACACAACATCTTGATCATCAGTTGGTTCATCAGTATGCACAGCAATAGGGGACTGCTGTTCATTATTAGTGAAACCAGTACCAACTTGTGATCCTTCAGCACCAGTAGACCTTTGCTCAAGTTTTAGTACTTCAATAGAGCAGGTAGGTCCAATTGGTTTAGACACAGATGGAACAGAATATTGCATCTCATCTTTTAAGAACCCATCAGTATGGATTGGTGAGGGAGTTGCTGCTGGTTCATCTTCATCATCAAGAGCTTGCAAAGTAGATTCTTCAAATAGTAACTCCTCATCTTCTTGACCAGAGGATAAGGTGGGGGCAGTTTCATTAAATGTAACATTAATAGATTCTTCAAAACAACCCCTTCTTTTGTTGTAGACCCTATATAACTTTGACATGTTGGAATATCTATGAAATATTCCTTCATCAGCTTTAGCATCAAATTTGCCAAGCTGGTCCCTATTGTTTAGAATGTAACAGGGAGTGCCAAATACATGAAGAAATGAGATTGATGGTCTTCTTCCTTTGAGAATTTCATAAGCAGTTTTCTGATGTCTTTTTACTATTAAAGATCTATTCTGGGTAAAGCATGCAGTATTTACAGCTTCTGGCCAGTATGAATTCTTCAACCCAGACTCAGCCAACATAGATCTTGCTTCTTCAATGAGAGTTTAGTTTCCTCTTTCTGTAATACCATTTTGTTGAGGTGTTCTCACAGCAGAAAAGTTTTATGAAATACCTTTGTCAGCACAAAATTCTTCTAATGTAGCATTTCTGAATTCTGTACCATGATCACTTCTTAGTTGCTTCACCAACAATCCATTCAGTAACTCTATCCTTTTGATAAAATTGATAATTTCATCAGCAGCTTCACTCTTATGCTTCAAAAAGAACACCCAAGTGTATCTGGAATATTCATCAATAATAACCAGTGTATACCTCTTCCAACTACAGCTAGCGACATTAACATGACTAAAAAGATCCATATGAAGTAAGTGAAATGGTTTCTCCATAGATGAAATCTGCTTTGATTTGAATGAAGCATGGTGATGCTGTCCTTTTTTACAACCAGGACAAAATCAGTCCTTCACATAAGACATGGTGGTTAACCCAGACACTAAACTTTTACTTGAAAGCTTATAAATATCTTTAAATTTGAGATGTGAGAGTCTCTTGTGCCATAACCACTTAAGATTGTCTGCTACCTTTGAATAAAAACAAGTATAAGTTGTTGTGACTGTTGTGTTCATGTTAATTTGAAAAATGTTTTCATGTCTTTTTGCTATCAGTAGTGACTTCCCTGTCTTATAAAAAATAGTGCCAATTTTTCTTCTAAATTGGACTATCTTACTTTTGTTTGTCAGTTGGCTTATGCTGAGTACGTTGTGTTTAAGCCCAACGACATATGCCACATTCATAAATGTAACATTCCCATTTGTTAAAGTACCAAAACCCTTTGTGTAACCCAACAAATTATCTCCTGTAACCCAATGAATTATCTCCATATGATACAACTGGACCATCTTTTTCTTGATAGTCCATCAGTGGGGACTTACATCTAGTCAAATGTCTCGAACATCCACTGTCGCGATACCAGATTTTCTTGTTTTGAATGCCCTGCACAGTGTGACGACCAGGAAATTTCCGACCAAATTAAAACTTAATCTTTATATGATCTCGACACGATAAGCAAAGTCTGTAATGTGAAGTCTCGAAAACTTTGAAACTATGTTCATGTATTCAATTGACCTTGACTATACCCGACGATTCACGAACCATTTATTTTTATTTATATATATATATATATATATATATATATATATATATATATATAGACATATATATATATATATATATATATATATATATATATATATATATATATATATATATATATATATATATATATATATATATTGTAATATATATATATAATTTATAAATAATAAATAATCAATAAAAGTTATTAAATAATATTACATGATTACTAAATAGTACATAATTAACAATATATTATTAACAAGTTGAAATATAGTTGTTATAGTAGTATTATTATTACTTTCATTATTATTATTAATACTAATATTAATGTTAATAATTAATAACAGTATTAGTTATATCATTATAGATAGTATATAGATATGAAAGATAATGCATTTAATTTGTTATCATTACAAATATTATTATTACTTTTATTTCTATTATTAGAATAAATGTTTAATATTAATATGGGTGTTATCATTCTCATGATGTAAAATACATAAATATGAAATTTGATACAATTAATAAATTGTAAAAGAAATTAAAAGTTACAATATAGTTATTAATATGATTAGTATTACTTTCAATATGATTAAAGATAAATACTAATATTAACATTATTAGTATCATTGTTATTAGTAAAATTATAAATTTGATTATATTTAAGATTATTAAAAGTATTACTATTAACTTGATTACAAAAATTATCATTTTTATTTAAAATGGTTATTATCATTTTTTTTATTAATATTATTAGGATATTAATATATATTTATATTACTAATTTTATTATTAAAATTAATATTAATTTTAAAAAGGTAATGTTTGTATATTATTATATTTCCTGGATATGAAAATACAGAAATAATTAGATATACATAAATAATCAGAAAATCAAATTTACAGATATGCATATATATATATATATATATATATATATATATATATATATATATATATATATATATATATATATATATATATAAATACACATACGAATATATATATACGTATAAACACTGTTATATATATGTATAAATATAAATAAATGCGTATTTTCTGTTGCATATCATTATCAATCTGTTGTGAATTGATTCTAGTTATCGAATTCGTACCAATTAGGAATCCAAACACAAGAATGAGTCCAAAATCAGTCTGCACTCCCTTTCACCTTTTTATTTTTTATTATTTCTGTACTGGGAATAATCTCCCTGTCGATTCAGTTACGCAATAAACCAAAGGAAATATTCAATATTGATACATTCACCTGCCTTCACATCCTCATTATCAGTTAACAAATTTAATTAGTTCAATTTGTTGAATTTAATCAAAAGAATGAAGAACCCAGGAAACTTACCCTGTTCGCACCAGGTTTTAAACAACAGCTCAATTCTAATTCAATCTTTACAAAACAAAAATGTAGAGTGGTTAGGAATCCCTTACTCAAACTAATTGCAAAGTTTCAGGCGTTAATTTATAAAATCAAATACGAATTTTGAGGTCAAACTTTAAAAATTAAAAGTTAAACATTTTGTTCATCTTAAAATTTGAATTTGTATTTATGTTTTAGGATCAATTGATTGTCTCTGAAGGTTTTATGATCGATATACTACATAATTTATGTAGTAATCTTAGTCTAAAAATGTTTGGATTTTAAAATCAAAGTTTGAGTTTAAAGGGGCATCGTGTTCCTGCTACTACTTGATTCTTAATCGTTTTCTTTGCTGTTAATTCCATTCACCCACCATAGACTGTTCGGTTTCTATTACATGTCATAAATTAAACCTTTAATGCTGTTATGAATTTGGGAAACTTCAGCCGATTGAGTTTGGGAAGATGAAGAAAATGGGAAATAGGTAATACGGGTTAAATAAAACTTAGTCGGGGTTTATTACAGAAAATGGGCCACAGCCCAACGGTCGAGATTGTTGGCGGGTGAACGAGAGGTCACGGGTTCGAGCCCGGTTCAGGGCAATTCTTTTTAGAACAACTTTCTAAAGGGTATATATTCCTATTTTATTTTCTAATTATTACTATTGTTAATAATTATTGTTAATATTAATTATTATTATTATTTTGATCATTAGAAATGTTGTTATTATTATTAGTATCATAATTATTAATATTGTTATTATTTTTACAAATACAAGCATTAATTATCATTATTATATTATTATGATTATAGTTACAAATTTGAATATTATTATTATTATTATTATTGTTAAGTTAATTATTATGATTACTAACATACTAAAATGAATTAAATATTAGTAATATCATTATAATTACAATTGTTAGTATCATTATTATCATTATTATGAGTATTATTATATAACCATTATTATTATTATTATAATTATTATTATTACAAGTATTATTAATGTTATTAGATTATTATAAGTATTATTATTATCATTAAGGATATTGTTATTATTAATATATCATCATTAATATTGTTATGATTATTATTGTTATTCTTACCATTATCATTAAAAATATTATTACTAAAATGTTAGAATTATCATTATTATTAGTATATGTATTATTAATATTACTAAGATTAAGATTATTAATATTATTATTATCAGTATGAAAATAATACAAACTATTAGTTTTCTTTAATATTAGTATTAATATCGTTATTATTAATAGAATTCTCATTTAACAATGATATTAGTATTACCCTTAAAATGACTATTAAAAATTCTATTAAAACTATCATTATTATTATTATCCTTAAACCAGAAATATTACAATTTTTTTTTTTTGTGAACAAAAGTTATTTATATACATATATATAAGTACATTACAATTTCATAATAATATGTTTTATTATGTATCAAATAAGCATTATAATACATTATAAGTATTAATAAAAATTGTATATAAATATTAATTATAATACATAACTATATATATGTAAATTTGTTTGAATATGATTACATGTTTTAATATATATACAAATGATATAGGTTCGTGAATCCGAGGTCAACCCTGCATTGTTCAGTTATTCAGTTTTGTCGTATGAATATTTTTACTACAAAATATTGGATTGTGAGTTTTATTTGCTCCCTTTTTACTAAATGCTTTTGCAATATATATTTTAGGACTGAGAATACATGCGCTTTTATAAATATTTGACGAAATAGACACGAGTACTTAAAATTACATTCTATGGTTGGATTATTATACCGAATATCACCCCTTCAAGTCTGGTAACCTAAGAATTAGGGAAATGGCCCCTAATTGACGCGAATCCTAAAGATTGATCTATAGGCCTAACAAATCCCATTCTGGAATTTGGAATGCTTTAGTACTTCGATTTAAATGGTGATTTCGATTACCAATATTTATGGCATACTTGCGAGTATGCGGGGGATATTCTATATGCATTATGTTACTGTCGGTTACCAGGTGTTCATCATATGAATGATTTTTAAACACTTGCGAGTGTATGATTATTGAATAAAGGAAATCTTGTGGCCTATTATATTATTGAAAATGATTGTTTAGATAAACTAATGAACTCACCAACCTTTTGGTTGACACTTGAAAGCATGTTTATTCTCAGGTATGAAAGAAATCTTCCGCTGTCCATTTGCTCATTTTAGAGATATTACTTGGACTTGTTCATGACATATTTCAAAAGACGTTGCATTCGAGTCGTTGAGTTCATCAAGATTATTATTAAGTCGATTATAGTTGGATATATTATGAAATGGTATGCATGTCGTCAACTTTCGATGAAATGAAAGTTTGTGTTTTTAAAAACGAATGCAATGTTTGTAAAATGTATCATATAGAGGTCAAATACCTCGCGATGTAACCAAATGTAATGTATTCGTCCAGATGGATTAGGACGGGTTGTTATACACAGTAGCTAAGAGATTAGTTCTTTTTGGGAACCCATCCGAGGATGGGTTCTAGAAGGGTCATTTTTGATGATCTCTTCCTTTCTGCTGGTATGCTTGAAGAGGCAGTAGCAGATGGGGATTGAGTTTGAGTACACTGGTTGGACAAGTGAGATTTGCTGCCACATTTGTAGCATTTTCTCATTTTTGGTCTTGGTGGCTGGTCATACACAGATCTGATGAGTGCAGTAAGATCAGGTCAACTTTGGGATACTGCTTCAATAATCTGGTCTAACTTAACTGTCATTATCTCAATGATAGATAGACCAGCATATGAGTTCATAATTTGGTCCACTTTAGCTTTTTCCTTATGGGCAACTTTCTTCTTGGAACCAATACCATAATCACGGTATACTGCTTTGCCTTTGTCATTTGACAAGCCAGTGTGTGAAGTTATTGGATTTGCTGCTGATACTTGTTGACCTGTATGAATCTTAACTGTGAGTTCTATGCTCCCTTTAGTTTAAGATTTTGTATCCACTACTATTTCACCACCCACTTCAACCATAGTCTCTACTTCTCGATCAAGAAATTAGGTCTTTTATGATGACAATTTTAACGACCCGTCCTAATCCATCTGGACGAATACATTACATTTGGTTACATCGCGAGGTATTTGACCTCTATATGATACATTTTACAAATATTGCATTCGTTTTTAAAAGACAAACTTTCATCACATCGAAAGTTGACGGCATGCATACCATTTTATAATATATCCAACTATAATTGACTTAATAATAATTTTGATGAACTCAACGACTCGAACGCAACGTCTTTTGAAATATGCCATGAATGACTCCAAGTAATATCTCTAAAATGAGCAAATGCACAGCGGAAGATTTCTGTCATACCTGAGAATAAACTTGCTTTAAAGTGTCAACTAAAAGGTTGGTAAGTTCATTAGTTTATCATCAATATTCATTTCCATCATTTTTAATAGACCACAAGATTTCATATTTCAATCTCTCATAAACATCATGCATGCATATAGCTATTTGCATAAAAATCATTCATATGGATTGAACACATGGTAACCGACATTAACCATAATGCATAGAATATCTCCACAGACATCGACGTCTGTATAATAGTAATCTCGAAGTACTAAAGCTATCCATGGACATGAATGGGGGTTGTTAGGCCCAATAGATCTATCTTTAGGATTCGCGTCAATTAGGGCCATTTTCCTAATTCTTAGGTTACCAGACTTGAAGGGCGATATTCGATTTCGATAATCCAACCATATAATGTAATTTTGATTACTTGTGTCTATTTCGTAAAACATTTATAAAAGCAGCGCATGTATTCTCAGTCCCAAAAATATATATTGCAAAAACATTTAAAAAGGGAGCAAATGAAACTCACAATACAATATTTTGTAGTAAAAATATTCATACGACGGAACTGAACAATGCAGGGTTGGCCTTGGATTCACGAACCTATATCATTCATATATATATTAACACACATATTCGTAATCGAATAAATATATATATTATTATTAATGATATAATTTTTATATTATTAACTTATATATATTTTTTATTATTTAATTAAATGTATTCATTTAGTATATAAAAGTATTAATATTGTTAACTTATGTATGTTAAATATATTTTTTTTATATCATTCGTTTGTTGAAACTAGTAATTGTAATAATATTGAAATAATATTTGTAATGGTAAAAATGATAGTATTGATAATACTTAATATTACTACTAAAAATAATAATGTTAATAATCATATTAGTGATAAATATAATGATGTTTATAATAATAACTATAAAATATTAGTGTTACTGTTAATAATAGTTTTAATAATAAATCTTACAATAATGATAATAATAGTAGTTTTTAATAAAATGAAAAATTTAGTATTGATGGTAATGACAATAATCATTTTGATAATAATACTTAATACTTAATAGTAATAAAAATTTTAACAATTTTATTACTAATAATAATATTAACAATAATACTTATGTTTATAATAATAATTCTAATATTTATAAAATAATACTAATACTACTATTAATGAAAATAATAATAAATTTTATTATCTTCATAATAATAATCATAATCATAATAATGATAATAATACTAAAATGATATCATTAATAATAATAATAATAATATTAATAATACTTATAATAATTAATGATAATAACAATAATAATACTTAAGGATAATACTAAAATGACAATCATATTCATGATACATATATTAATACCAATAGTAACAATATTTAAAATACTTATAAATGTAAATATGATAATAATAATTATAATACTAATAATAACAATAATAATAATAATAACAATAACAATAATAACAATAACAATAATAATAATAATAATAATAATAATAATAATAATAATAATAATAATAATAATAATAATAATAATAATAATAATGTTTTTTAAAAATATGGAACTACCTTAGAAGCCTTTAAAAAAAATAAATTCCCAAAGCCGGGATCGAACCCGTGACCTCTCGAATACCCGAACACCATCTAAACCACTCGTCTATTTCTACTTTCCTGATTAGAACTCCATTCAATATTATTTAACCCGTTAATTATTTGTGTTAATCTTTCTTCTTCACAAACTAAGTTGACCAGGAATCAAGTAATACCATCGAATTTTAGAATTCAATTACGATGTGATATGGAATTTGAAACAATCTATTGTGGTTGTTATTGACTGTCAAAACAAAAGATATAAAAAAAATATCGCAGCAGCAGAACGTATGAACTCCTCATGAACTCAACTCACAATTTTGATTTCTAGGACGTTTTAGACAAAGATATGAACACGAAATATGTTTAGAATTACTCCTAGAAGCTATAAAAATCATTAATTTAACTAGAAACAAAACAGAGATTTCGAATTTGGCAGATGAACAAATGTTAACTTTTTGAATTATAAAGTTTGACTCACAAACTCGTACTCGATACAATAAATTGGCTTTTGAAATTTTGTAGATAGTTAAGATAAGAGATTCCTAACAAGATCAAATTTTTAGATTTTTGAAATTTATTCGGTATTGAAGCTTTAAAGAAGATAAGCTAATAACAGAGTTACGACTGGTGTTCTTGATTTTCTTTTTAAAATCGCCAATGTAAAGATGTTCATGTTAATTGCAATTGATAGTGGTAGTGGTGGGTTAACTGATTAACTAATAAGCTATATTTGTTCGATTATATACCAAATGTAAATGTTGATTTTTCTCAATCAGATAAAATTGACAGAAATAAAAAAAATAAACACAGTAAAAATTGAATATGACTCCTCACTGAATTTGTTTGATAATGATAAAGGGATCGACCAGTTGGATTTTAGTAGACAAAAAACGAATCTTGAAGAGAAAAAAAAAAATAGGACTGAATAGTGATGCAAAACTGATTCAGATTATATATTCTATATTTAATTAATTAACCTTAATAATTAATATTAATAATAATAATACATCAATATAAAATAATAATAATAATAATAATAGAATTAATAATAATAATGTTAATAATACTAATTACAAAATAATACTACTAATAAGAAAAATGATAAAAGTAATAAAAATAATAATAATCTTAAATAAAAATGATAATTTTTAGTAATTATGTTAATAATGATAATAATAACCATAAAATTGATATTATTAATATTATTAATGATAATAATAATAATACTAATTATAATAATATTAATATTATTAATGATAATAATAATATGAGTAATAATAATACTATACAATTTATATATATCAAAATTATATCTATAGATTATATATTTAAAATAATAATATTAACAACACTAGTATTGATATTAGTATTGAAAGTAATAATAATATCATTATAACAACTTATATTTATAATTAAATTTAATATATTGGTATTACATTTTCTTGATTATGTAATATAACTATATAATATCTATTATGTAATAACTTATATTGAGTATTAATTTCTTATACATTTTAATGCATATACATTGTACATATAATAATTATGTACAAAAATCATATATATTTATATATAAATTCATTTTAGTAATAACTTAATTATATTATTTTACTTATTTAATTCAGATGATTAAACTGCATTCTATAATTCCAAATCATTATATATACTTATTTTTATATTTACATATATATGTATATGTATATATATATATATATATATATATATATATATATATATATATATATATATATATATATATATATATATATATATATATATATATATATATATATTTACTTACAAACAAATGTTCGTGAATCGTCGGGATCAGTCAAAGGTCAAATGATCTTATTAAAATAGTTTAAAAATTTTGAGACTCAACATTACCGACTTTAGTTATCATGTCGAAATTATATAAGAATTAGGTTTAAATTTGGTCGGAAATTTCTGGGTCGTCACAGTACCTACCCGTTAAAGAAATTTTGTCCCGAAATTTGATTATTGAGTAATATAGATAAAAATGTTTTCATGACGAAAATGAATTGATAAATAGAGTTTTATCATTATTGAGTAATATAGATAAAATAATTCGATTACTCGAAGAGTATGGGTGAAGCTATCACAAAATAGTGAAATGAGAAATAAAGATTCGTCTTAATTTTTGACATAGACATGATTGTTTTCCGGAATTCAAGGGAATTAGAGAAAATCTTCGTAATCTATACAAGATCTGATTCTTCAGTGAATAAGGAAATTAAGATCTCTTTAATTAAATGCGGTCATCTGCCTTGATTGCACTGTCTGATATTTCTATTATAAATTTACTTCTTCCGTCCCCTTATTTTTCACCACTCCTATACTTCTTTCCTTAATTCATACTTTCAAAAATCTGAAATGCTTAATCTAGTTCTAATCATTGATATTTTCCTGATTATCGTATCAATCATTCTTCTTTTTCAACTACCACCAGAGGAATCTGTTTACTTCTACTATTCTCTTGGGGTTATAGTAGTTCTAATTCTCCCATGTCTTTATATTGCTATTCAAATTGATATACACGGTTTGTAATTTCTGTGTTGTTATTGGGCTTTATATTCTCCCTTATATTTCAGAGCTCTATGCTTTTGTTTTCTCTTCCCAACTTTAAGTCAAGCGAATAATGGTCTAGAATTCGTAGATATAGAGTTTCGATTGATCATAACGTCCTAAGCAGGAAGGAATGAAATCTCATGATTTGATTTGTTAGATTACCATAATCACTGAGGATGGAACTATCAAGAATATATTTTCTTGATATGTTCGGAGGTGAAGTAGAATGAACGAGTCGTGTAACATGGCACATGATGACGGTATGGTTTGTGAATCATCACGTTCCATTTAGAAACTCAGCATGACTTACTGTAATATAATCATGTTGATCAATTGTCATTATATTATACTAACTCATGCTTCAGTTCCCAACACGACTTCAAAAAACATTCATATTTTAATATCGAAGGCTTTAGAATTTAGAAACTAAGATAATTTATTTTATGATGTAACACGGATAACAATAGTTATGAAGATATCTTCAGAAATATCGAAGATATTTATAATGAAAGATATGGTAATATCTTAGAATATCTAATATCATAGGATGTTGAAGAATATTGTTCGTAAGGGTTTAGAGTAAGGAGTAAGGTATTCGCTAAAGATTTCATTAGAAACAGAATCATGTGGATTCTTTATGTACAAATTTAGTCCTCGTGATTTGTTCAGAGTCTCCTTCATGGTTTGCTCAATTCGTTTTTTAGTATCAAAATTTTTGAGCTTTTTCAACATGTCATTCTTTATTATCAAACTTTTGATTGTTAAGGCATTCTTCAGTTTTCACTGCTTCATCAGCTTTTTCAAAACTCGAAAAACTGTTGCATAGGCTAGAGCGCTTCTCAGAAATTCAGAATTGAAGATCATAATTCTAAGAGATAAATGTTATATGTATAAATATAACTGTTTATGTAGAAACGCCGTGAGATTCAAAATACTGATTGCTGATTCCCAGTAATTGGTATGGCAATTCTCGTTACAAGATGCGGATGAGTTCATGATAAGACTTCAATAGATAAATATAGTGATTTGTTAGAAATATTTAAGCCAAAGAGTAACGAGGTTTCTGCTAGTAATATGGTGGAATATAAAGGTTCCCCGGTAACAATAAAAGAGTACGCATATATATCAAGGTTATAATAAGGTTGTTTTGAACGAAAATTCGAAGTTGACTTACTGGAGCTGTGACAAAATTTGCTACCTTAAAAAGGGATTGTAAAGTTATTTTAGGTAATAATAATGCTAAAGGATCTAGCACAGATACATGTTAAAAGTTTACTCAGGTTCTGAGTGTTTTCCAAGTGCATGCCCATATGCATAAGTTTTTCCTTTCGTAGATAACGTGTGGTTGGATCATCCTCTCGATTGAGGTGTTTTCAAGATTCATGAAAGGTTTGAACGTAGATTGTAATCGTCAAGATACAAATGAGGTTTAAGATGAAATCAAGTGGCAAACTTGAAGAAATGTTTAGTTTCATATATTATAATCAATATTTTAATTCATTTTAATTGTCCAATGTTGGTAGTCCACAGTTAGTAGTCCACAGTTAGTAATTCAATAATTCATATATAGTTTAATATATAATATCAAAATTAATTAATACGTGTCGTGACCCATTATATACATGTCTCAGACTCGATCACAACTCAAAGTATATATATTATTTTAGAATCAACCTCGACCCTTTATATGCTAACTCGAGCATTACCGCGATATAGAGTGACTTACGGTTATTCCAAATAATATATATAAATGACGTCAATATGATATGTCAAAACATTGTATACGTGTCCCGATTTATTCGACGATATTTAAAGTGCGTAAAATAAATAACAGAAATTAAATGACGATAAATAAAATTTTGAGAATTAAAATTGTGATAAATAAATTGCGATAAATAAATGTAATAAGGAATTAACAGTTAGCTAGGAACAGTTAGCTAGGATTTTGTTAGCGTGGATTCTTAACAAAATTTCTCATAGTTAATTTGTTTGTTTCTAACAAATTTTATTTTGTCCAATATTTTCTTCATTATGCTACTTGTTGGATTCTGATATGTCAAAATCCAAATATGAAATTGAATGAAAATAGTTATTCTGCGGTGAACGGATACGTATATATGTGGATGTAAGTAGGATAGTAAATGACTGTTGAATCAGATTCGAAGAATGTACAATGTAACTTATTAATGTGAAATCTAAATATTCATCGGGTATTACCTACCCGTTAAAATATTTTCACCATTAACAGTTTGTACAAAAGAATTTTCAATTACAATCTTTATGAAAATATATATACATATATATTTTTTTCAGATGTAATCATGGATTTAATGAGTTAAAAAGATATTAATCTCATTTGATTTATTGTTAGAACTAGAACACATAACCTCTAAAACACTAGAAATTATATAATCTTCATGTAGGACGAAGATAAATGATGTAGAACGATTCGTAGAACGATGATTATGCTCGAGGCACATAATGAGATGTTGAATCGTGTGATGTTGCAACTTGGGTTGTTGGTGGTACTGGTATTGATGTTGGTGGTACTGTTAATGCCGGTGATGTTATTGAAGCTGGTACGTTGTGCACCATATTTTCCAAGGCTACAACTCGGGCCCGAAGCTCGTTGACTTATTACTCCGGGATGATTGTCGGTAGGAACGAGCGAATGAATAAGGTTTAGAATCTGAGTTGTGATATAGTCGTGGCGAGATACTCTGAAAATAAGAGAGAAAATGGTGTTTCGAATAGGTTCGCCGGTAATTGCTTCAGGTTCTTCGCCAAGAGATGAATTCGGTTGTTGGAAAGGATTGCCTTCTTCTCATCTCCATTGATTAAGTCGACTACGAACCCATCCCCAATTCATCCAGAATTGATGATGGCTGTTTGGTTGATTCATTCTGGTGACACTGCTTTTGGAGCTTAGGTGAACATCCATGTCGGAATAGCTATCGAATTCCGAAGAACTTGAACTAGTGGTGAGTTCCATTTCGTACGATTAAATAAAGGATTTTCGATATGAAATGATTTTCGAATATTGGATGGTATTCTAAATATATAGAATATCTATATATATAGAACAAAAGATTTCGGTAGATTACGGAGGAATTTACGGAATATGTCAGGCAAAGTTTATAGTAACATATACGCTAAGATATGAAGTAGCAGATACGCTAAGATATGAATTTTGTCTATACACTATTCATGCAATCGATGCAGTAATATGTGTCTAGACTAAGAATGATAAGCATGTAATTTTCGACAAGAAAATGATAAGCAGATGATTTCCGACTAGAAATGATAAGCAAAACTTTTTGACATGCAGCTAAGGTCGAAGTCCAGACTTACTAATGCATCCTAACAACTATCAGTTAGACACACTATGACGACCCAGAAATTTCCGACCAAATTTAAACTTAATCTTTATATAATTCCGACTTGATAAGCAATGAATTTTAATAAATCTTGAACCTCTGGAAAGAGTTTTACACAAGCTTTTGGTCACCCTTTTATTCCGACGATTCACGAACGTCATAACTTGATTTAATTGTTTAATTGTTTAATTATTGTGTATATATATGGATTTATATATATTTAACTTGAAAATATGATAATTAAATATCTCATTAAGTATATTAACAAAGTATTATATATATATATATATATTTTCATACTACTAATTTAAAGAGTTTTCAAACAATATATATATTACTATTTAAACGACGTAATTAACTTATGTTAAAATGTATTTACATATAATGTATTACGAGTGTAAATATATCCTTAAAAGTATTGAATACACTTTATAATATACCAATACATATAAAGGATAGCTATACTCATATTTTCGTTTAATTTCCTCAAAGAATTCTACTCGCATTCATACGATATTTTTACCCGTATTATACACAGCTTCTAGAAGTATTTACTATTGGTATATACCAATAGAAATCTGTAATTATTTGTGTAATATGTCATCCATGACCTAATCAATTTAATATGTCATGCATGAATTAATACAATTTAACTTATCTTAGATATTTTCAATAAAAGCCATAATTATAAGCTTATAAATAAGGACCATTTTAACTCATTTTTACTCCATATTTTCTTAAACTAAAAACACACACTTGAATGCTCTCATATCATACTTTAATCTCATCAAATTTCCTCTTCATAATCAAGGTAAAATACTTGTCAAAATCCTTGTTCAATTCCTTGTATAGTTGCTATCTTATTATACTTATAAAACTTGTAAAAACTAGAACTTTTTTTGGTGAACACCAAGCTTGTTTGAAAAACTGATCTAATCTTTCTAACTTAACTCTAATAACACTTATTTATATGTATTATGATTTTATATTAAGTTAATATAAGAACTTATAACTTGTACATATGAAGAACACCTTGAAACTTAACATATATCCTTTAATCTCCGTTAGGTAAAAAGCGGGCTGTTTTGGGTTGGAATTAAAAACCTATCTTAGACTTTGAGTCCGAGGCTAAGACTTTGGAAATATGTTAATATATGTAAATAAGACTTCCAGTATTTTTTGCATGATTTTAGATAAAGTGGAAGTATTTTATCAAAAATCATATGGTGGATGCCGGGATTTTTCCAAATCTGTCCACCGACACAAAAAGAGGGTAAAGCTCTAAAAATTACTACTTGGGATGAAATTTTCAAATTGGTTTTGTAAAATTTACTTCTTAATGAATCCATAGCAATTTGATTCACTTTAAACGGAGTGGTAATGAATATTTGGCGGGCATAACAAAATCTGCTAAAATTAACGTTGTATGGACGAAATTTATATTATAAAAACTATATTAACCATATCCTTGTTAAATTTTCCTATATCCTATATATATTTGGACATGTTATCAGTAGTATAACAAAATATTATAATCTTGGTTAATTCTGTGATTGTATATATGTATAATAATATTCTTAGTACGTCCTAACACAATAAGTATACAATGCATTTTGATAAATCCTAAGACAATACGTACACAATACGTCTTAGTTAATTCTAAGACAATACGTATACAATAAATCTCTGGGTTGATGCAAAGACAATACGTATACAATACGTCGTGGGGTAATTCTAAGATTATATATATATATATATATATATATATATATATATATATATATATATATATATATATATATATATATATATATATATATATATATATATATATACCGATTATTGGACTGTTGGACTTTTCGGACTATTTTGGACTACTAACAATGGACTACTAACATAAAATGTTAAAAATTATTAGATAAGTATTCTATGAACTTGCTTTATTTTATTCATATGTCATATTATTATCTGAATCGTTATTATTGTTATAGGTTCGTGAATCCAAGGACGACGGTCATATTTTTAATAAGTTGAAAACTTATTATTAATATACTTTTACTACTGTGAGTATATAGTCCCATTTTTAAACTCTAAAAATATTTTGGGATGAGAATACATGCATTTTATGTTTTACGCCATGGACACAAGTACTTAAAATATATTCTACGTTGAGTTGTACCACCTTGCATATCTTCCCTAATAGCTTGGTAACTAATATTTACATGTTGTAAGAATATGAAAGCGCGAATCCTATTGATAGATCTATCGGGTTTGACAACCCCAATCGGGCTAGTCGCTCTAGTATCGTAAACGGTTGCATAGTACTTCGTTTTCACTACACTTGGTACAGTGTAGTGAGATTTCATAATAAAGAGAATATGCTATATTAATATTTAAGTATGGTTACCAATGCACTCAACAACTTATAGAATACTTTTATACACTTGCGAGTGTACATATATTCATAACTATAAAATCTTGTGGTCTATATTTATATCGATGCTAAACCTATATATCTCACCAACCTTTGTGTTGACTATTTAAGCATGTTTATCAGGTCCTTAAGAAAGTCTTCCACTGTTGCATTATCTGAGCAAGCTGTGCATGGAGTCTCATGCTTTTGTTTAAATGAAATGTTGCATTCAATAAAACCTTTGTCATGTATTATATTTGACTGTTATGTCAAGTGTGTAGTATTTGAAAACCGATATATTATGGGGATTATTCCTTAAATAATCTCCCAATTGTTTAAAACATACATTATGTATAATAATGGTGTGCTTTTTATGAAACGAATGCAATATTTTTCTAAAACGTATCATATAGAGGTCAAATATCTCGCTATGGAACCAATGAATAACGTACTGCATTTATAGTAATATGGACGGGTCGTTTCAGTTGGTATCAGAGCGGTGGTCTTAGCGAACCATGTCTTGCATTAGTGTGTCTAACGGATAGTTATTAAGATGCATTAGTGAGTCTGGACTTCGACCTTAACTGCATGTCAAAAGTTATGCTTATCATTTCTAGTCGGAAATCATCTGCTTATCACCCTTAGAAAATTACCTGCTTATCATTCTTAGTCTAAACACATCTTACTGCATTGATTACATGAACAGTGCATAGACGAAATTCATATATTAGCGTATCTGCTAATTCATATCTTAACGTATCTGTTACTGTAAACTTTGCCTAACATATTCCATAAATTCCTCCGTAATCTATGAAATCTTTTGCTCTCTATATATATATAGATATTCTATGTAATTAGAATACCATCCGATAGCCGGAAATCATTTCATATCAAAAAATCCTTTATTCAATCGTACGAAATGGAACTCTCCACTAGTTCAAGTCCCTTGAATTCCGATATGGAATTTCACTCGAGCTCCGAAAGCAGTGTGACCGGAATGGATCAACCAATTATCCATCATCTATTTTGGATGAATTGGGGATGAGTTCGTAGTCTACTTAATCATTGGAGACAAGAAGAAGGTGATCTCTTCCATCTACCACATTGCCCTCTTGGTGAAGAACATGAGGCACTTACCGGAGAACCCGTTCGTAACACCATTTTCTCTCTCCTTTCCAGGATATGCCGCAACGAGTATAATATTACTAATATTATTGAGGCTATCTGACCTTTACTCCGTATCTTGCAGGGTGAATTATTTAGTTAAAAAAAAAAATTACTGTCATGAAAAGCAAAACTTCATTAGCAAGTGCATCCTATATCATTTCATTCCCTTTATAAAGCTCTCGACCTCTCTTTTTTTTCAAGAAACTTTAAACATCTTCTTTCACAATACAAAACAAAACAAATTCTCATCATCTATACTCATATCAAACCACTACCAGCACAAGCAGCATCAATACCAACAACATCACAAGCCTCAACATCGCAAGCCGCATTACGAGCATCAACATCATACGCACCGCAGGCACTGAGGGATACCAACAATAATGAGGGATACCAACAAAAATGAGTGATGAAGTATTAATTCATTATTTCAGTTACGTTGAAGAAATATTTCGCGGTGATTATGTAATCTCTAAAGTTTTAGGGATTATTCATTTCTAGTTCTAACCGTAAACCAAATGAGATTAATATAATATTAACTCATTAAATCCATATTACATCTGAAGAAAATATACATACATATATTTTCATAAAGACTGTAATAAAAATTCTTTTGTACAAAATATTACTTGTGAAATTTTATTTTAACGGGTAGGTAATACCCCGAGAAATACTTAAGTTCACATTAATATGTTACACTGTACATTTTCAATGATGTTTCGACAATCGTTAATTATACTCTCTCCTTTCATAGCAATATACATCATTTCACAAAATTCAAGACAACCATTTTCCATACCAATTCAATTACATATTCTGATTTTGACAAATCAAAATCCAAGTCAAGATTTAAGAAGTGCTATCAATCTTAAATTCCTACATCCTTCAACATCATACTTTAAATTCAAACTATACTAGAACATCACTTTCATTCACAGAACTCATAAAGATATTCGTATCATTCAAGATTCATGACGAATTCATTATACGGATATTGACGATGACAACCTGCGTCTAAACCCTTCAAAATTCTTGAAAACATCTCAACTAAGGAATAATCGAGAGAATGAACTAATCACACGATACATACGAAGAATATATGCATATAGATATGCATTCGGAGGACACTTGAACCTAAGCAAAGGTTCAACACGTATCTGTGTTAGATCCTTTAGCATTATTATTACCCAAAATAACTTTACAATCCCTTTTCAAAATAGCGAATTTTATCACAGCTCCAAAAAGACAACTTCGACTTTTCATCAGGAGTAGCCTTATTATAACCTTGATATATACATTGTCTTTTCTCCATCGTTACTGGGGAACCTTTTATATTCCACCACATTAGTAGTAAGCTTACCAGCAACTTTATTGCTCTTTAACTTAAATCTCTCTGAAAGATCACTATAAAACCTTGTCATGTACCCATATACATCTTGTAACAATAATTGTCATGCCAAACCCCAGGAAGCATCAATAATTATTCTTGAATCTCACATCATTTCTGCATATACATATAACATTATTTCCTGGAATTATAATTCTGAAATTCGGAATAGCACTTCAGCCTACGAATCAGTACTATGAAGTTTTGAAAAAAGCTGAATGAAGCAGCAGAAACTGTAGACAACCGTAACAGTCAAAAGTTGATGATAAAGAATATTGTGTTAGTAAAGCATAGAAAAAGAGAAGGTTTGGAACTGGAAAACGAATTGAGCAAACCCTGAAGGAGGCTGTGGACAAATCACAAGGATGAAATCTACCTTCAAATAATCCAAATGATTTGGTGTCTGCTAAAATCCTTAGCAAATACCTTGCTCCTTATCTAAAACCCTTGCGGGCAATATTCTTCATTATCCTCTTATCTTAAATATTCTAAGATATCATCGTATCTTCCATTATAAATATCCTTCATATTTCTGAAGATATTTTCATAATCATTCTTATCTGAAATCATTTATTCCTTCGCGTTATTAGTACCACATCAGAAAGAAAACTGTTTTAGTTTCTAAACATCTGAAACCTCTGAGTGTAAAGTATGAATGTTTTTGAAGTAATGTTGAGAACTGAAGCATGAGTTAGTATAATATAATGACACTTGATCAACGTGATTATATTACAGTAAGTCATGCTGAGTTTCTAAATGGAACATAATGATTCACAGACCATAACATCATCATGTTCCATGTTACATGACTCTTACATTCAATCTAATCTCTAAACATATCAAGAACATATTCTATTGATAGTTCTATCTTTTTCTTTGGATTCTGGTAATTTCACAAGTCAAATTGTGCTATTACAATTTCTCTCTTAGAGCATTAGCTATGTTCATTCCGAATTTCATATCTATGAATTCTAGACCATTATTCGCTTGACTTGAAGTCGGGAAAAGAAGACGGAAGCATGAAACTCCAAAATATAAGGAAAATGATAAGCACAAAGACAACGCAGAAATTACAAACCGTGTATATCAATGCGTATAGCAATATAAAGACACAGGAAAACTAAGAATACTATAAACCCAAGAGCATAGTAGAAATTAATGGATTCCTCCTGTGGAAGATGAAAAAGAAGAATGACAGATGTGATAGTCAAGAATATATCAAGAATTAAAACTGGATGGAGCATATTGACGAATGTTTTGAAAGTACGGAGAAAGGAAGAAATTATAAAAGATGGGAGATGTGGAAATAAGGAAACGTAGGAGGTTGATTTATAGTAAAATATCTGACAGAGAAATCGAGACATATTATTGCATTAAATCGAAGAGGATCATAATTTCCTTAATCGCCGAAGAATCAAATCTTATATAGATTACAAAGAATTTCTTTAATCCGGAGATCAACCGCGATGACGTCAAAAGATAAGACGAATCCCTATTTTTTCATTTCACTATTTTACGATAGCTTCACTCATATGTTTCGAGTAATCGAATTATTTTATCCATATTTCTCAATCATGATAAAACCCTATGAATCAACTTATATTCGTCATAATAACATTCTTATTGTTAGCCATGACTACCTCGATCAAATTTCGGGACGAAATTTTTTTAACGGGTAGGTTCTGTGACGAACCGGAAATTTCCGACCAAATTTAAACTTAATCTTTATATAATTCCGACTTGATAAGTAATGAATTTTAATAAATCTTGAACCTCCGGAAAGAGTTTTACACAAGCTTTTGGTCACCCTTTTATTCCGACGATTCACGAACGTCATAACTTGATTTAATTGTTTAATTATTTAATTATTGTGTATATATATGGATTTATATATATTTAACTTGAAAATATGATAATTAAATATCTAATTAAGTATATTAACAAAGTATTATATATATATTTTCATACTACTAATTTAAAGAGTTTTCAAACAATATATATATTACTATTTAAACGACGTAATTAACTTATGTTAAAAATGTATTTACATATAATGTATTATGAGTGTAAATACATCCTTACAAGTATTGAATACACTTTATAATATACCAATACATATAAAGGATAGCTATACTCATATTTCCGTTCAATTTCCTCAAAGAATTCTACTCGCATTCATACGGTATTTTTACCCGTATTATACACAGCTTCTAGAAGTATTTACTATTGGTATATACCAATAGAAATCTGCAATTATTTATGTAATATGTCATCCATGACCTAATCAATTTAATATGTGATGCATGACTTAATACAATTTAACTTATCTTAGATATTTTCACTAAAAGCCAAAATTATAAGCTTATAAATAAGGACCATTTTAACTCATTTTTACTCCACATTTTTTTAAACTAAAACACACACTTGAATGCTCTCATATCATACTTTAATCTCCTCAACTTTCCTCTTCATAATAAAGGTAAAATACTTGTCAAAATCCTTGTTCAATTCCTTGTATAGTTGCTATCTTATTATACTTATAAAACTTGTAAAAACTAGAACTTTTTTTGGTGAACGCCAAGCTTGTTTGAAAAACTGATCTAATCTTTCTAACTTAACTCTAATAACACTTATTTATATGTATTATGATGTTATATTAAGTTAATATAAGAACTTATAACTTGTATATATGAAGAAAACCTTGAAACTTAACATATATCCTTTAATCTCCATTCGGTAAAAAGCGGGCTGTTTTGGGTTGGGAATTAAAAACCTATCTTAGACTTTAAGTTCGAGGCTAAGACTTTGGAAATACGTTAATATATGTAAATAAGACTTCCAGTATTTTTTTCATGATTTTAGACAAAATGGAAGTATTTTATTAAAAATCATATATTGGGTGGTGGATGCCGGGATTTTTCTAAATCTGTCCACCGACATAAAAAGAGGGTAAAGCTCTAAACATTACTACTTGGGATGAACTTTTCGAATTGGTTTTGTAAAATTTACTTCTTAATGAATCCATAGCAATTTGATTCACTTTAAATGGAGTGGTAATGAATATTTGGCGAGCAAAACAAAACCTGCTAAAATTAACGTTGTATGGACGAAATTTATATTATAAAAATTATATTAACCATACCCTTGTTAACTTTTCATATATCCTATATATATTTAGACATGTTATCAATAGTATAACAACATATTATAATCTTGGTTAATTCTGTGATTGTATATATGTATAATAATATTCTTGGTACGTCCTAACACAATAAGTATACAATACGTTTTGATAAATCCTATGACAATACGTACACAATACATCTTAGTTAATTCTAAGACAATACGTATACAATACGTCTCTGGTTTGATGCAAAGACAATACGTATACAATACATCGTGGGTTAATTCTAAGATTATATATATATATATACCGATTATTGGACTGTTGGACTTTTTGAACTATTTTGGACTACTAACAAAGGACTACTAGCAATGGACTACTAACATAAAATGTTAAAAATTATTATATAAGTATTCTATGAACTTGCTTTATTTTATTCATATGTCGTATTATTATCCGAATCATTATTATTGTTATAGGTTCGTGAATCCAAGGACGATGGTCATATTTTTAATAAGTTGAAAACTTATTATTAATATACTTTTACTACTGTGAGTATATAGTCCCATTTTTAAACTCTAAAAATATTTTGGGATGAGAATACATGCATTTTATGTTTTACGCCATGGACACAAGTACTTGAAATATATTCTACGTTGAGTTGTACCACCTTGCATATCTACCCTAATAGCTTGGTAACTAATATTTACATGTTGTAAGAACATGTAAGCGCGAATCCTATTGATAGATCTATCGGGTTTGACAACTCCAACCGGGCTAGTCGCTCTAGTATCATAAACAGTTGGATAGTACTTCGTTTTTACTACACTTGGTACAGTGTAGGGAGATTTCATAATAAAGGGAATATGCTACATTAATAGTTAAGTATGGTTACCAAAGCGTTCAATAACTTATAGAATACTTTTATACACTTGCGAGTGTACATATATTTATAACTATGAAATCTTGTGGTCAATATTTATATCGATGCTAAACCTATATATCTCACCAACCTTTGTGTTGACTGTTTAAGCCTGTTTATTCTCAGGTCCTTAAGAAAGTCTTCCGCTGTTGCATTATCTGAGCAAGCTGTGCTTGGAGTCTCATGCTTTTGTTTAAATGAAATGTTGCATTCAATAAAACCTTTGTCATGCATTATATTTGACTGTTATATCAAGTGTGTAGTATTTGAAAACCGATGTATTATGGGGATTATTCCTTAAATAATCGCCCAATTGTTTAAAACATGCATTATGTATAATAATGGTGTGCTTTTTATGAAACGAATGCAATATTTTTCTAAAACGTATCATATAGAGGTCAAATACCTCGCTATGGGACCAATGAATAACGTACTGCGTTTATAGTAATATGGACGGGTCATTTTACACACTAATGCAAGACCTGGTTCGCTAAGACCACCACTCTGATACCAACTTTAACGACCCGTCCTAATCCATCTGGACCAATACATTACATTTGGTTACATCACGAGGTATTTAACCTCGATATGTTACATTTTACAAACATTGCATTTGTTTTTAAAAGACAAACTTTCATCACATCGAAAGTTGACGGCATGCATACCATTTTATAATATATCCAACTATAATTGACTTAATAATATTCTTGATGAACTCAACGACTCGAATGCAACGTCTTTTGAAATATGCCATGAATGACTCCAAGTAATATCTCTAAAATGAGCAAATGCACAGCGAAAGATTTCTTTCATACCTGAGAATAAACATGCTTTAAAGTGTCAATCAAAAGGTTGGTGAGTTCATTAGTTTATCATCAATATTTATTTCCATCATTTTTAATAGACCACAAGATTTCATATTTCAATCTCTCATAAACATCATGCATGCATATAGCCATCTGCATAAAAATCATTCATATGGATTGAACACCTGGTAACCGACATTAACCATAATGCAAAGAATATCCCCACAGACATCGACTTTTATATAATAATAATCTCGAAGTACTAAAGCCATCCATAGACATGAATGAGGGTTTTTAGGCCCAATAGATCTATCTATAGGATTCGCGTCAATTAGGGGCCATTTTCCTAATTCTTAGGTTACCAGACTTGAAGGGCGATATTCAATTTTGATAATCCAACCATAGAATATAATTTCAATTACTTGTGTCTATTTTGTAAAACATTTATAAAAGCAGCACATGTATTCTCAGTCCCAAAAATATATATTGCAAAAACATTTAAAAAGGGAGCAAATGAAACTCATAATACAATATTTTGTAGTAAAAATATTCATACGACGAAACTGAACAATGCAGGGTTGGCCTTGGATTCACGAACCTATATCATTCATATATATATTAACACACATAATCGTAATCGAATAAATATATATATTATTATTAATGATATAATTTTTATATTATTAACTTATATATATTTTTCATTATTTAATTAAATGTATTCATTTTGTATATAAAAGTATTAATATTTTTAAGTTATGTATGTGAAATATATTATATATATATATATATATATATATATATATATATATATATATATATATATATATATATATATATATATATATATATATATATATATATCATTCGTTTGTTGAAACTAGTAATTGTAATAATACTGAAATAATATTTGTAATGGTAAAATAATAGTATTGATAATACTTAATATTACTACTAAAAATAATAATGTTAATAATCTTATTAGTGATAAATATAATGATGTTTATAATAATAACTATAAAAATATTAGTGTTACTGTTAATAATAGTTTTAATAATAAATCTTATAATAATGATAATAATAGTAGTTTTTTAATAAAATGAAAAATTTAGTATTGATGGTAATGACAATAATCATTTTGATAATAATACTTAATACTTAATAGTAATAAAAATTTTAACAATTTTATTATTGATAATAATATTAACAATAATACTTATGTTTATAATAATAATTCTAATATTTATAAAATAATACTAATACTACTATTAATGAAAATAATAATAAATTTTATTATCTTCATAATAATAATCATAATCATAATAATGATAATAATACTAAAATGATATCATTAATAATAATAATAATAATAATAATAATATTAATAATACTTATAATAATTAATGATAATAACAATAATAATAATACTTAAGGATAATACTAAAATGACAATCATATTCATGATACATATATTAATACCAATAGTAACAATATTTATAATACTTATAAATGTAAAGATGATAATAATAATTATAATACTAATAATAACAATAATAATAATAACAATAATAAGAATAACAATAATAATATATAATAATAATAATAATAATAATAATAATAATAATAATAATAATAATAATAATAATAATAATAATAATAATAATAATAATAATTTTTAAAATTATGGAACTACCTTAGAAGCCTTTAAAAAAATAATTTCCCAAAGCCGGGATCGAACCCGTGACCTCTCGAATACCCGAACACCATCTAAACCACTCGTCTATTTCTACTTTCCTGATTAGAACTCCATTCAATATTATTTAACCCGTTAATTATTTATGTTAATCTTTCTTCTTCACAAACTCAGTCGACCAGTAATCAAGTAATACCATCAAATTTTAGAATTCAATTACGATGTGATATGGAATTTGAAACAATCTATTGTGGTTGTTATTGACTGTCAAAACAAAAGAAATAAAAAAAATATCGCTGCAGCAGAACGTATGAACTCCTCATGAACTTAAATCACAATTTTGATTTCTAGGATGTTTTAGACAAAGATTTGAACACGAAATATGTTTAAAATTACTCCTAGAAGCTAAAAAAATCATCAATTTAACTGGAAACAAAACAGAGATTTCGAATTTGGCTAATGAACAAAAGTTGACTTTTTAAATTATAAAGTTTGACTCACAAACTCGTACTCGACACAATAAATTAGCTTTTGAAATTTTGCAGATAGTTAAGATAAGAGATTCCTAACAAGATCAAATTTTTAGATTTTTAAAATTTATTCGGAATTGGAGCTTTAAAGAAAATAAGCTAATAACAGAGTTATGACTGGGTGTTCTTAATTTTCTTTTTAAAATCGCCAATGTAAAGCTGTTCATGTTAATTGCAATTGATAGTGGTAGTGGTGGGTTGACTGATTAAATAATTAGCTGTATTTGTTCGATTATATAGCAAATGTAAATGTTGATTTTTCTCAATCAGACAAAATTGACAGAAATAAAAAAAATAAACACAAAGTAAAAATTGAATATGACTCCTCACTGAATTTGTTTGATAATGATAAAGGGATCGACCAGTTGGATTTTAGCAGACAAAAAACGAATCTTGAAGAGAAAAAAAAATAGGACTGGATAGTGATGCAAAACTGATTCAGATTATATATTCTATATTTAACTAATTAACCTTAATAATTAATATTAATAATAATAATACATTAATATAAAAAAATACTAATAATAATAATAATAATAATAATAATAATAATAATAATAATAATAGAATTAATAATAATAATTTTATTAATACTAATTACAAAATAATACTACTAATAAGAAAAATGATAAAAGTAATAAAAATAATAATAATCTTAAATAAAAATGATAATTTTTAGTAATTATGTTAATAATGATAATAATAACTATACAATTGATATTAATAATATTATTAATGATAATAATAATAATACTAATTATAATAATATTAATATTATTAATGATAATAATAATATGAGTAATAATAATACTATACAATTTATATATATCAAAATTATATCTATAGATTATATATTTAAAATAATAATATTAACAACACTAGTATTGATATTAGTATTGAAAGTAATAATAATATCATTATAACAACTTATATTTATAATTAAATTTAATATATTGGTATTACATTTTATTGATTATGTAATATAACTATATAATATCTATTATGTAATAACTTATATTGAGTATTAATTTCTTATACATTTTAATGCATATACATTGTACATATAATAATTATGTACAGAAATCATATATATTTATATATAGATTCATTTTAGTAATAACTTAATTATATTATTTTACTTATTTAATTTAGATGATTAAACTGCATTCTATAATTCCAAATCATTATATATATATATATATATATATATATATATATATATATATATATATATATATATATATACTTACAAACAAACGTTCGTGAATCGTCGGGATCAGTCAAAGGTCAAATGATCTTATTAAAATAGTTCAAAAATTTTGAGACTCAACATTACAGACTTTGCTTATCATGTCGAAATCATATAAGAATTAGGTTTAAATTTGGTCAAAAATTTATAGGTCGTCACAACGATGATGATGTAATCTTTTATGCCAACGCGGAAGTAGTGGAGATTGCACAAGTACCTGAATCTTCGATAACCAATGATGAAGAGAAGAATGAAGATGATGAGAAGGATAACGATGAATGTGAGGACAATGAAGATGATAAAGAGGATGAAGATTATGAGGATGATGGACTTGATGAAGATGATGAAAGTGATGAGGTAGATGACGAATTGATTGAAGCTTTATCAATGTCCGATGTTTTTAAAGTCTATGATAATCCACTCGGGGTTGGTGAAGATGTTAGTGATGATGATTGTGAAGATGATGATGATGAAGGAGATGAGGTTGAGAATATCATACCCGAAACTTTCAAAGTGTATAACAATCCTCTCGGGTATGGTATTGATGATTTTAAGGAGGTTTTGCAACCCGAGGTTGATGATTCGTGTATGTGTGAGCCGATTAAGAAAGCAAACCTCGTGTTCAAAACTGTGTTGGGAAGAGAGTCTTTTGTTGACTCTTAGGTTGGTTCAATCTTCTTCATGCAAATGAAGAAGATTATTCTCTTCTTATATACCACCCAAGGGGTTAATGATTGGCTCACTCTCGTGATTCGTGGAACTTTTTCCACCGATTTCACATGTCGTCCGATAAAGTGTGGGGGAGAACCACCCCGATAAGGAATGTTGAGAAGACGGAGACGGGTCAAGATAAAGACTCGTTAATCAAAATCAAAGCTAAAGGAAGAATGGAAATGCGGATATGTGATGATAACTTCATGCAATTTGACAATTACTTGTGGAAATGTCCTTTAATCTTGGGTACTCCTATATCTTTTCCTATTATGCCCACTCGAATTTATTACTTTATTTTGACTTCATGTAATGAGGGCATTACATGATCTCAAGTGTGGGGGGAGAGATAAATTCTCGTGGACTTAATTTATACAAAATTACACCTAATTTTAAAATATCCTAAGTATATTGTTGAATTGTTGAAAATTTTTGACTAAAATAAGCTATAACTTACCTTTAAGGATGGTTAAAGTTCCATCCATTTGTGTCCCCAAGTTTCACCTTGAGTGGTTAAAGTTCCACTCAAGTTAGGGGGAAGTAAAGTCTCCCCTTTGTGTTGTAATTGCAATCTTAAATTGGGTGTAAAGTCTCCCACTTTCAAAGGATTTTTGTGCTTTAAATGATAAAATCAAAACTTTTGCATGAAAGTAAAGTCTTCCATATGTTGTTCCAAAATCAAGTGTTTAAAGCATTATGATTTAACACTTCCGGACGAGTCAAGTCCATCCATGATAGGGAGTCAAGTCTTTCGAATGTCATTTTACTTGGTGTGGGAGACTTCCAAATCCACATCATTTTATATTGACATTGGTTTTCTCATCATTTAATGATGTTTCAACCAATGTATCATACCAAGGGAAGAGGAGCCACCAAGCTTCACTGTGTGCTATCTTCTTAATGAAGAGCAATGGCTTCGTGCTAGTGTTGCTAGACAACACATGCCGTAGCTAAAAGCTATGGCACCCTTATGATCTATCAATTAACGAAAAGGTAGTTACTACTTCCTACCTTTTCTCAATATAAGCATAAAACCTTGTTATGTGGGAAGTAGCCGATTGAATAAAAGCCTCGAGCTTTTGAAATGTCCCGTTCATATTGATTATAAAAGTTCCATATAAATTGATTTCGTTGCGACGTTTTGACCTCTATATGAGATGTTTTTCAAAGGCTGCATTCGATATTAAAACAAACCATAACTTTTAAAATATTACAACGATTATCAAATAATGATAATCTAAAAGATAGCGTTTTCACACGACCATTACATAATGGTTTACAATAATATTACACATCAATATATGTCTTCGAATGCAGTTTTTAAACAATATTATACAAGCATGGACTCCAAATCTTGTCCTTAATTTAGTATGCAACAGCGGAAGCTCTTAACAATCACCTGAGAATAAACATGCTTAAAACATCAACAAAAAATGTTGGTGAGTTATAGGTTTAACCTATATATTTATCAAATTGTAATAATAGACCACAAGATTTCATTTCTCATAAATACACATCTCGTATCAGGCATTTCGCAAACTGCATAGAGATAAAAATCATTCATATGGTGAACACCTGGTAACCGACCTTAACAAGATGCATATAGAATATCCCCTATCATTCCGGGACTCCCTTCGGACATGATACATTCGAAGTACTAAGGCATCCGGTACTTTGGATGGGGTTTGTTGAGCCCAATAGATCTATCTTTAAGATTCGCGTCAATTAGGGTGTCTATTCCCTAATTCTTAGATTACCAGACTAAAAAGGGGCATATTCGGTTTAATAATTCAACCATAGAATGTAGTTTCACGTACTTGTGTCTATTTTGTAAAACATTTATAAAACTGCATGTATTCTCATCCCAAAAATATTAGATTTAAAAAGTGGGACTATAACTCACTTTCACAGATTTTTACTTTGTCGGGAAGTAAGAATTGGCCACTGGTAGATTCACGAACCTATAACAAATATGTACATATATATCAAATTATGATCGGAATATATTCACAATATTTTTTTATTACGTTTTTATGATTTAAGTTTGTTAAGTTAGCAGTCCTCGTTAGTAACCTACAACTAGTTGTCCACAGTTAGATGTACAGAAATAAATCAATATATATTATCTTGAATCAATCCACAACCCACTGTATACACGTCTCAGGCTAGATCATAACTCAAAGTATATATATTTTTGGAATCAACCTCAACCCTGTATTGCTAACTCAAACATTACTGCATATAGAGTGTCTATGGTTGTTCCAAATAATATATATAGATGGGTCGATATGATATGTAAAAACATTGTATACGTGTCTATGGTATCCCAAGATTACATAATATGTATAATACAATATAAATTAGTTAGGATATGTTTATTCTAGATTTGTTAGAAAATTTTTGTAGCTAAAACTAGCAAGTTTATCCAATTTTGTTTTACCCGTCATTTCTTCGTTTCAAATCCGTTTTGAGTGATTCAAGTTGCTATGCTTTCATAATGAACTGAAATTTATGAAACTAAATAGAAAAAGTATAAGTTTATAATCAGAACTACAGGTTAACAAGTCATTTTTTAAAGAGGTAGTCATTTCCGTCGAAAAAGCGACATCTTGATGACCATTTTGAAAAACATACTTCCACTTTGTGTTTAACCATGATTTTTGGATATAGTATCATGTTCATATGTAATATCATTTTTCCAGAAAATAAACTTCCAATTCAAAGATTAAGATACTTTTTATTTTTCTAACCCAAAACAGCCCCCGATTTCACTACGACGGCGTATATCCGGTTTTACGGTGTTCTTCGTGTTTCCAGGTTTTAAATCATTAAGTTAGCATATCATATAGATATATAACATGTGTTTAGTTGATTTTAAAAGTCAAGTTAGAAGGATTAAATTTGTTTACGAACAAGTTTAGAATTAACTAAACTATGTTCTAGTGATTACAAGTTTAAATCTTCGAATAAGATAGTTATATATATATGAATCGAATGATGTTATGAACATCAATACTACCTTAACTTTAGTAGGTAAACCTACTGGAAGTGACAAAAGTTGATCTAGCTTCAAAGGATTCTTGGATGGCTTGAAAGTTCTTGAAGTAGAATCATGACCCGAAAACAAGTTCAAGTAAGATTATCACTCGAAATAAGATTGTTATAGTTATAGAAATTGAACCAAAGTTTGAATATGAGTATTACCTTGAATAATAAAGATAACCTACTGTAAATAACAAAGTTTTCTTGATCTTAGTTGATTATTTGGAATGGATTAGAAAGCTTGGAAGTAATCTTGAAAGATTTCTTGAAGTGTTCTTGAATGGTTATTTTTATGATGATTAAAGCTTGTAAATGAAGCTAAAAGATGGAGAAAATGCTTGGAGATGATCAAGTATGAAGTTAGGAGTATTTTGAGAGAGAATTTGTAGTGTAAGTATGAGAAATTGGAATGAAGAAATGGTGTGCATGCATAAAAACGATTTTACTCATTATAAAGAAATAAAAGATTCTTAAGTTTGTTTTCATGCTAAATAATTCATGCTAATTGACAAATGGTTGGTTCCCATGTTCCTTAATCATTTAGGGCTGCTAAGGAGCAGATTTTTATGTGTATATACCAATAGTATATACATGTAGAAGCTGTGTATTGTACGAGTACGAATACGGGTGTATACGAGTAAGATTGTTGATAAAAATGAATGGAAATGTAATTGTGAGCATTTTTGTTACATAGAAGTACTTTGATATGTGTCTTGAAGTCTTTCAAAATTGTTCAAATACATTTAAATACACTACATGTATATACATTTTAACGGAGTCGTTAAGTCATCGTTAGTCGTTACATGTAAGTGTTGTTTTGAAACCTTTAAGTTAACGATCTCATTTAATGTTGTTAATCCACTATTTATTATATCTATTGAGATGTTAAATTATTATATTATCATGATAACATAGTGTATGAATATATCTTAATATGATATATATACATTAAAATGTCATTACAACGATAATCGTTACGTATATGTCTCATTTCGAAATCCTTAAGTTAGTAGTCTTGTTTTTACATATGTAGTTCATTGTTAACACACTTAATGATATATTTTTAATTATAATTTCATGATGTTAAATATGGTGTATTAATATCTTAAAATGATACATATGTATTTAGTAAGACGTTGTTATAACGATAATCGTTATATATATCATTTCGAGTTTTCTTAATTCAATAGCCTCATTTTATGTATATAACTCATTGTAAATATACCTAGTGAGATACTTTCTTATCATAATATCATGTTAACTATATATATATATATATATATATATATATATATATATATATATATATATATATATATATATATATATATATATCATCATATAATTTTTACAAGTTTTAACGTTCGTGAATCGCCGGTCAACTTGGGTGGTCAATTATCTACATGAAATTCATTTCAAATAATCAAGTCTTAACAAGTTTGATTGCTTAACATGTTGGAAATATTTAATCATGAAAATATAGTTTTCATTTAATATATATAATCATGGAAAAGTTCGGGTCACTACAGTACCTATCCGTTAAATAAATTTCGTCCCGAAATTTTAAGCTGTTGAAGCTGTTGACAAATCTTCTGGAAATAGGTACGGGTATTTCAGCTTCATTTGATCTTCACGCTCTCAGGTGGACTCGGGTCCCCTACGAGCATTCCATCGAACCTTGACGATTGGTATCTTATTTTGATTGAGCCTTTTAACCTCACGATCCATTATCTCGACGGGTTCTTCAATTTAATTGTAGTTTTTCGTTGATTTTAATTTCGTCTAAAGGAACAGTGAGATCTTATTTAGCTAAGCACTTCTTCAGATTCGAGACGTGAAAGGTATTATGTACATTGGCGAGTTGTTGAGGTAATTCAAGTCAGTAGGCTACTGGTCCGACACGATCTAAACTCTTAAATGGTCCAATGTATCTTGGATTTAGTTTCCCCCGTTTACCAAATCGAATATGGCCTTTCCAAGGCGAAACCTTAAGCATGACCATCTCTCCAATTTCAAATTCTATATCTTTCCTTTTAAAGTCCGCATAGCTCTTTTGTCAACTCTGAGCGGTTTTCAACTGTTGTTGAATTTGGATGATTTTCTCGGTAGTTTCTTGGATTATCTCTGGACCCGTAATCTGTCTATCCCCCAATTCATTCCAACAAATCGGGGATCTGCACTTTCTACCATAAAGTGCTTCGAACGGTGCCATTTCGATACTCGAGTGGTAACTGTTGTTGTAGGAAAATTCTGCTAATGGTAGATGTCGATCCCAACTGTTTCCAAAATCAATAACACATGCATGTCTTCAAGAGTCTGTATTGTCCTTTCGCTCTGCCCATCAGTTTGTGGATGATAGGCAGTACTCATTTCTAGACGAGTTCCTAATGCTTGCTGTAATTTCTGCAAAAACCTTGAAACAAATCTGCCATCCCTATCAGAGATAATAGAGATTGGTATTCCATGTCCGGAGACAACTTCTTTCAAGTATAATCACTCTAACTTCTCCATTTTTTCATCTTCTCTCATTGGCAGAAAATGTGCTGATTTGGTGAGTCGATCGACTATTACCCAAATAGTATCATAACCACTTGCAGTCCTTGGCAATTTAGTAATGAAATCCATGGTAATGTTTTTCCATTTCCATTTCGGGATTTCAGGTTGTTGCAGTAGACCTGATGGTTTCTGATGCTCAGCTTTGACCTTAGAACACGTCAAACATTCTCCTACATATCTCGCAATGTCGACTTTCATACCCGGCCACCAAAAATGTTTCTTGAGGTCCTTGTACATCTTTCCCGCTCCGGGATGTATTGAGTATATGGTTTTATGTGCTTCCCCAAGTACCATTTCTCTCACATCTCCAAACTTTGGTACCCAAATTCTTTCGGCTCTATACCGGGTTCCGTCTTCTCGAATATTAAGGTGTTTCTCTGATCCTTTGGGTATTTCATTCTTCAAATTCCCTTCTTTTACAACACCCTGTTGCGCCTCCTTTATTTGAGTAGTAAGGTTAGTGCGAATAATTATATTCATAGCTTTTACCCGTATAGGTTCTCTATCCTTTCTACTCAAAGCGTCGGCTACCACATTCGCCTTCCCCGGATGGTAACGAATCTCGAAATCGTAATCACTTAATAACTCAATCCACCTACACTGCCTCATGTTCAGTTGTTTCTGATTAAATATGTGTTGGAGACTTTTGTGATCGATATATATAATACTTTTGACCCCATATAAGTAGTGCCTCTAAGTCTTTAATGCAAAAACAACCGCGCCTAATTCCAAATCATGCGTCGTATAATTCTGCTCGTGAATCTTCAATTGTCTAGACGCATAAGCAATTACCTTCGTTCGTTGCATTAATACACAACCGAGACCTTGCTTTGAGGCGTCACAATATATCAGAAAATCATCATTCCCTTCAGGCAATGACAATATAGGTGTCGTAGTTAACTTTTTCTTCAACAATTGAAACGCTTTTTTTTGTTCATCCTTCCATTTAAATTACTTCCCTTTATGCGTTAATGCAGTCAGGGGTTTTGCTATTTTGGAAAAATCTTGGATGAATCTTCTGTAGTAACCAGCGAATCCTAAAAATTGGCGTATGTGTTTCGGAGTTTTCGGGGTTTCCCATTTTTCAACGGTTTCAATTTTGCCGAATCCACCTGAATACCTTCTTTGTTCACTATGTGACCGAGGAATTGAACTTCTTCCAACCAAAATGCACACTTTGAAAACTTAGCGTACAGTTTTTCTTTCCTCACCAATTCTAGCACTTTTCTCAAATGTTCTTCGTGCTCTTGATCATTCTTTGAGTAGATAAGTATGTCATCGATGAAAACAATGTCAAACTTGTCAAGATATGGTCCACACACTAGGTTCATAAGGCTGGTGCATTAGTTAAACCAAATGGCATACCCATAAACTCGTAATGACCGTAACGCGTCCTAAAAGCTGTTTTCGGAATATCATCCTCCTTCACCCGCATTTGATGATATCCAGAACGTAAATCGATCTTCGAATAAACCGACGAGCCTTGTAGGTGATCAAATAAGTCGTCGATTCTCGGTAGTGGATAACGGTTCTTGATTTTGACGACCCGGGAATTTCCGACCAAATTTAAACTTAATCTATATATGTTTCCAACACGATAAGCAGAGTCTGTAATGTTGAAATCTCAAAAACCTTGAATTATGTTCCTGTATTCATTTACTCTTTGACTACACTCGACGATTCACGAACAATTAATTGTAAATAGATATATATATATATATATATATATATATATATATATATATATATATATATATATATATATATATATATATATATATATATATATATATATATATATATATATATATGGTATTTTGAATATAAAATATTGGATGATCAATGTTATACTACATGTTTAGAGTAATAATAATTGTATCTTATAATTGTTTTAAGATGTGTTTAAAGTAAATTATATAATGTAATTATTAGACTATAATTACTTAAATTAAAAATATTGATAATTATAATAATCCATTAAACATAAATATATGTTAAAACATGTTAAAAGAAATTAATATTAACCACTAATTTAATATAATGATGTATTCTAATATTAGACCATAAAATAAGTACCTGAAGCGTATATATGTATCATTTTATCTTTTTTTTTTCTTCTTCTTTCTTTGTGCTGTTATGAATGGACCCAAGATAGGTTGAATATTCATTTGGCAAACAACCTTGATTCCAACTTATATATATACAAACACATTCACATCTTTTCATTTTTGTTTTTGAGTAATATGCAAACCCACTTATTTCATTTGCTTTTTTTTTTCTAACTTAATCAATGGGATATTATTTCCTTTACTTTTACTTTATGTTAAACATAACTATCAACCTATTTACTTTACATAAATGATAAGCACATACATACAATACGAACAAATAAGTTTCACAGATGATTAGTGTTTGGTTGTTAAATGTTTCTATCATCTAAATATTTCTAATATACATGAGCATAGGCATATACTACTGCTTTTGTTGTCACTATCCAATATCCTATATATAAATGAGTGATACATGCACTCTTATACTACCCCACCCCAAATACTCTCTGGCTCATCCCACGTCAAAAAGCAATGAGACAGATTCCAATCAGCTTTTCATGTTTCTGTTTACCTGTGATTGAGTGTCCACTAACTAAAGGTTAAACTAGAAAAAGAAATTCGCTGTCTGAAAGATATGAGAAATCTACTTACTCCTATTAGAACCAATCAATCTATTATTTTCCTTCTATTCTGTTGGAATTAATAAGAGGTAAAGCTACACACTTACAACCGCTATAAAACATTTAATCCATACGAAAACCATTGGTTTCGTTTCATCACACGTATTTTGCATCATTCATCTCGGTATACCCCATACAATCATCCCTTTTCTTTTCTCATCATCTTCATCGGTCAAACAATGCCACTACCATACATCCAACCCCATCGATCACCATTGTCATCTTCATCATAAATCCACTCTCACTCAACTCTCTCTACTAAAAATTGTTCAAGAACCCTCACCTTGATCCTTAAACGGTTAGTACTCGCCACTACTATTTTTTTATTTTTCTTCAACAAACAACAAACACCACGGACCACTATCTAACTCGACACCACCATTGATATTTTTTTTTCCTTATTTCCTGTAATTCGACATGAAACAACCCTCCCACCATTAGTTACGCTGTTGTAACTCCTGCTTAATGTTTGTTGTTCTATTCGCTCACCATAACCCGCCATCATCAATTCGAAAATCACATCAACCAACTTTAACCAACACCCATGATCACCAAGACCCTATCATCACCACTTCACCATACATACTATTTTCTATTTCTTTCAGGTTCATCGAGCACCAAGCCCACAACAAGTCACCACCTTTCACCACCATCACCGACAAGCACCATCACACAACACCATACCAAAACACCACTGCCATTATACTCTGTTGAATCTCTCGTTAACCCATCAAAACACACCATAACCGCCACTTTAAATAACCCTTTAAAGCCACCATAAATTTGTTATTGCGTATTATGGTACTGCAACTAATAGATAAATACTACTGCTACGCATTTATATATACCTCTTTTTCTTGATCAATTATAAATAAACCTTTTGATAGTGGATTAGGACAATGATTGATTTTGCTTTTGGCGTGTTTCTTTTGTATATACTGGCCGACAATTTTAACCAAGCAACAACCACTTGATTAGTTAAAGAAAAAGGGAAATTGATTTAATTGAATCGGAAAATGTATCCCTACGTTTTCTCATCTCCTTCTGGCCGAAATATTGTTTTAATATTATTAGTATCATGCAACTTGCAATGATAAGGAAGACATCGATTTTATTAGGATAATGGGTGGTGAGGTATTGATGATGAAATATTAAGGTGGGCATGCACTTATTATTTATTGATGTATCTGTCCAAATCGTGTTACCAGTGCAACGAAAAAGGCCACGTAATTGTTTGGCTGTTGGGCCGTGATATTATTGGGCCGAGAACTAGTCTGTTGTGATATTAAGTTAACCATGATCCAACTACCATTTTTTTTGGGCTGCTACTGGGCCAGCCGAAAGCCCACCAGGCTACTGCCTTGCTAGTCGCTGAATTGGCTGTTACTATATATTTTTTTATCAAACAGATGATAATATAATTATGATGATGATGATATTGTGACTTTGATGATGGTGACAATATGAAATTGATAAGATGAGGAGGTTAATGATGAAAGAATAGCTTGGTAATGATATGATAACAATAGTAATATATGATACAAGATTAGGCGATAACCGTATGATAATAACAAGGATGCTATGATCTTGGTGACGGGTTAGATAATGATATTATAGGATAAATGAAAATGATGAGGACGTTAAGTATGATGATGAAAGGATAAGTGTTTGATGAAAATGAATTAGTTAAAGTAGGGGTTTATACCAAAACAAAGCGTTGATTCATGGGTTAAAGGTGTTAACGGGTTAGCGGGAAGTCGCGGGTTCAAACCCGAACTTGGGCATTCTTGTCATTTTTAAGGACTACTTATTTGAGGTAGTTATTTATTTATTTATTTATTTTTATTATCATTATCTTATTATTATTATTATTATTATTATTATTATTATTATTATTATTATTATTATTATTATTATTATTATTATTATTATTATTATTATTATTATTATAGGTATTAACATATAACATTTTCTTGTTAGTATTATTAATATTTTAGTATTATTATAATTATTATTTTAACAAACAAAATATTCTCATATAAAAATATATTTTTACTACATATATCATGACTAAATTAATATTACATGCTATTTTCTTTAAAATGTTATTATCTATACAAAATATAAAATAGTTTTAATTAATCTAGTTATTACTATCACATATAAATTTTCAAGATAACAAGTATATTAATAATAATAAATAAATTTGTTTGAATATTATTACATGTTTTAATATATATAATTGATATAGGTTCGTGAATCCGAGGCCGACCCTACTTTTGTTCAATATCGTCATGTGTATTTTTACTACAAAATACATTAGGTGAGTTTATTTGATTCCCTTTTACTCTTTACATTTTTGGGACTGAGAATACATGCGCTACTTTTACAACTACTTTATTAAATGCTTTTGAAATACATTTTGAACTGCGAATACATGAAATGCTTTTATAAATGTTTGAAGAGATAGACACAAGCAAAACATTCCTCGAATGAATTATGTGGACGTGATAATTGCCACAATTGATATGAATATTTTTCCCCTGATTATTATTGCTTGGTAACCTAAGAATTAGGGAACATCACTAATTTTGAGAATTAGTGCACGCCTAATTGACACGAATCTTAAAGGTAGCTACCGGGTTTAACACCCCCACCCAGAATGTTCACTAGACGGAAGAGCTAGTGGGCGGGGTGTTTAGTACTTCAAGGTTTATATATTATACAGACGAGATGTTCTGTTTTGGGGATATTATTGATGCGCATTATATGTTAAGGTCGGTTACCAAGCCAAGCTATGAAAGCAATGAAAAGTGAATGTTATGTATCGAGAGAATGATTTTATACACAGGTTATGTGTATGTTATTTTGTGCACAAGATATGTGTACGGTTACTAAGATTTATGAAAAAGGATTTCGTACACGAGAAAGGTGTACTGTATTTAAAAGATATCGCATGTACATTACAGGTGGGTATAGGATTCGGGACCATTTGTACCATGCATCATTTAAATCTTGTGGTCTATCAAAATGATGAATTTTATTGTTTTATGATAAACATATGAACTCACCAACCTTTTGGTTGACACTTGAAAGCATGTTTATTCTTAGGTATGAAAGAAATCTTCTGCTGTGCATTTGCTCATTGTAAAGACATTATTTGGAGTCGATCATCGCAATGGAACCAGATGTTGGTGACTTCGTCCAGACGGATTAGGACAGGGTATGACATGTGGTATCAGAGCGGTGGTCTTAGCGAACCAGGTCTTGCATTAGTGTGTCTAACTAGTAGTTGTTAGGATGCATTAATGAGTCTGGACTTCGACCTAGTAGTTGTTAAGATACATTAATGAGTCTGGACTTGAACCTGGTCTGCATGTTAAAAGTTTTGCTTATCATTCTTTGTCGAAAAATATCTACCTATCATTTTCAGTCTCGACTCGTCTTATTGCAATTATTGCATAGATGGTGTACAGACAAATTCATATCCCATCACATTAGACCTTGTCTGTCACGTTTCCTTAATTCCCTCCGTAATCTACGGAATCTTCTGTACTATATATAAGTATTCTATGTAGATAGAATATCATCCGATATCCGAGAATCATTTCATATCGAAAATCCTTTATCTAACAGTGTGGGATGAATTCTGCAACCAGTTCAAGTTCCTCGAATTCCGATATGGATTTCCACTCGATCCCTGAAAGCAGTGTAACCGAAATGGGTCAACCAATTAGCCATCGTAAAGTCAGGATGAATTGAGAATGAGTACGAAGTAAACTTAATCAATGGAAATGCGAAGAAGTGATCCCTCCCACCAAACATATTGCTCTATTGGTAAAGAACCTGAAGCACTTACCCCTGAACCTGTTCGAACCACCATTTTCACTCTCATTTCTAGAATAACTCTCAACGATTACATAATATCTAAAATTTTGAACCTTATTCATTCCCTCATTCCGATCGACAATCATCCCAGAGTAATAGCAGAAATCAACGAACTTTGTGCTCGAGTTGTAGCTTTTGAAAATATGGTGCAAAACTTACCAGCTTCAGCAAAATCACCAGCACCAACAGTACCACCAACAACCTAAGTTTCAACATCACATGCCTCAACATCTCATTCTGTACCTCGAGCATAATCATCGTTCTGCGTATCGTTCTTCCTCATTTATCTTCGTTCTACATGACGATTATGCAATCTTTAATATTTTAAGATTGTGTATTCTAGGTCTAACAATAAATCAAATGAGTTTAATATTATAATTGACTCATTAAATCCATGATTACATCTGAAGAAAATATATATGTATATATATATATATATATATATATATATATATGTATGTATATCTTCATAAAGATTGTAATTAAAAGTTCTTTTGTACAAACTGATAATGGTGAAAATATTTTAACGGGTAGGTAATACCCGAGGAATATTTAGTTTCACATTAATAAGTTACACTGTACATTCTTCGAATCTGATTCAACAGTCATTTACTATCCTACTTACATCCACAGATATACGAATCCGTTCACCACTGAATAACCCTTTTTATTCGATTTCATATTTGGATTTTGACTTATCAGAATCCAACAAGTGGCATAATGAAAAAAACATTGGACAATTAAAATGAATTAAAATATTGATTATAACATATGAAACTAAACAATTCTTCAAGTCTGCCACTTGATTTCATCTTAAACCTCATTTGTATCTTGACGATTCCAATCTGCGTCCAAACATTTCATAATTCTTGAAAACACTTTAATCGAGAGGATGAACTAACCGCATTTCATCTACGGAATAAAAGATTGATATATATAGTTATGCACCTGAAAACACTCGGAACCTGAGTAAATGTTTAAAACGTATCTGTGCTAACTCTTTGGGAGTTGTTATTACCAAAAATAATTTTGCCATCTCTTTTCAAATTAACCAATTTTGTCACAGCTCCAGCAAGTCAACTTCGATTTTTCATTCGAAACAACCTTACTATAACCTTGATATATATGCGTGCTCTTTTATCATTATCGGAGAACTTTTATATTCAACCACATCATCAGCAGACGTACCAGCAACCTCGTTGCTCCTTGGCTTAAATCTCTCCGACAAATCACTATATTTATCTATTGAAGTCTTATCATGAACTCATTCGCACCTTGTAAAGAGAATTGCCATACCACTTACCAGAAATCAGCGTTTAATCATCTAAAAACAAAATTCTCTTGAAACTCATCGGTTTGATAACCAATGATCCAGATCCGTTAACTTTGAAAATGCTGACGAAGCAGCATGTAGTAAATGGCCTTAATGGCCAAAAGTGATGATAAAAGAATGGAGTTTTGGGAACACTCGATAGAAAATTTGGTACTGAAAAATGGATTGAGCAAACCATGAAGGAGACCAAGGACAAATACAAGGATCATACCCTATATTCAAAGAATCCAGGTAATTCTGTATCCAATGAAGTCTTCAGCGTATATCTTACCCCGAAGTCATATTAAAATCTTGCGAAAAAATTTTCTTCATAAACCTTCGAACTTAGAAATTCCCAAAATATCATCATAAATATCTTCGATATTTCTGAAGATATTTTCATAAATAATTTCATCCGAAATTATCTATCTTCTAGTGCTATCTATGTTACATCATAAAAGAAGCTATTTTAGTTTCTATCCTTATATAAAATTGAGTTTAAATTATGAATGATTGCTGGAGAAGTGTTGGGAATTGAAGGATGAGTTAGTATAATATAATGACGCTTGGCCAATGTGATTATATTACAGTAAGTCATGCTGAGTTCTAATGGGACGTGATGATTCACAGAACATAACATCATCACGTGCCATGTTACATAACTCTTTCATTCTGCTTAACTTCTGAACATATCAAGAAAATATATTTATGATAGTTCTATTCTCTTGAATCCTGGTAATTTAACCAATCCAGATCATGCTATTACACATTCTCTCTTAGAACATTAGTCATGTTCATTCGAAATTTCATACCTATGAATTCTGGACCATTATTTGTTTGACTTAAAGTCGGGAGGAGAAAACAAAAGGATGGAACTCCAAAATATAAAGAGAACGAAGGGGTGAATTTATAGTAAGATATCCGACAGAGCAATCAAGATATATGATCGCATTTAATTAAAGAGATCATAATTTCCTTAATTTCCGAAGAATTAAATCTTATCTAGATTTCGAAGATTATCTCTAAATCCCTTGAATGTCGGAATTCAACCATGACTATTCAAAGGTTATGATGAAACATGTCTTTTTTTTTATTTCACTCTTCTGTAATAGCTTCACTCGTACGCTTCAAATAATCGAATTGTTTATTCCATATTACTCAATGATATAAAACTCTATTTAGCAACTCATATTCGTCATGAAAACATTTTTTATAGTTATTTATGACGACCTCACTCAAATTTCGGGATGAAATTTCTTTAACGGGTAGGTACTGTGACGACCCGGGAATTTTCGACCAAATTTAAACTTAATCTATATATGTTTCTGACACGATAAGCAGAGTCTGTAATGTTGAAATCTCAAAAACCTTGAATTATGTTCCTGTATTCATTTACCCTTTGACTACACTCGACGATTCACGAACAATTAATTGTAAATAGATATGTGTGTGTGTGGATATATATATATATATATATATATATATATATATATATATATATATATATATATATATATATATATATATATATATATATATATATATATATATATGGTATTTCGAATATAAAATATTGGATGATCAATGTTATACTACATGTTTAGAGTTATAATAATTGTATCTTATAATTGTTTTAAGATGTGTTTAAAGTAAATTATATAACGTACTTATTAGACTATAATTACTTCAATTAAAAATATTGATAATTACAATAATCCATTAAACATAAATATATGTTAAAACATGTTAAAAGAAATTAATATTAACCACTAATTTAATATAATGATGTATTCTAATATTAGACCATAAAATAAGTACCTGAACCGTATATATGTATCATTTTATCTTTATTTTTTTTCTTCTTCTTTCTTTGTGCTGTTATGAATGGACCCAAGATAGGTTGAATATTCATTTGGCAGACAACCTTGATTCCAACTTATATATATATATACAAACACGTTCACATCTTTTCATTTTTGTTTTTGAGTAATATGCAAACCCACTTATTTCCTTTGCTGTTTTTTTTTCCTAACTTAATCAATGGGATATTATTTCCTTTACTTTTACTTTATGTTAAACATAACTATCAACCTATTTACTTTACACAAATGATAAGCACATACATACAATATGAACAAATAAGTTTCACGGATGATTAGTGTTTGGTTGTTAAATGTTTCTATCATCTAAATATTTCTAATATACATGAGCATAGGCATATACTACTGCTTTTGTTGTCACTATCCAATATCCTATATATAAATGAGTGATACATGCACTCTTATACTACCCCACCCCAAATACTCTCTGGCTCATCCCACGTCAAAAAGCAATGAGACAGATTCCAATCAGCTTTTCATGTTTCTGTTTACCTGTGATTGAGTGTCCACTAACTAAAGGTTAAACTAGAAAAAGAAATTCCCTGTCTGAAAGATATGAGAAATCTACTTACTCCTATTAGAACCAATCAATCTATTATTTTCCTTCTATTCTGTTGGAATTAATAAGAGGTAAAGCTACACACTTACAACTGCTATAAAACATTTAATCCATACGAAAACCATTGGTTTCGTTTCATCACACGTATTTTGCATCATTCATCTCGGTATACCCCATACAATCATCCCTTTTCTTTTCTCATCATCTTCATCGGTCAAACAATGCCACTACCATACATCCAACCCCATCGATCACCATTGTCATCTTCATCATAAATCCACTCTCACTCTACTCTCTCTACTAAAAATTGTTCAAGAACCCTCACCTTGATCCTTAAACGGTTAGTACTCGCCACTACTATTTTTTTCGTTTTCTTCAACAAACAACAAACACCACGGACCACTATCTAACTCGACACCACCATTGATATTTTTTTTTCCTTATTTCCTGTAATTCGACATGAAACAACCCTCCCACCATTAGTTACGCTGTTGTAACTCCTGCTTAATGTTTGTTGTTCTATTCGCTCACCATAACCCGCCATCATCAATTCGAAAATCACATCAACCAACTTTAACCAACACCCATGATCACCAAGACCCTATCACCACCAATTCACCATACATACTATTTTCTATTTCTTTCAGGTTCATCGAGCACCAAGCCCACAACAAGTCACCACCTTTCACCACCATCACCGACAAGCACCATCACACAACACCATACCAAAACACCACTGCCATTAATCTCTGTTGAATCTCTCGTTAACCCATCAAAACACACCATAACCGCCACTTTAAATAACCCTTTAAAGCCACCATAAATTTGTTATTGCGTATTATGGTACTGCAACTAATAGATAAATACTACTGCTATGTATTTATATATATACTTCTTTTTCTTGATCAATTATAAATAAAACTTTTGATAGTGGATTAGGACAATGATTGATTTTGCTTTTGGCGTGTTTCTTTTGTATATACTGGCCGACAATTTTAACCAAGCAACAACTACTTGATTAGTTAAAGAAAAAGGGAAATTGATTTAATTGAATCAGACCATGTGTCCCTACATTTTCTCATCTCCTTCTGGCCGAAATATTGCTTTAATATTATTAGTATCATGCAACTTGCAATGATAAGGAAGACATCAATTTTATTAGGATAATGGGTGGTGAGGTATTGATGATGAAATATTGAGGTGGGCATGCATTTATTATTTATTGATGTATCTGTCCAAATTGTGTTACCAGTGCAACGAAAAAGGCCACGTAATTGTTTGGCTGTTGGGCCGTGATATTATTGGGCCTAGAACTAGTCTGTTGATATATTAAGTTAACCATGATCCAACTACCATTTTTTTGGCTGCTACTGGGCCAGCCGAAAGCCCACCAGGCTACTGCCTTGCTAGTCGCTGAATTGGCTGTTACTATATATTTTTTTATCAAACAGATGATAATATAATTATGATGATGATGATGATATTGTGACTTTGATGATGGTGACAATATGAAATTGATAAGATGAAGAGGTTAATGATGAAAGAATAGCTTGGTAATGATATGATAACAATAGTAATATATGATACAAGATAAGGCGATAACCGTATGATAATAACAAGGATGCTATGATCTTGGTGACGGGTTAGATAATGATATTACAGGATAAATGAAAATGATGAGGACGTTAAGTATGATGATGAAAGGACAAGTGTTTGATGAAAATGAATTAGTTAAAGTGCGGGTTTATACCAAAACAAATCGTTGATTCATGGGTTAAAGGTGTTAACGGGTTAGCGGGAAGTCGCGGGTTCAAACCCGGACTTGGGCATTCTTGTCATTTTTAAATACTACTTATTTGAGGTAGTTATTTATTTATTTATTTATTTATTTTTATTATCATTAAATTATTATTATTATTATTATTATTATTATTATCATTATTATTATTATTATTATTATTATTATTATTATTATTATTATTATTATAGGTATTAACGTATAACATTTTCTTGTTAGTATTATTAATATTTTAGTATTATTATAATTATTATTTTAACAAACAAAAGATACTTATATAAAAATATATTTTTACTACATATATCATGACTAAATTAATATTACATGCTATTTTCTTTAAAATGTTATTATCTATACAAAATATAAAATAGTTTTAATTAATCTAGTTATTACTATCACATATAAATTTTCAAGATAACAAGTATATTAATAATAATAAATAAATTTGTTTGAATATTATTACATGTTTTAATATATATAATTGATATAGGTTCGTGAATCCGAGGCCGACCCTACTTTTGTTCAATATCGTCATGTGTATTTTTACTACAAAATACATTAGGTGAGTTCATTTGATTCCCTTTTACTCTTTGTAGTTTTGGGACTGAGAATACATGCGCTACTTTTACAACTGCTTTATTAAATGCTTTTGAAATACATTTTGAACTGCGAATACATGAAATACTTTTATAAATGTTTGACAAGATAGACACAAGCAAAACATTCCTTGAATGAATTATGTGGACATGATAATTGCTACAATTGATTTGAATATTTTTCCCCTGATTATTATTGCTTGGTAACCTAAGAATTAGGGAACATCACTAATTTTGAGAATTAGTGCACGCCTAATTGACGCGAATCCAAAAGGTTGCTACCGGGTTTAACACCCCACCCAGAATGTTCACTAGACGAAAGAGCTAGTGGGCATGGTGTTTAGTACTTCGAGGTTTATATATTATACAGACGAGATGTTCTGTTTTGGAGATATTATTGATGCGCATTATATGTTAAGGTCGGTTACCAAGCCAAGCTATGAAAGCAATGAAAAGTGAATGTTATGTATCGAGAGAATGATTTTATACACAGGTTATGTGTATGTTATTTTGTGCACAAGATATGTGTATGGTTACTAAGATTTATGAAAAAGGATTTCGTACACGAGAAAGGTGTACTGTATTTAAAAGATATCGCATGTACATTACAGGTGGGTATAGGATTCGGGCCCATTTGTACCATGCAATATTTAAATCTTGTGGTCTATCAAAATGATGAATTTTATTGTTTTATGATAAACCTATGAACTCACCAACCTTTTGGTTGACACTTGAAAGCATGTTTATTCTCAGGTATGAAAGAAATCTTCCGCTGTGCATTTGCTCATTGTAAAGACATTATTTGGAGTCGATTATCACAATGAAACCAGATGTTGGTGACTTCGTCCAGACGAATTAGGGCGGGGTATGACATTGATGGTAAGTTTGTTCAACTCTCGGTAGTCGATACACAACCTAAATGTAGCATCCTTCTTTTTGACAAACAAAACAGGAGCTCCCCATGGTAATGTGCTTGGTCGAATGAAACCACGCTCTAAAAGTTCTTGTAATTGGCTTTAGAGTTCCTTCATTTCGCTGGGTGCGAGTCTGTATGGAGCACAAGCTATTGGAGCAGCTCCTGGTACAAGATCAATTTGAAATTCAACGGATCGGTGTAGAGGTAGTCCCGGTAATTCTTTCGGAAATACATCGGGAAATTCTTATGCGACGGGAACATCATTGATGTTCTTTTCTTCGGTTTGTACTTTCTCGACATGTGCTAAAACAGCATAGCAACCTTTTTTTATTAGCTTTTGCACCTTCAAATTACTAATAAGATTTAGCTTCGCGTTGCTCTTTTCTCCGTACACCATTAAGGGTTTTCCTTTTTCCCGTACAATGCGAATTGCATTTTTGTAACATACGATCTCCGCTCTCTTCTTTTTCAACCAGTCCATGCCAATAATTACATCAAAACTTCCTAACTCTACTGGTATCAAATCAATCTTAAATGTTTCGCTAACCAGTTTAATTTCTCGATTCCGACATATATTATCTGCTGTAATTAATTTACTGTTTACTAATTCGAGTAAAAATTTATTATCCAAAGGCGTCAGTAGACAACTTAATTTAGCACAAAAATCTCTACTCATATACTTTCTATCCGCCCCCGAATCAAATAAAACATAAGCAGATGTATTGTCAATAAGAAACGTACCCGTAACAAGCTCCGGGTCTTCCTGCGCTTCTGCCGCATTAATATTGAAAACTCTTCTGCGGCCTTGCCCATTAGTATTCCCTTGGTTTGGGCTATTTCTAATAATGTGGCCCGATTTTCCACATTTATAACAAACTACGTCGACATTATTTGTTCCGACATTATTTGTTCCTTTATTTTTGTTGTTCTTTGGTCCGTAAACCTCACATTTTGCCGCGCCATGACCACTTCTCTTACACTTGGTGCAAAATATTGTGAAAAAACATTTGGATGGTACTCAGCACACCTGAAGCATGGTTGTTTCTGTTGTTTGTTGTTATTGAAATGGTTGTTGTTGCGATTGTTATTATTGTTAGGACGGTGGTTGTAATGGTTATTGTTGTTGGGATGGTTGTTGTTGCGGTTGTTATTGCGAAATTTGGTGCGATTGAAGTTGTGATTGATGTGTTGATAGTTAAAATTGTGACCCTTGTCACTAGTTTCTTCCCACTTTCTCTTGATTTATTTCGTGTTGGCGTCTTCGACCGCCTGCTCTTTAATTCTTTCCTCAATCTGATTTATGAGTTTATGAGCCATTCGACTCGATTTTTGTATGGAGGCGGGCTCGTGTGAACTTATATCTTCTTGGATCCTTTCTGGTAACCCTTTTACAAATGCGTCGATTTTCTCCTCTTCATCTTCGAACGCTCTTGGGCACAATAAACACAACTCCGTGAATCGTCGTTCGTATGTGGTAATATCGAATCCTTGTGTTCGTAATCCCTTAAGCTCTACTTTGAGCTTATTGACCTCGTTTCTGGGACGATACTGCTCAGTCATCAGATGTTTGAATACTGACCACGGTAGTGCGTACGCAGCATCTTTTCCCACTTGCTCTAGATAGGTATTCCACCATGTTAGCGCAGTACCTGTGAAGGTATGCGTAGCGTACTTTACTTTGTCTTCTTCAGTACACTTACTTATGGCAAACACCTATTCAACCTTTTTGGTCCACCATTTCAATCCGATTGGACCCTCGGTTCCATCGAATTCCAAATGTTTACAGGAAATGAATTCTTTATAGGAGCATCCTACACGATTTCTTGTGGCGTTATTTGCATTGCTAGATTCAGAGTTATTGTTGTTGTTTTGCATTGCAGCTTGTACTGTAGCTATGTTTGCTGCAAGGAAAACACGAAAGTCTTCCTCGCTCATGTTCAAATTCTGACGAGTCGTCGGTTCCATTTCCTTCAAAAATAGCCCAAAAGAATTAAGTTAATCATATAGAATTTTAAGAGTAGTCAATAGTATTTCGTAGCATAATATGAACTCATTTATAAAAGCTTTTTCTTCATATTAGCGTTTTATAGTTTTAATTCGGGTTGTACCTACCCGTTAAGTTCATACTTAATAGCTAATATACAATTCAACTACTACAATTCTATATGAAAAACTGATTATAATAATATTTCACGTTCAAACTTTTATACAATATTTTACAAACTTACAATACCGCTAATATACATATAGCATAAAATATAGCACACAATAACTTTGATACAAAATAGTTGTGACAACAATCCTAGTTAATACGCAAGTCATTTAGCAAAGGCAATAAAAACACGTAATTCATAAGTCCAGAAACAAGTCATGCATTCTGGTTTTACTAAGACTACTTCCCATCCTTGGTCTTGTGGAACATAACCGTTGTGGCCGTTGACAAGACATCATGTTGTAACATCGTCAAAGGGACGAGGGTGTCGTAATGCCCAACAGCCCCATAATAATCTAAAAACCATGTTTCTCACCCCAACTACTGAATCCGTCACTTGTGGGAAGGTTTTATTTAAAAGTTGTAATCCGATGTTCTTTTTCTCACTTTGGTGAGAAGCGAACATCACTAACCCGTAAGCATAACATGCTTCTTTATGTTGCATATTAGAAGCTCTTTCTAACTCACGAAGTCCTACGTTAGGATATGTTGAGTCAAAATAGGTTCTTAACCAGTAGCGTAAAATTGTATTTGGGTTCCCCGCATTTATCGCTTTAAAGAAAACACGGCGTAACTTACGGTGTCCCCAATGTGATATACCCCATCTTTCAAATGAAAGCCTTTTATAAACTAAGGCATGCCTGGAACGTTCTTCAAATGTTCTACAAACTAATTTTGTCGTAAATAATTGTGCCGACGAATTTTGACCGACTTTAGACAAGATTTCATCAATCATGTCCCCGGGTAGGTCTTCTAAAATTTTTGGTTGTCTATCCTTAACGTCCATTGTGTTTTTATACTGTAAAACAGACGAGAATTAGTTTCTTAAAAGATAATTATCAAATAATACAAGCAATTTTTACATTCAACATGAAAGTACAAGCACACTTATATTACATATATTACACCGCATGATTACAACTCTTTATTCCGACTCACTTGTTTCTTCTTCTTTGGACTTGGTTTGTTTCGCTAATTTCCTAGGGATATATGGTGCTCCCCTAATACGAGCCGTTCTTTTCACAAATGGTCTAGAAGGGACCCGGTGGCTTAGATGTTTCCAGGTTATAGCTAAAACTTAAGAAATACGGGTGTTGATGGTATTTTCCATCGGGACATTTCATGTTAACATAGAGGTCATCGGGGTTGGACTCGGGTTTTTCTATTTTTATGTCTTTTCCCTTATTATTTTATTTTGCCTTTTCAAATTGTGTCGGGGTAATTTCTATAACATCATCGGAATCCTCATCGGGATCCGATTCATCGAAAAATTGGTAATCTTCCCAATATTTTGCTTCCTCGACGGAAACACCATTGACCATTATTAATTTTGGTCCATTGATTGAGGATTTTATTTTATTTATCTGTTTTTCAGTGGTTTCTAATATTTCCTCCCCCGGAACCTCTTCTTCTTTGGGTTCTTCTTCTTCCGGTTCCTCTTCTTCCGGTTCCTCTTCTTCCGGTTCCTCTTCGGGAATTTGTGAATCTTCCCAATATATATTCGACTCTTCATTATTATTAGGTGAGTTGATGGAATTTGTATTAGAGGTAGACATCTATCACAAAATATCAAACACGTTAAGAGATTAATATGTCACATAATATTTACATGTTAATAATATATAGTTTCCAACAAAAAAATGTTAAGCAATCGTTTTTAAAGAAAATACGATCGAAGTCCAGACTCACTAATGCATCCTAATAAATTCAGTTAGACACACTAATGCAAATTTCTGGTTCTCTAAGACCAACGCTCGGATACCAACTGAAATGTCCCGTTCATATTGATTATAAACGTTCCATATTAATTGATTTCGTTGCGAGCTTTTGACCTCTATATGAGACGTTTTTCAAAAGCTGCATTCGATTTTAAAACAAACTATAACTTTTAAAATATTACAACGATTATCAAATAATGATAATCTAAAATATAGCATTTTCACACGACCATTACATAATGGTTTACAATAATATTACACATCAATATATATCTTCGAATGCAGTTTTTAAACAATATTATACAAGCATGGACTCCAAATCTTGTCCTTAATTAGTATGCAATAGCGGAAGCTCTTAACAATCACCTGAGAATAAACATGCTTAAAACGTCAACAAAAAATGTTGGTGAGTTATAGGTTTAACCTATATATTTATCAAATTGTAATAATAGACCACAAGATTTCATTTCTCATAAATACACATCTCGTATCAGGTATTTCGCAAACTGCATAGAGATAAAAATCATTCATATGGTGAACACCTGGTAACCGAGCTTAATAAGATGCATATAGAATATCCCGTATCATTCCAGGACTCCCTTCGGACATGATAAATTCGAAGTACTAAAGCATCTGGTACTTTGGATGGGGTTTGTTGAGCCCAATAGATCTATCTTTAGGATTCGCTTCAATTAGGGTGTCTGTTTCCTAATTCTTAGATTACCAGACTAAAAAGGGGCATATACGGTTTAATAATTCAACCATAGAATGTAGTTTCACGTACTTGTGTCTATTTTGTAAAACATTTATAAAACTGCATGTATTCTCATCCCAAAAATATTAGATTTAAAAAGTGGGACTATAACTCACTTTCAAAGATTTTTACTTTGTCGGGAAGTAAGACTTGGCCACTGGTCGATTCACGAACCTATAACAAATATGTACATATATATCAAATTATGATCGGAATATATTCACAACATTTTTTTATTACGTTTTTATGATTTAAGTTTGTTAAGTTAGCAGTCCTCGTTAGTAACCTACAACTAGTTGTCCACAGTTAGATGTATAGAAATAAATCAATATATATTATCTTGAATCAATCCACGACCCAGTGTATATATTTTTGGAATCAACCTCAACCCTGTATAGTTAACTCAAACATTACTGCATATAGAGTGTCTATGGTTGTTTCAAATAATATATATAGATGGGTCGATATGATATGTCAAAACATTGTATACGTGTCTATGGTATCCCAAGATTACATAATATGTATAATACAATATAAATTAGTTAGGATATGTTTAGTCTAGATTTGTTACAAAATTTTCGTAGCTAAAACTAGCAAGTTTATCCAATTTTGTTTTACCCGTCATTTCTTCGTTTCAAATCCGTTTTGAGTGATTCAAGTTGCTATGGTTTCATAATGAACTGAAATTTATGAAAATAAACAGAAAAAGTATAAGTTTATAGTCAGAAATACAGGTTACAAGTCATTTTTTAAAGAGGTAGTCATTTCCGTCGAAAAAACGACATCTTGATGACCATTTTGAAAAACATGCTTGCACTTTGTGTTTAACCATGATTTTTGGATATAGTATCGTGTTCATATATAATATCATTTTTCCAGAAAACAAAATTCCAATTCAAAGATTAAGATACTTTTTATTTTTCTATCCCAAAACAGCCCCCGATTTCACTACGACGGCGTATGTCCGATTTTACGGTGTTCTTCGTGTTTCCAGGTTTAAAATCATTAAGTTAGCATATCATATAGATATATAACATGTGTTTAGTTGATTTTAAAAGTCAAGTTAGAAGGATTAACTTTGTTTGCGATCAAGTTTAGAATTAACTAAACTATGTTCTAGTGATTACAAGTTTAAATCTTCGAATAAGATAGTTATATATATATATGAATCGAATGATGTTATGAACATCATTACTACCTTAACTTTAGTAGGTAAACCTACTGGAAGTGACAAAAATTGATCTAGCTTCAAAGGATTCTTGGATGGCTTGAAAGTTCTTGAAGTAGAATCATGACACGAAAACAAGTTCAAGTAAGATTATCACTCGAAATAAGATTGTTATAGTTATAGAAATTGAACCAAAGTTTGAATATGAGTATTACCTTGAATAAGAAAGATAACCTACTATAAATAACAAAGGTTTCTTGATCTTAGATGATTACTTGGAATGGATTAGAAAGCTTGGAAGTAATCTTGAAAGATTTCTTGAAGTGTTCTTGAATGGTTGTTTTTATGATGATTAAAGCTTGTAAATGAAGTTAAAAGATGGGGAAAATGCTTGGATATGATCAAGTATGAAGTTAGGAGTATTTTGAGAGAGAATTTGGAATGTAAGTACGAGAAATTGGAATGAAGAAATGGTGTGCATGCATAAAAACGTTTTTACTCATTATAAAGAAATAAAAGATTCTTAAGTTTGTTTTCATGCTAAATAATTCATGCTAGTTGACAAATGGTTGGTTCCACATGTTCCTTAATCATTTAGGGCTGCTAAGGAGCAGATTTTTATGTGTATATACCAATAGTATATACATCTAGAAGCTATGTATTGTACGAGTACGAATAGGGGTGTATACGAGTAAGAGAGTAAGATTGTTGATGAAAATGAATGGAAATGTAATTGTGAGCATTTTTGTTAAATAGAAGTACTTTGATATGTGTCTTGAAGTCTTTCAAAAGTGTTCAAATACATTTAAATACACTACATGTATATACATTTTAACGGAGTCGTTAAGTCATCGTTAGTCGTTACATGTAAGTGTTGTTTTGAAACCTTTAAGTTAACGATCTCATTTAATGTTGTTAATCCACTATTTATTATATCTAATAAGATGTTAAATTATTATATTATCATGATAACATAATGTATGAATATATCTTAGTATGATATATATACATTAAAATGTCGTTACAACGATAATCGTTACGTATATGTCTCGTTTCGAAATCCTTAAGTTAGTAGTCTTGTTTTTACATATGTAGTTCATTGTTAACACACTTAATGATATATTTAATTATCATTTCATGATGTTAAACATAGTGTATTAATATCTTAAAATGATACATATGTATTTAGTAAGACGTTGTTATAACGATAATCGTTTTATATATCGTTTCGAGTTTTCTTAATGCAATAGCCTCATTTTATGTATATAACTCATTGTTAATATATCTAGTGAGATAATTTCTTATCATAATATCATGTTAACTATATATATATATATATATATATATATATATATATATATATATATATATATATATATATATATATATATATATATATATATATATATATATATCATTATATAATTTTTACAAGTTTTAACGTTCGTGAATCACCGGTCAACTTGGGTGGTCAATTGGCTACATGAAACTCATTTCAAATAATCAAGTCTTAACAAGTTTGATTACTTAACATGTTGGAAACATTTAATCATGCAAATATAGTTTTCATTTAATATATATAATCATGGAAAAGTTCGGGTCACTACAGTAACACTCCCGGGAGAATCGAGTCCTCCCATTTGTTATTTTGAAGTCAAGTCTTCCAAACTTGGAAGTAAAGTCTTCCAAGTTTTATTGTGTTCCAAGCTTGGGAGTAAAGTCTCCCAAGATAAGTTCGACCCATTTTAAGGAAGTAAAGTCTTCCTAGTACTCAAAGTTGGGTATTGAAGATTTTATCTTTAACACTCGAGATTGACTCACAACCACTCGTCAAGGATTTCAAATACACTAAGTTATCATGATAATATAACAATTTAATATATATATCATATTCGGAAATTTTAATACACTATGTTATCATGATAATATAACAATTTAACATCTCATTAGATATAATAACAATGGGTTAACTACATTAAACGAGATCGTTAACTTAAAGGCCCCGAAACAATACATACATGTAACGACTAATGATGAATTAATGACTTAATTAATATATATATATATATATATATATATATATATATATATATATATATATATATATATATATATATATATATATATATATATATATATATATATATATATATATATATATATATATATATATATATATATATATATATATATATATATATATAGTGTATTAAGTTGTATTAATACACTTTTGAAAGACTTCAAGACATATATTATAATACCTCTACTTAACAAAGAAGGTTACAATTACATTCCCATTCGTTTTCATCAATAATTATACTCGTACTCATTCAATATTCGTACTCGTATTATACCCAGCTTTTAGATGTACATACTATTGGTATATACACTTCAATGATCAGCTCTTAGCAGCCTTAATGAGTTAACAAAACATGTGGGAACCATCATTGAACAACTAGCATCAAATAATTAGCAAAATTACAAACTAAATGGAGCATATATGGACACCCTAGTTTACGTGAATTGGCACCACCACAAACACTTTCATTTTGCAACTTTCATGCATCAAACACATCTCTCTCAGGTTCTCTCTTGATGTTCTAAGTATTCTTCATCATCTTCATCAAAATCTACACCAATCTAGCTCATAAATCCAACCTTTAATCATCATACAAAACTAATACTCTAGAACACTTCAAGAACACTTTCAAGTTTACTAGATTACTTCCAAGCTTTCAAATTCATTCCAAGTAATCATCTAAGATCAAGAAACCTTTGTTATTTATAGTAGGTTATTTTTATAACTATAACTATCTTAATTCAAGTAGTAATCTTACTTGAACTTGTTTTCGTGTCATGATTCTACTTCAAGAACTTCCAAGCCATCAGAGATCATTTGAAGCTCAAGTTTATTTCTCATCATTTCCAGTAGGTTTACCTACTATACTTGAGGTAGTAACGATGTTCATAACATCATTCGATTCATATATATATAACTATCTTATTCGAAGAATATAACTTGTAATCACTAGAACATAGTTTAGTTAATTCTAAACTTGTTCGCAAATAAAGTTAATCCTTCTAACTTGACTTTTAAAAAAAACTTAACACATGTTTTATATCTATATGATATGCTAACATAATGATTTAAAACTTGGAAACACGAAGAACACCGTAAAACTGGACATACGCCGTCGTAGTGAAACCGGGGGCTGTTTTGGGTTGGATAATTAAAAACTATGATAATCTTTGATTTAAAAGTTGTTCTTCTGGAAAAATGATATTTCATATGAACATGATATTATATCCAAAAATCTTGGTTAAACTCAAAATAGAATTATGTTTTTCAAAATGGTCATCAAGATGTCGTTCTTTCGACGGAAATGACTACCTATTTCAAAAGTGACTTGTAACCTGTAAATCTGAATATAAACCACTACTTTTTCAGTTTATTTTCATAAATTTAAGTTCGTTATGAAACCATAGCAATTTGATTCACTCAAAACGGATTTGTAATGAAGAAGTTATGGGTAAAACAATATTGGTTAGAAATGACTAAAATGATTACGGGATTAATTCATTAAAATCTATACTAACCATATCCTAGCTAACTTTTCTGGTATTATACATTTATTCTAACATGTCATGAGTATTTCCATGTAATATGCTAGTCTCAGATAAGTCCGAGACAATATCATGTAATCTTGATTAGTTAAGACATTAGTTACACAATACGTCGGATAAATCGAAAGACCCACATACACAATACGTGTAACTACAATAGCGGTATCGTGAGTCATGATAGAGTCTTATACAATACGTGTATACTATGTTTTGATTATTACATGGTGATATTTTGAATTATATACGTACTACTGACATTGGACTACTAATTGTGGACTACTAACGTTGGACTGCTAACTTGTCAACTTAATTCGTCAACACATAAATAAAAATATGATGTGAATATATTTCTATCATACCTTGATATGTATGTATATATTTGTTATAGGTTCATGAATCGACCCATGGCCAAGTCTTATTTTCGACGAATCGAAAATCTGTGAAAGTGAGTTATAGTCCCACTTTTAATATCTAATATTTATGGGATGAGAATACATGCAGTTTTATAAATGTTTTACAAAATATGCACAAGTACTTGAAACTACATTCTATGGTTGGATTATTATACTGGATATCACCCTTTTTAGTCTGGTAACCTAAGAATTTGGGAACAGACACCCTAATTGACGCGAATCCTAAAGATAGATCCATCCGGCCCAACAAGCCCCATCTGGGTTACGGATGCTTTAGTACTTCGATTTATCATATCCGATGAGAGTCCCGGAATGATGGGGATATTCTAGATGCATTTTGTTAATGTCGGTTACCAGGTGTTCATCATATGAATGATTTTTTATCTCTATGCAGTTTGCGAAATGCCTGTACGAGATGTATATTTATGGAAAATGAAATCTTGTGGTCTATTATTACAATTTACGATATAGGTTAAACCTATAACTCACCAACATTTTTGTTGACATTTTAAGCATGTTTCTTCTCAGGTGATTATTAAGAGATTCCGCTGTTGCATGCTAATTAAAGACAAAATTTGAAGTCAGCATGCTTGTATGATAATGTTTAAAGAAAAACTGCATTCGGAAAAATAAATTGTTGTATAATATTATTGTAAACCATTATGTAATGGTCGTGTGTAAACGTTATATTTTAGATTATCATTACTTGATAATCTACGTTATGTCTTTTAGACCTTTGTCGATAGAATAAAGGTTATGGTTTATTTTTAAAAAACGAATGCAGGCTTTGAAAAACATCTCATATAGAGGTCAAAACCTCGCAATGAAATCGATTGTTATGAAACGTTTATAATCGATATGAACGTGGCATTTCAGTATCTCCCTACTTTTGTGGTATTTCGATACAGGTTGTGATGATTAGTGAGCGGTTTGTGGCATTTAGTCATTTCGGGACAAAAGTGGTATTAAAGTTCATATTTATGCTAAGGAATCAAACCTTGGGCCAAAGGAATGAACCTAGTGAAGATTTAGAGTGAAAATGAAATTCCATGGTCAAAAGCGGCACTCCTAAGGTCAAAAGTGGCGCTCCTATGTGCTAAAACGAGAGTTTAAAAGATCAGTAGCCAAAAGCGCCGCTCCTATCTAAAAGCACCGCTCCAGTCCAAAAGCACCGCTCCTGTCCAAAAGCGCCGCTCCTGTCTCCTAAAAGCGCCGCTTCTGTCCAAAAGCGTCACTCCTGGCGCTGATTCAGCCAAAAAATTCAGCCGACCTATAAAAGCATATTTGGGGTGTTTTGAGTGAGAGAGCTGTAACTTATGGCCATTTTGGAACCCTAAATGGGTTTCAAACATGATTCCATCAAGATCAAAGCCTAATTTCATGTCCCAAGTCAAAGATTAGTGAAGCTAGAAGCTAGATCTTCATCATCCATCTCCATTTTTGTAATCTCTTTCCTTTTTAACACTAGTTCTTCTCCATTTTAGATGTAATGATGAATGCTTTAGTTTTAATTGATTTTGTTCTTGTTTATCTTATGATTAAAGCTTACATTACTTATGTTCACTTGATTTGTAAACATGGTGCTTGGATTTTGCCCTAATCTATGATTTGAGTGTTTGAATGAGTTGATGATTATTGTGCTTGATTGATGATCCATTGCTATGCATTTGTTTTAGACTTTACTTTGATTACATAGATTGTGTAGCTTTTCTAAGTGATTTGATTAGTGAAACAATTTGTTCTTCAACACCTTGTGTGATCTAGACAACCAAATTGGGGATTTCAAGTGATTGTGTTCTTGGTTGGGTTGGTTCTCAATTGGTCTTTAGTCAACATAATGGTCTTTGATTATCTTAAGTGATTTTGATAATTAAAGGATTTTAAGTGATTTTAATCCAAAATCGAGTCTAAACGATCTCACTCAAAACATAGTTTGATCTTTTGAAATGAGTCTACGTAAGTTAACGAATTTCATTTGGTTGAGGTTTTATGAAAGTTGACAAATGAAAATGAAACTATATATTTAAACATTGTTGTGTGATCAATGAGTTGGGCTAACCATGGCAAAAGGTGGAATAGTCAAGTGGACACATTTTTGTCTTATTTGTTTAATCTCTCTTAGGTTAATATTAGCTTAATCAACACTTTATCAAAACCCCCCAATCTACTTAGGATAATTACTAGTGTTTTAAGATTAATGTAAATTGCTCCATGTTGAATGAACCTTAACTGAATACTTGCTAGTTGCCATACTGATCGGGTTATTGTTGCCCGGTCGTTTGTGTTAATTGGTTAAGTGTTTGATCATTATTTTTATATTATTATAAGTTGAGAACACTAAAACATCTACAATCAGCAGGCACATGCTCATTAACACATTTAGCTATGCATTGAGCAGATGTACACCAAGAGGCTACTACCTTTTTAAGGTCAGTAAGCTGGTTCTGAACTACTGCTGCATCTGAGTAAAGAGATTTTAAAGCATAATTTTGTTTTTCCAGTTTAGAAGTTTCATCTTTCAAAATCTTAATTTCATCAGATTTGCATTCAAGTTTTTCATTTAAAGATTTAATTTCAGTTTTAGAAACTTCTTCACGTTTGCTGCCTCTGCTTAAGTCAATTCTCAGATAGTCAAATATTTCAGCTTTTTCATCATAAGTATAAGTTCAAAAGTTATCAACCTTATACAGCATTTCAGATTTCCATTGAAGTGAATCCCTTTTCAGATCAACTTCCCTCATATCAGTCAAAAATGTACTACCATTTTCTTCCTCTACTAACTCCTCTACCTCTCTGGCTATTAAACACAGCTTTTTACCAGTAGCATAACCAGCATACTCTTCATCAGTTTCACTATCAGAAGATGAAGATGAGCTGGTCTCATCCCAATCATGATGTTCAGCAACTAGCACCTTTTCTTACTTCTTCTCTTTCTTCTCAACCTGTGAGTTTTCCTGCATTTGGGCCTTCATAGCTTTGTACTTGTTCTTGTACTTTTCAGCTTTTGAAAAAGAGTTGGCATGTGATAATGCTAAAAACGAACATATATTTCATAGCATTATCCTTCCAGAAAGACAAGCTTTTAGTTACTATTGTTCTATTTTTATGTAATAATCGTTTAAATAAATAAGTGCGAAGACAAAAGAAGAAAACGACGATATGAAGACGCAAATGACCGAAAAGCTAAAAAGTACAAATTACAATCCAAGTGGTTCAATTTATTGATGAGAAACGCCTAAAAATAACAAGAGTACAAGCCGCGAAACGCAAAGTACAAGATATCTAAGCGTACGAAAAGGCGTTCGAAAATCCGGAACCGAGACATGAACCAACTTTCAGCGCACAACGCAACGCACCAAAAATTACAAGTCAATTATGCACAAGAATATAATATAATATATAATTAATTATATATATTATTATATATTATAATTATATGCAGCCCACGTTTTGGATTTGATCAATGAGCTGGAATCCAGAGCTCCGCACTCGCGAAGCTGTGAGGAACAAAACCTCCGCACTCGCAGAGTTACACAGTGATTGAGTGGGCCTATAAAACGCAACGAATTCTGCTCGATCAAACACACCATTTTTTCTTTCTTCCTCTGTAAACTTAATATTTATATATATATATATATATATATATATATATATATATATATATATATATATATATATATATATATATATATATATATATATATATATATATATATATATATATTATAATTTTAATTTAAGTTAATTTTAATAATAAAGTTATGGTTTAGTTGAGTTATTGTAAGAAATGTTTTACGGGTTTTAAAGTCAGAACTCTGTCTGTGTAACGCTACGCGATAAATAATCACTATAAGCTATGTTCTTCCTTTTTAAATTAATGTCTCGTAACTAAGTTATTATTATGCTTATTTGAGCTGAAGTAATCGTGATGTTGGACTAAATATTTAAGACGGGGTTATTGGATTTTGTACCATAATTCGGGTTTGGACAAAAGGCCGACACTTGTGGACATTGGACTATGAACTATTAATAGATGGGGGGGGGGGGGGTATTGTCTAATCGAATGACAACTCATTAGAATCTGTCGAACCTATCTTCAAATTAGTTAATCTAATAATTATTAAATGATTATGCATGTCCTATTTAGTGACGTTTATACGACATCTTTTACGATCATTTAATTAATTATTCGGGTTGGGTAATTGATTATTCAAACTGATCAAGTGGGTAAATTAATGTTTATATCTTATTAAAACAGGGGTGGATTACATACAAGGATAATTGGTGTAATTGTTAACAAAGTAATAAAACATTGGATTACACGCAGTCGATAACCTGGTGTAATCATTAAACAAAGTATTAAAACCTTGTTACAGTTCGAATCCCTAATTAGTTGGAATATTTGACTTCGGGAATAAGGTTAATTTGACGAGCATTTTATAATTATGACCGATGGACTATTATGGAAAAAAAACCAAATAGGTATCAAATAATCCAGGACAAAGGACAATTAACCCAAAGTAATAAATTAAAATCAAAACGTCAAACATCATGATTACGGAAGTTTAAATAAGCATAATACTTTTATTTCATATTTCATCGTACCTTTATTTACTGTCATTTTAATTACTGTAATTTACTTTATCGCAATTTAAATTCTATCATTTATATTATCGTCATTTATCTTTACGCTTTATTTAAAATCGACAAACCGGTCATTAAACGGTAAAAACCCCCTTTTATAATAATATTACTATATATAATTATATATATTTTATATAAATATATTTGTTAAAAATATAGCGTTAAACTCAGCTAGCTCCCTGTGGAACGAACCGGAATTACTAAAAACTACACTACTCTACGATTAGGTATACTGCCTATAGTGTTGTAGCAAGGTTTAGGTATATCCCATAAATAAATAAATAAAACTTGTGTAATTTCATCGTATTTTGTAATAAACAATAATAGTATTTCGTACTACACCTTGCACACATCAAGTATTTTGGCGTCGCTGCAGGGGACTCGGCGAAACACTATATTTTTAATCTATATTTGTAAAAATATAATTATATATAAGTTTAAAAAAATATACAAAAATATAAAAAAAAAGTATATATATTTATTTAAGTGTTTAAATAAAAAGAAAATATATTTTATATAATTTATATAATGTATAAAAGTATTTTTTTCAGTTCTTAAAAATATAATTTTAAATATCACTTATATTTTAAATTTTGTAAGAGTTACAAAAAAAAAAAAAAAAAAAAAAAAAAAAAAAAAAAACTGAACCTGCGAATTTAAGCCTATACCTCATCTGATCCTGCATCCTCCGCACTCGCGGAATTTTTGGGCAGAAGACATCCGCACTCGCGGAGCCGTCTGACATCTGCAACCTAGTACGTGCATTAATTGCAAAATTAGGGTTATGATTATTATTAATTATAATTAGGGTTTATATTTAATATTAATTAGTTTTAGTTTAATTAAATTTGTATTTTTAAGTTTTAATTAGTTTTATTAATTTATAAAATTAATACTTTTATAAAATAATAATATAAAAATAATATTTTTATACAAATTGTATTTTTTTTAAACTTTAATTTTATTTTTAAATTTTGTATCTTTTTAATTGTTTATTCGTATATTGTATATTTTATCGTTCGTAATTAGTTTTAAGATATTGTAAGACCCAAATCTTCATTGTACAGCAGAGTATATAGAGTACATAAAGTGTGGGAATGATTGTGCAGTTAAACAGAAGTCAGAGAGCAATCTGAGCTTAGTGCGCGCCGCGCACACCAAAGGGAGCACGCCGCGCACTCCCTACTGTAGCCGGGCTTTTGCTGTTTTAATGAGATATTTTGATGGGCTTTTTGGTAATTTCACTTGTGGACGAGTTAAAGGCCAGTTGGTCAGTTTGTGGAGTATCATTAACTCCATTTTCAACTACCATATCCATATCACTTTAATTTTAGAGAGAGAGTGTGATTCTTGAGAGAGAAAGCTTAAATCCAAGAGGAAGAAGTTGTTCTCGGACCAAAGTGCGGGTATTAAAGTTGTTCATCTCCTCTCTAGCTCCGTTGTGGTTGTAGTGGTATGTTCTAACTTTAATTTCCTTACTTTGATTTTGTGTAAGGGTTAGGGTTTGGGTAAATGAAGAACATAAAACCCATATTTGGTGATTTTGGGTGTTCTTGGGTAAGATAGAGTCATGAAGACTCAATGGTAACTAACCTAGGGTTTTAAAATGTTAAGTGATGTTTATGAGTTCTAATTGGTTAGTTAATCACTAGCACACCTAGTTAATTAGTAAATGGGTGTTAGATGGGTTAGTAGATAACCCGAAATGGGTGTGTTGACTTTAAATTAGTCAAGGGGCTAATGATTGACCTAATTGGGAAATATGGGCATGAAATACCCTAGTTGTGTAATGGTTAGTGTTGTTGGACCTTAATCACTAGCTTTTAAGTGATTAATGATGGTCTTGACCCTTAAAGGGAGGTTTTGGGTGAAAATGAGGCATTTAATACATTTAAGTCATTAAATGCACATGAGTGAAGTGTTGGTATTTAGTCCAACAAGTTTGTTTGTTGATCGAGTACTTATTATATTAGGTACCTTGCTTTGAAGCTTGTGGAGGTGTAAATCGTCACTAAATCGTTAAGGTGAGTGGAATGATTATATGCATATGTATGTAATGTATTTATTTGTATGCTATGGTATGAACCAAAGAGCCGGTAGTGCCATAGTATGTGCGAGCGTGCTATGATGTGAACCAAAGAGCCGGTAGGTCATAGTACGTGTGTTATAGTGTGAACCAAAGAGCCGGTAGCGCTATAGCACGATTTGTTAGGGTGTGAACCAAAGAGCAGGTAGCACCTTAGCGTTGTTAGAGTGTGAACCAAAGAGCCGGTAGCACTCTAGCGTGAGTATGACTCGAGTTGTGATGTGAACCAAAGAGCAGGTAGCATCATGACAAATGCGTATGGTGTGAACCAAAGAGCCGGTAGCACCATGACGCGAGAATGGTTAACCATGGTTGTGTATTGTTTTGTAGCATATTATATTATGTCGATTATATGTTATTGATTACGCTAGTAGCAGTTTGTGGGAGATTATTAGCTTTGTACTTGAGATGGTATGCTAATTGTATTGCTAGCGTGTATGCAGTATATGTGTAAGTGATTGCAAGTAGGTATATTATATATATATGGGTATAATTATTGCATTCACTAAGTGTTTAACTTACCCTCTCGTTGTTTATCTTTTTATAGGTTCCGGCGTTGACAAGGGTAAGGGCCTTCGATTGGATTAGAGATCCCGCTTGTTATTTAGGGGACGCATTTGGGATGTGATAGCTTTGGAGTTTCACCAAGATTTTGGTAGTTTAACCCCAAACACCATGCTCATAGTGTCGTTTGGAATTTAAACTAGTGCGGTCGAAACTCGAACTTTTGTATGAAACTCGTAAAACGGCCAATGTGGGCCCCGTTTTGTAAAACTCATTTTATTATTGAATCGTGTGAGTTTTAACCATTATAACATATTGTGAAAAGCGTTTCGTCTAAATATGTCGGGAAGTGGGAGATCTTTAATTGATAATTGACGAAATCGGACAGAACTGAATGTGGGCCTGTGCGCGCCGCGCACCCTGAGGTGTGCGCGTGGCGCACTCCACTGTAAAATAAAAATAAAAAATTTATTACACGTGTTCGATTGTATATTGGGTTGGGTTGTTACAAATGGTATCAGAGCATGGTCTAAGGGATTTAGGGACTTGAGATAGGTGCCTAGACTTAGATTTATTTGTGTATACGCTTTATGCGGGACTTGTAGGAGACGGGTCGGACCGGGAGTTGATTAGTGCTTAGGTTTATGTGAACTAACCTTGCACTAATTGTTTTGTGTTGTGTTAGCAATCATCAAGCAAGATAGACGTTGTACTAGTAAGTAAATGCGACGTGCTCGCGTAACAATGATTAGCTACCATTGTTACGGGTTCAAATCATGTCAAACAAGTGATGTACGATGATTGTTGAGCAAGATGGGGTAGTGTGGTGTATATGTACATTCATATGTGTTAGGTTTTCTCGTCCGTTGCTTAACCATTTCTGTTTTATAGTATGAAGACGAGAAACGGACCCGAGATCAATGAAGGGGGTTCGAGCCAGGATGTTGAGTTTACGGCCAAGGTTGAGGCCATTATGCAAAGGCGTCATGAGGCCTTCTTAGAGGATGTTAAGAAGATGTTCTTGGATTCGATTGATGAGCAAGTAGTCAATCTAGTCAAGGAACAAGTTAAGATTGTTCTTAAAGAGGATAACGCGGGAAAACGAGACTTCCACTATAAAAACTTCAAAGATGCTCAACCTCCCACCTTTGAAGGTGAACGAGACCCACTAAAGAGTGCTCGATGGATCTCCGATATGGAGGGGGCTTTCTGTACTAGTGAGTGCCCTCTCGATAAAAAGACGAGGTTTGGTAGTAGCATGATGAGGGGTGATGCCAAGTTGTGGTGGGATGCGAAAATCCGACTTTATGGCGAAGAACAAAGTATGAGTTTGACGTGGGACGAGTTTAAAGAGGAATTTTTCAAGGAGTACCGAACTTCGGCCGATCTTTTAAAGCTTAAGGACGAGTTACGTACTTTAAGGAAAGGGTCAATGGATTTGAACACTCTCAAGTCCACTTTCTTATCAAAGACCCAATTTTGCCCGGAGTATGACGGGAACGATCACATGTTGAAAGAAGATTTCTACCGAACCTTGAACGATAACTATCAAGAAAGGATTAGTAGAAATTCGGCGAAGACTTTTGATGAGCTATTTGATATCGCTAAGGGTTTTGAGTCACTTGCTCCAAGAAAGAGTGACTTCACCTTTGGCAAACGAAAATTTGAAGCTACTAGCCACTCGAACAAGAAGAACAAGAGTGTGACTGAGAGCGTCGGTAGTGCGAAAAAGGGGGCTTCTAAGAGTTTTGGGCCCACGTGCTACAATTGTGGTCGACAAGGGCACTTGGCCCGTGATTGTACGAACTCATCTTCCAACAAAATTGTTTGTTTTAATTGTAACAAAGAGGGGCACAAGAGGCCGGAGTGTCCCGAATTGCGCAACGATAATGTTAAGCGATTAGAAAAGGCGGCGGGTACGGCTAGGGGTCGAAATTATTTGATGACCAATGAGGAGGCCAAGCAATCTAGCGAAGTTGTCTCGGGTACTTTCATGGTTAATTCCAATCCGGCAAGGATACTCTTTGATCGTGGTGCAAACTTGTCGTTTGTGTCACCAAAATTTGTGCCTAAACTTAATAAACCGTTAGCTAAGTTAAGTCGTCCGGTAGAAGTTGAAATAATGGATGGCAAGACGGTGCTAGTGGTTGATGTGTGTAAAAATTGTAATGTTGTGTTTGGTGTCGAAAACTTTAAAATCGATCTCATCCCAATGACTTTGGGTGATTTTGATATCGTTGTTGGTATGGATTGGATCGATCATAATAGAGCCGATATTGCATGCCATAAAAAATCTATTCGAGTGAAGACCCCTAGTGGGGGAGAGTTAATTATTCATGGCGATAAACGAAGAAGACTTGTGCCGATATGCACTTTTGCACGGGCACGTCGTTTTCTTGTTGGTGGTGGCATGGCTTTTCTTGTCCATGTTGTTGATACTCGTAATGAGCCACCACCCATTCGTGAAATTCCGGTAGTGAGTGAATTTGAAGACGTTTTTTCGGATGAGTTACCGGGTGTTCCAGCGGAAAGACAAGTTGAATTTCGCATTGAGTTGGTTCCGGGGGCTACCCCCATTGCTAAAACTCCTTATCATTTAGCGCCGACGGAAATGCAAGAGTTGTTAAATCAAACCCAATAGCTACTTGAAAAAGGTTTTATCCGACCGAGTGCTTCGCAGTGGGGCGCTCCGGTTTTATTCGTGAAGAAGAAAGATAGTAGTATGCGGATGTGCATCGATTATCGGGAGTTGAACAAAGTGACGATCAAGAATCGTTATCCATTGCCTAGGATTGACAATTTGTTCGACCAACTCCAAGGTGCAACGTATTTCTCTAAAATCGACCTACGGTCCGGCTATCACCAAATGCGGGTCCGTGAGGAAGACATCGAGAAAACAGCTTTTCGAACGTGTTATGGGCATTTTGAATTCATGGTTATGCCTTTTGGTCTTACGAATGCACCGGCAGCATTCATGGATCTTATGAACCGAGTGTGCCAACCTATGTTGGACAAGTCGGTAATTGTGTTCATCGACGACATACTTGTCTATTCGAAGAGTATGAAGGAACATGAACATCATTTACGGAGTGTGTTAAAGACGTTGTGGAAGGAGAGGTTGTATGCTAAATTCTCCAAATGTGAATTTTGGCTAAGGGAAGTTCAATTCCTTGGCCACATTGTGAACGAAAATGGTATTCAAGTAGATCCGGGGAAGATAGAGACGGTAAAGAGTTGGGGACGACTGACTACGCCTACGGAAATCCGAAGTTTTCTCGGATTGGCCGGTTATTATCGTCGGTTTATCCAAGACTTTTCCAAGATTTCTTCTCCATTGACAAAGTTAACGAGAAAGAATGCGAGATTTAATTGGGAGAACGAGCAAGAAATTGCTTTTCAATTGTTAAAAGAGAAGTTGTGTCAACCTCCGGTGCTAGTTTTGCCGGAAGGGGTGGAAGACATGACGGTCTATTGTGATGCTTCTTTAAATGGGCTCGATTGTGTTCTAATGCAAAGAGGTAAAGTCATCGCTTATGCCTCTCGACAATTAAAGGAACACGAGACGATATATCCGACTCATGATCTTGAGTTGGCGGTGGTTGTTCATGCGTTGAAAATTTGGCGCCATTACTTGTATGGTGTCAAGTGTACGATTTATTCGGATCACAAGAGTTTGAAACATCTTTTTGATCAAAGGGATTTGAATTATCATCAACGTAGATGGATGGATGTGGTGAAAGATTATGATTGTGAAATACTTTATCATCCGGTCAAGGCGAATGTGGTTGCAGATGCGTTAAGTCGAAAGAGTCACCACCCGGCGTTACGATTATGATTGTTACGTATGATTATTACTAACGATTTTCTTGAAAAACTTGGTGTGATTCAAATTGAAGCTTACGTTCACAACAAGCATGCGGAACGAATTGTGGGGCAATCAGAATTCATTACTATGGGTTCACGTGGTTTGTTGTCTTTTCAAGGAAGAGTGTGGGTGCCTAAGATGGGGGATTATCGACAAGTGCTACTTGATGAAGCCCATAAGTCAAAGTATTCCATTCATCCGGGCGCGACGAAAATGTATCTTGATTTAAAGAAAGATTATTGGTGGCCGGGCATGAAACGTGATGTTGTAAAGTATGTTGAGCAATGCGTCACGTGTTTGCAAGTTAAGGCCGAGCACCAAAAGCCGTATGGTAAGTTACAACCGTTAGAAATCCCGAAATGGAAATGGGAGCACATTACCATGGATTTCATCACAAAGTTACCTAAAACGGTGAGAACCCAATTTGATTCGATTTGGGTGATTGTTGATCGATTAACGAAAAGCGCCTTGTTTCTTTCCATTCGGGAAGCAATATCATCGGAGACTTTGGCTAAATTGTTTATCAAAGAGGTAGTCGCTCGACATGGGGTTTCTATATCTATTATTTCGGATCGAGATACCCGTTTCACATCTCGATTTTGGGAAAAGTTTCATGAAGATATGGGTACACAATTGAAATTGAGCACGGCGTATCATCCTCAAACGGACGGTCAAACCGAACGTACGAATCAAACTTTGGAGGATATGTTGCGGGCGTGTATTATTGATTTCGGTGGTAGTTGGGATGAGCACTTACCTTTGGTGGAATTCTCGTACAATAATAGTTATCATACGAGTATCGGGATGCCACCTTATGAGATGCTTTATGGGCGAAGGTGTCGAACTCCGATTTGTTGGGGTGAAATTGGCCAAAAGGAAATCGGGAGTACCGATTTGGTCTTAGAAACGAATATCAAGATTGATATGATTCGGGATCATTTGAAAAAGGCGCAAGATAAACAAAAGTCGTATGCCGACAAGCGTAGACGAATGATCGAATTTCAAGAAGGTGACATGGTGATGCTTAAGGTTTCGCCATGGAAAGGTGTTATTCGGTTTCGAAAACGGGGAAAGTTAGCTCCTTGGTTTATTGGACCATTTAAGGTTTTAGCTCGTGTTGGTGAAGTCGCGTATCGTTTGGAATTACCCGAAGAGCTTGCGGGGATCCATAATACATTTCATGTTTCCCATCTCCGTAAGTGTCTTGCGGATGATTCATCATGGGTGCCTTTGGACGAAATCGAGCTAAACAATAAGTTAGAGTATATTGAGGAGCCGATTGCCATACTCGATGAGAAAATCAAAAGTTTGAGACATAAAGAGGTTAGGACTTTTAAAGTTCAATGGCGTCGTAGTAAGGGTTCCGAGTTTACTTGGGAGTTTGAAGAATTCGTGTTGGTTTATCTTCCCTCTTGTCATGCGGCTTGGATCGTGAGGACGCGCTCCGATTCAAGTGGGGGATAGTTGTAAGACCCAAATCTTCATTGTACAGCGGAGTATATATAGTACATAAAGTGTGGGAATGATTGTGCAGTTAAATAGAAGTCAGAGAGCAATCTGAGCTTAGTACGCGACGCGCACACCAAAGGGAGCACGCCGCGCACTCCCTACTGTAGCCGGGCTTTTGCTGTTTTAATGAGATATTTTGATGGGCTTTTTGGTAATTTCACTTGTGGACGAGTTAAAGGCCAGTTGGTCAGTTTGTGGAGTATCATTAACTCCATTTTCAACTACCATATCCATATCACTTTAATTTTAGAGAGAGAGTGTGATTCTTGAGAGAGAAAGCTTAAATCCAAGAGGAAGAAGTTGTTCTCGGACCAAAGTGCGGGTATTAAAGTTGTTCATCTCCTCTCTAGCTCCGTTGTGGTTGTAGTGGTATGTTCTAACTTTAATTTCCTTACTTTGATTTTGTGTAAGGGTTAGGGTTTGGGTAAATGAAGAACATAAAACCCATATTTGGTGATTTTGGGTGTTCTTGGGTAAGATGGAGTCATGAAGACTCAATGGTAACTAACCTAGGGTTTCAAAATGTTAAGTGATGTTTATGAGTTCTAATTGGTTAGTTAATCACTAGCACACCTAGTTAATTAGTAAATGGGTGTTAGATGGGTTAGTAGATAACCCGAAATGGGTGTGTTGACTTTAAATTAGTCAAGGGGCTAATGATTGACCTAATTGGGAAATATGGGCATGAAATACCCTAGTTGTGTAATGGTTAGTGTTGTTGGACCTTAATCACTAGCTTTTAAGTGATTAATGATGGTCTTGACCCTTAAAGGGCGGTTTTGGGTGAAAATGGGGCATTTAATGCATTTAAGTCATTAAATGCACATGAGTGAAGTGTTGGTATTTAGTCCAACAAGTTTGTTTATTGATCGAGTACTTATTATATTAGGTACCTTGCTTTGAAGCTTGTGGAGGTGTAAATCGTCACTAAATCGTTAAGGTGAGTGGAATGATTATATGCATATGTATGTAATGTATTTATTTGTATGCTATGGTATGAACCAAAGAGACGGTAGTGCCATAGTATGTGCGAGCGTGCTATGATGTGAACCAAAGAGCCGGTAGCGTCATAGTACGTGTGTTATAGTGTGAACCAAAGAGCCGGTAGCGCTATAGCACGATTTGTTAGGGTGTGAACCAAAGAGCAGGTAGCACCTTAGCGTTGTTAGAGTGTGAACCAAAGAGCCGGTAGCACTCTAGCGTGAGTATGACTCGAGTTGTGATGTGAACCAAAGAGCAGGTAGCATCATGACAAATGCGTATGGTGTGAACCAAAGAGCCGGTAGCACCATGACGCTAGAATGGTTAACCATGGTTGTGTATTGTTTTGTAGCATATTATATTATGTCGATTATATGTTATTGATTACGCTAGTAGCGGTTTGTGGGAGATTATTAGCTTTGTACTTGAGATGGTAGGCTAATTGTATTGCTAGCGTGTATGCGGTATATGTGTAAGTGATTGCAAGTAGGTATATTATATATATGGGTATAATTATTGCTTTCACTAAGCGTTGCTTACCCTCTCGTTGTTTATCTTTTTATAGGTTCCGGCGTTGACAAGGGTAAGGGCCTTCGATTGGATTAGAGATCCCGCTTGTTATTTAGGGGACGCATTTGGGATGTGATGGCTTTGGAGTTTGACCGAGATTTGGGTAGTTTAACCCCAAACACCATGCTCATAGTGTCGTTTAGAATTTAAACTAGTGAGGTCAAAACTCGAAATTTTGTATAAAACTCGTAAAACGGCCGATGTGGGCCCCGTTTTGTAAAACTCATTTTATTATTGAAACGTGTGAGTTTTAACCATTATAACATATTGTGAAAAGCGTTTTGTCTAAATATGTCGGGAAGTGGGAGATCTTTAATTGAAAATTGACGAAATCGGACAGAACTGAATGTGGGCCTGTGCACGCCGCGCACCCTGAGGTGTGCGCGTGGCGCACTCCACTGTAAAATAAAATAAAAAATTTATTACACGTGTTCGATTGTATATTGGGTTGGGTTGTTACAGATATAGTTTTTGCCGTAGTTATTTTTATTTCTAGATTTTTAGGCTTTGCCATAAAATCCCTTAAGTGCTTTTTCTTTAGACTAAGATTTAGGTGCTTTAGAATTTTGCGACGCCGTTTTAAGATTTTAGTACTTTTTAACTTATTGCCGTTTTGGATATAGAATTCCTTTTAAACTTTAATACCTTTAGACGCAACTTTTAATATTTAGTTTTTAGACTTTTGAGTTTCGACGCTTTACTTTCTTATTATTATTTTTCGACGTTTTTCGACGCACTCTTTTTCTTTCTTATTTCTCGACGTTCTAGTTTTTAGGACATATATTTTTATTTCAAAATTTCGACAAAAAATTATTTTAAACGGTTAAATTGATAGACATCCAAATTTTCTGGTTCGTAGTAATTGTTGGATTTGTTAGTGGCGAGTTGTGGGCTTCCGATTTAAAGGGTCCTGGCTACCTGCTGCATCTATTGGTTATTCGAAACGTGGGCAAAATCAGAAAAGTCTATTAATTTGATAACTTATGTAATTTAATTTTTATCTTTTATAACTAATAGGATATTCAGTGAATACACCGAGCAAAACGTTCACCACCTTTCATACGTTCACCACCTGTAACTCGATCAAGACATCTAGCCAATATTGTCGCCGTTGATTTTTCTTTAGAATTGTCATCTAGTCGACCAAGTACCCCAATTCAAATTTCCGATAATCTATTTTTTGAGCCCGACTTCACAAGTGAGAACCCGGAGGATATTCAAGGACAATTCCAAGATCCTGAACCACTAATCATTCCTCCTGAACCACAAATCGTTAAATCAGAATCCTCTAGTGATTCGTATTCAACAAATTCAAATATGGAAATAATGGAACCTCTAAGTATGGAAGACCGAATGATATCCACACGCACGGGCCAAGGTCACGCCATTATTAAGCCAGACATTAATGCGCCAGATTATGAAATCAAAGGACAAATCCTACACATGGTAACTAATCAATGACAAATTAGTGGTACACCAAAAGAAGATCCAAACAAACATCTTCGAACCTTTAATAGGATTTGTACTCTATTCAAAATCAGAGAAGTTGAGGATGAACAGATCTATCTCATGTTGTTTCCCTGGACTTTAAAGGGAGAAGCCAAAGATTGGTTAGAATCGTTACCTGAAGGGGCGATTGATACATGGGATGTTTTAGTTGAAAAATTTCTTAAAAGATTCTTTTCAACTTATAAAGCCGTGAGACTTCAAGGAGAAATTGTTACGTTCGTGCAAAAGCTAAATGAAACATTATATGAGGCGTGGACAAGATTCGGGAAGTTGTTGAGAGGATGTCCTCAACACGGTTTAGACACTTATCAAATAGTACAAATATTCTACCAAGGATGCGACATTACTACACGAAAAGACATTGACATAGTAGCTGGTGGTTCCATTATGAAGAAAACCGCAACTGAAGCTTATAAAATTATTGATAACACAGCCTCCCACTCACATGAGTGGCATCAGGAAAAAGATATTTTTCGTTCATTTAAAGCGGGTAGAGCCGATTCTAGCCATGACTTTGATTCCGTTTCTGTAAAAATAGATGCTTTTGAAAGACGAACGGAAAAGATGACTAAAGATATTCACGCAATACGAATCAGTTTTGAGCAATGCGGTGGACCACACTTAACGAAAGATTGTCACATCGAACAAACGATGGAACAACGAGAGAATGTTTCCTACATGAACCAAAGGCCGAGAAATAATTATCAACCGCCAAGGCCAAACTTTAATTGAAATCAAAACATTCTTTACAATCCAAATGGACCCAACAATAACTTGTACAACCAACAAGGTCCGAATAACCAACCAACTCAAAACAACACTTTCAATCAACAAAGACCTAGCTTGTATAAACCACCACAACAAATCGAAGAGAAAAAGCCAAATCTGAAAAAAATGATGGCAAAGCTAATGGAATCTCAAACACAATTTATTACATCTCAAACCCAAACAAATGAGAGGTTTGATCAGTCGTTAAGAACTCAACAAGCTTCCATTTTGAATCTAGAAAAACACGTAGGTACTCTTGCTAGCATGATGAGTGAGAGGGAACAAGAAAAGCTACCGAGTAATACTGGAGTAAATCCTCGAAATGAGAATGTTAATATGGTGTCAACAAATTCTGAAAAACCTTCATCAGAAGATGGGAAGGTTTTAGATGTGAGTAACAATGAAGAAGTTACAACACCACCACCACCGGAGTATGTAAAGCCAGTGGTGGTACCATACAGACCACCCATCCCGTTTCCAAGAAAAGGAGTTGAGTATGAACAAGTGATAGGTAATAAAGTTTGTGATACCTCTGGAAAGAAGAAGAACAATAAGAAAGTGCAAGAAACAAAAACCGTAAAAGTAAACCCGGTGAAGACAGTTTCACCAAAACCTCCACCAAGGTTGGGTGATCCGGGTGAATTTATTGTTCCTTGTCTACTTAGTGATTGTGTCATGTATGATGCACTAGTAGATTTAGGTGCGAGTGTGAGTGTTATGCCTCTTTCATTATATAAGAGATTAGGAGTAGGTGAGTTAAGTCCAACAGAGATGAGTGTTTGACTCTTTGATCAAACCATTAGGCACCTAGTTGGAATTGCTGACAACCTACCCGTTCAAGTGGGTAATTTAACCTTTTTAGTCGAATTTATTGTCATTGACATAGAAGAGGACTCAAACGTTCCTCTAATTTTAGGACGACCATTCTTAGCATCCACTGAGGCATTCATTAATGTAAGAGAGGGTAGAATGACACTTAGTGATGGTGAAAAATCGATCACCTTTGTGAGTTGAAAGTCTAAATCTCCACCAATCAAAACCGTTGAACCAAAAACGATTGGTAAAAATCATATTGTTTTACCAACTCCAACGGAAGTGCTTAACAATAATAAAATACCTAAGTGTGGGGAAGATGAAGTAACACCTAATGATGAGCTGATAACAAAGAACCCCGTTGTTGATACGAAATTAAATGATCCCGTAATTAACAGTTCAATGAATAAACTTATTAAACGAATTCGCGATGCTAGAACCAAGGGGAAATTTAAGTTATGTAACCGGTTAGTATCCAATCTATCGCCTAAAGAAAAGGCAAAACTAGCTGAATTTGTGGATATTACACAGGAATCCTACCAATGGCTTAAAGCAAAAGTCACAAATATGCAAGTTGATTATGGTCCAAGAGAAATTGACAATGAAGTTAATCACAATTTCGACACCACAGCTACCTAAGAGTGGGGAGATTCAAATGTTCTAAAAATAAAATGATGTCTAGAGTTAGTTGTTCTGTTCTCGTGTAGTTTCGAGAATAGAATCCGATTGGTCTTTTCCACTAGCAGACACTAAAGAACTAGTTTTCTCCCCCCATTCTGAATTTTTGTTTTGTAGGTTTTGTATGAAATTAATACGCTTTTTAAATTTTGTGTGAATTTAAAAACAAAAATTACTTTATTTCATTAAGTTTAAAAAATGATTTATAAAATTCATCGTAAGTTGAAGACTAGGTCATGGAACCGAAATTGCTTTACCCGAGGGCGGGGCGAAAAATTTTATTATCATTATTTTAATATTATTGATCTAAAGTATACCAAAAAAATTAAAAAAATCCAAAAATCTTTGCTTTTAAAACAATCGCTTTAAAAACGACAAATTTTAAATTTTGTCGAGGGACGGACTAGGTAAACATACCGAAACTAACTAAAGTAAAAGGAAATAAAATTTAAAAATTTATTCACTTAAATTGTTTTAATAAATAAAGGTTTTATCAAAATATATATATATATATATATATATATATATATATATATATATATATATATATATATATATATATATATATATATATATATATATATATATATATATATATATATATATATATATTATATATATGTTTGTAGTTTATCTTATGTAAAACAGGGTAAAACAGCGCACTTTCAAAGACTGACATTAAGTTCAGCAAAAGCTACTAATTTTGACGATAAGACGCAAAACATATGTGAAATTACAACAAAAGGAATGAACGATGAGGCGAACCATCTATCATTTGACGAGCTTAGTAATTACAAACTAGGTATTTTTAATCACTTTTCTACACTAATCACCCTCATGAATTTATAATTATAGTCTGATTTCATGCAAATGAGGGCATTGCATGATCTCAAGTGTGGGGAAGGGTTATTAATTCTCTCGGGTTTACACTTAGTTTAATTGCCAAATTTTGTGAAAATTTGAAAAAATTTCAACTAAATGAATTCAAAATCATGTTTAAACATATTTATGAACAATAAAACTAGGTGTTAATGTCGAAATTATTGTTATCTCGGAGAGAACATAAATGGAGAAACAACCCAAACCGCTTGAATTCATTTAAAATGGAATAGAAGAGAATAAAAAAGGCAAAGAAAAGAATTAATAAAAGCTAAGTGTGGGAAGAATTTACCAAGTTCTTTAAAACATATATCACATATTTTTGTACAAGATTATTGCAGGTGCTTTTGTTTTGGACTAAATTAATAGTTTTACCCGATGAAAGAAAAGAAAAGATGGATCTACACGATGAATCAATTCCATCATTAAAAGGAAGTAAAGTCTTCTGAAAAAGTCACGCGCTTCTTAATTTATGTCAGTAAGTTGTCGTCCAGACAAGCTGTAGGTTGACGAAAAATCTAGAAAAGTCATCTCTAAAATCAGCAGGAAATCCACGGACCTCAGCATCAAATAGGGTCGTCAAGTGGTCAGACTTATCCTAACCATGAGAGGATCTGTCTCGTAAAATGGGAAGGGCGTCGTGCAAATTAGCTTGATAAGACTAATGAATCAGACCCCCAGAAAAGGATAATCTCCTTAAAGATTAAAAATCAGCTTTTAAGCCTGATATTACTCAATCCTTGAGATTGACCTTAAAGATTGAGAATTACGAACTCATCGAATTCAATGATATCTAAACTCGAGCTTGAATGAGAAAATATTTTGATCAAAATTAAAACCGATTTGTTTTCTGAAAACCCTATTTTCAATGCGTTCATTACCATTGAACGTAAAATCCTAAGAATTCACCGAAATTCATTAGGTCACCTGAACCAAATCGGTTGTCAACCGTAAGAACGGTGGTTGCATAGCATGGTCAAAGACATGACCTTGTGTCAGACCAAAAAACTATAGGGTGATCTTTGCTATTGCTCCTACAAAGGATAGTAACTGCATCCGACACGTTGTGGACCATGAACATCTGCATGTCATTAGATATTGCCTAAACAGTTGCTTGTTTATTGCTTTCCTTTACAACCGGACGGTAGTTTACCGAATTGTAATATACGGGGCAAGTAAACTGGACGTGTTGCTTTCCTAATACAAGGTTAGCAAGTGGGTGACACAAAACCATAACTTTTGAGCAAAAATTTTAAAATTTGAAACCCACAAAACCTATAAAAATATTTTGCGAACACCGGTGAAGGGTTAAATCAGAAAACTTATCTAGGGTAAAAGCTAGAATGAATTTTCAAAAGATCAAATATTTTCATAAAGATCCAATTTCCTTAAGGATCTAAATTTTTATAGTCATGTGGGACTGTAAACCACAAGGTTACTATCATTGTTCATACCGCCATATAAAAATCACTGATGTATATAGTGCGAAGAATAAAGAAGTGATTCGTGTGATGTATTGTTTTATTTCAAGTTCTGTATTGCTTGAGGACAAGCAACGTTCAAGTGTGGGGATATTTGATAATGCTAAAAACGAACATATATTTCATAGCATTATCCTTCCAGAAAGACAAGCTTTTAGTTACTATTGTTCTATTTTTATGTAATAATCATTTAAATAAATAAGTGCGAAGACAAAAGAAGAAAACGACGATTTGAAGACGCAAATGACCAAAAAGCTAAAAAGTACAAAGTACAATCCAAGTGGTTCAATTTATTGATGAGAAACGCCTAAAAATGACAAGAGTACAAGCCGCGAAACGCAAAGTACAAGATATCTAAGCGTACGAAAAGGCGTTCGAAAATCCGGAACCGAGATATGAACCAACTTTAGGCGCGCGATGCAACGGACCAAAAATTACAAGTCAATTGTGCACAAGAATATAATATATAATATAATTAATTATATATATTATTATATATTATAATTATACGCAGCCCACGTTTTGGATTTGATCAATGAGCTGGAATCCAGAGCTCCGCACTCGCGGAGCTGTGAGGAACAAAACCTCCGCACTCGCGCAGTTACACAGTGATCGAGTGGGCCTATAAAACGCAATGAATTCTGCTCAATCAAACACACCATTTTTTCTTTCTTCCTCTGTAAACTTAATATATATATTATAATTTTAATTTAAGTTAATTTTAATAATAAAGTTATGGTCTAGTTGAGTTATTGTAAGAAATGTTTTACGGGTTTTAAAGTCGGAACTCTGTCCGTGTAACGCTACGCGATAAATAATCACTGTAAGCTATGTTCTTCCTTTTTAAATTAATATCTCGTAACTAAGCTATTATTATGCTTATTTGAGCCGAAGTAATCGTGATGTTGGACTAAATATTTAAGACGGGGTTATTGGATTTTGTATCATAATTCGGGTTTGGACAAAAGACTGACACTAGTGGACATTGGACTATGAACTATTATTAGATGGGGGGTATTGTCTAATCGAATGACAACTCATTAGAATCTGTCGAACCTATCTTCAAATTAGTTAATCTAATAATTATTAAATGATTATGTATGTCCTATTTAGTGACGTTTATATGACATCTTTTACGATCATTTAATTAATTATTCGGGTTGGGTAATTGATTATTCAAACTGATCAAGTGGGTAAATTAATGTTTATATCTTATTAAAACAGGGGTGGATTATATACAAGGATAATTGGTGTAATTGTTAACAAAGTAATAAAATCTTGGATTACACGCAGTTGATAACCTGGTGTAATCATTAAACAAAGTATTAAAACCTTGTTACAGTTCGAATCCCTAATTAGTTGGAATATTTGACTTCGGGAATAAGGTTAATTTGACGAGCATTTTATAATTATGACCGATGGACTATTATGGACAAAAACCAAATAGGTATCAAATAATCCAGGACAAAGGACAATTAACCCAGGGTAATAAATTAAAATCAAAACGTCAAACATCATGATTACGGAAGTTTAAATAAGCATAATAGTTTTATTTCATATTTCATCGTACCTTTATTTACTGTCATTTTAATTACTGCAATTTACTTTATCGCAATTTAAATTCTATCATTTATATTATCGAAATTTATCTTTACGCTTTATTTAAAATCGACAAACTGGTCATTAAACGGTAAAAACCCCCTTTTATAATAATATTACTATATATAATTATATATATTTTATATAAATATAGTTGTTAAAAATATAGCGTTAAACTCAGCTAGCTCCCTGTGGAACGAACCGAACTTACTAAAAACTACACTACTCTACGATTAGGTACACTGCCTATAGTGTTGTAGCAAAGTTTAGGTATATCCCATAAATAAATAAATAAAACTTGTGCAATTTCGTCGTATTTCGTAATAAACAATAATAGTATTTCGTACTACACCTCGCACACATCAGCATGTGATGAAGGTTTTCTGGACATGCACTCAGATGCAGAGTATCCTTCCTTCCCACAATTGTAACACTCAGATTTAGGGCCCTTGCCAGATTTGCTACCATACCTAGCACTTGGTTTCTTACTCACTTCGTATGGCTTGCTGGTCCTATTACGATTGAATTTTTTTAACTGCCTAGCCAGCAAAGCCATACCTTCAGCAAACCCTTCAACATCATCATCATCACTGCTTTCTTCAGACCCAGTACCACTACCCTCATCATCTTCAGCTGCTTCTTCTTCTGCCATCAACTTTTGAACCAGTAAATTTCTTTTTAACAGCAGCAACAAGAGCAGTATCATCTGATTTTACAAATTTTGAAGTGGTGGGGGCAGACTTAAAGTTTTCTTTCAAATTAAGTTCAAGTTTGGCTTTTGCCTTCTCATGATTCCAAAGTGTACCATACAGAGATGACATGTCAAAGTTCTTTAAGGTCTGTGTGGTTCTTAAAGTATCTGTAACAGGTTTCCATTTAACAGGCAGTGAGTCAATGAATTTGTTGACCTATTCAAAATCAGTATACTTGATTTTCAAGGTATCCAGGTCAGCAACTAAGGAGTTAAACCTAATGAAGGTTTGCTTAAGGGTCTCGCTCTTATAGGCAAAGAACATTTCATATTCTCTTTTCAAAGCAATGATCTTGTTATGCCTAACCTCATCCTTACCATCATATGTTACATCAAGATAGTCTAAAATGGCCTTATCAGTTGGTTTTCCCTTAATCAGTTTGAACACATGGTTAGGTAAAGTTATAGTTATCATGGTTTTGATCTTAGGGTCAAGTCCAACACGACATTTGTCCTCAGCCTCCCATCTAGATGGGGGAAGAACAACCTCTCTACCAGGCATGGCAGGAGTGTCTTCAGTAGCTGAAACATCATCAACTGTTTCAACAGGGATGTATGGGCATTTTCGGCAATTCCAGGCATGAGTAGGTCAATAGAATCAAGGTGGAATAGGAACCTAGTCTTCCAGGTTTCATATCCGACTTCATAAAATTTAGGTGGTCTATTGGTTGAACCATTTTCAAGGTAAGCTGTATTAGTGTATGCAGCCGTGAGAGAATTCAGATCCAAGATATGAGATTATCAAGACTGATGTTCTGATACCAATTGTTGGTCCCTTGATTAACAATAAGAGTATTGTAGAAGGGGGGGGGGGTTGAATACAATTATTTTAATTAACTTAAGTAATATAACAGTTTAGTATTCAAACACACAGTTCAAATAAGATTCATGGATAATTTTCAATGATTGTTCTTTATTGATATAAATCACAAAGAATCACAACTGTTCTAAGGTGGAATAAACAGTTGGTTGATTATAGATTACACCTAAGTTATAGCTGGAGAGGATATCTTAAGCTATTACACGTTTGGACTCTTTTTAAATAAACCCACACCACAACTTGTTACAATAGTGAACACTTCTATTTATAGTGGTCCAGCATGACTTACTGTAATATAACAACGTTGATCAGGCGTCATTATATTATACTAACTCATGCTTCAATTTCCAACACTACTTCAAAAACATTCATATTTTAAATTCGAATTTTTTAGAATTTAGAAACTAAAACAGTTTCCTTTATGATGTAACACAGATAGAGCGAAGAGATAAATAATCTCGGACAAGAATAGTTATGAAAATATCTTCAAAAATATTGAGGATATTTATAATGAAAGATACGATGATATTTTAGAATTTCTAAAATCGGAAGATAATGAGGAAAATTTTTATGTAAGGATGTAAAATGCGTGAAGAGTTTACATATCTTCTGAGACTTTCGTCAGAAATCGAATCATCTAGATTCTTTGATTACAGGTTTAGTTCTTGTGATTTGTGCACAACCTTCTTCATAGTCTGCTCAATCCGTTTTTCAGTATCAAATTTTCTTTTGAGCTTTTTCAACATATCATTTTTTTATCATCAAACTTTTGGTTGTTAATGTTGTCTACGGTCTTTGCTGCTTCATCAGCTTTTTCAAAACTTCATAGTACTGATTCTGAAACAACCCAACCCGTATTAAAACCGGCCCATAAAAAATTTTCCTTTTAATACGCGTTAAATAATACTTTAGGTCCCAATTGTGTTTCCATAAACAACTTTAATACCATAGAAGGTTTAATAAACCTTAAAACATTTAATACATTGATTAATTGTCCAAACGGACATACACGACCCGACTAGTTTAGTTTCCAACCAAAACCGAGCATGGTGATTTGGGAATACGCTACCCAAATCCTAATCGAATACAAAAGCAAGATCTTCTTAGAAACCTAGCCAAGATCTCTAATCCCCAAGCTTACCCGAGCCGCCAAGCATGCGAACCTATAAAAATATCAACAACGAGAGGGTAAGCTAACGCTTAGTGAATGATAATATACTACATATATATGTATAAAATGGACACGCCACACAAAATATCAAATACCGCATACCGAAGCATCCATCTATAAGGCAACTACACTAAGCATACCGTACGATCTCTAAGCAACAAGCTAAAGATATCAACAAAGTATATGTTCACCAACGACGATGTGAACAACGCCAATAAGCTACACCTGGAGGGTTAGCTACAACACAACATTACATTAATATATAACCAAATAAAACGAATAAGGTTAACCCCTTAACCCATTACCGAATACCAAACACCAAAATGAAGATTGGCAGAACTACACGAGCCTTAGTAATCCGAACCCACACGAGATTACTATCTTCACAACATCGAGGTTGGCCGAACTACACGAGCCTTAGCAATCCGAAGCCACACGAGATTACTACCTCAATAAGATGACCGAACTACACGAGTCATCGTGAATCCGAACTACACGCGATTCACTTCTCAACATCAAAACCCACAGTTACGGGATTATAAAATCCACCACATCGGGTCATCCACTTCACAACAATATCAACCCTTCGCCATTGGGGTTATAACATCCAAATCACAACCACGTGTGATAACGTACACACAAGCATGTACCTCGCCAAAGGTGGTCAACCAAAACGCACAAACGTGCCAATTGGACCTATACACAAGTCCATCAATCCACCTATATGTGAAGTGAGCTCTATGACCGAGAACCACTTCACCCGACCCGCACCCATCCTACACATACATATGCATATAGGATATTAACACTCACCGTGTCGCCTTGAAGAAATGCTTCCAAGTAATCCGCAACTCGTCAATGGAAAGTACCACTAGTATCACCGTGTAGCTAAGAACGAGGAGAACAAACTTGTCAACTACGCCAAAGTTCAAATCCCGTTTCTTCCTTTCCAAAAAATCCGTTTGAATCCAATTGGGTGTTTGAGTTTTTGAGAGGAAAATGAAATGAAAAGGGAAAAGAAATTAGGAAATGAAAGGAGTGGATGAGATTTAAGATCTCAATCTGGTTCAAACACAAAAAGACCAAAATGCCCCTCACTTTACCTAAATATTGCGAAAACAGGAACCAGTTCGCCCACATTGCCGCGCCGCGGCCTTAAATGTCGCGCCGCAACATTTGCCTAGGTCTGGGATCATTTTTTGTTGGACTTCTGATCTGATTTCTAGTTAATTGCCGCGCCGCGGCCTCATTTGTCGTGCCGCGACACACAGCGTGATCTGAGTCATTTTCTTGCATACAAGACCTCAACAACCGAACATGTCCCGAACCCTTCATACGCCTATCGTACATACACAATACACCTATAAATCATATACGGGAAAAATAGGGTGTTACAACTCTCCCCCACTTAGATTCGATCACGTCCTCGTGATCCTAGTCACGAACCCAAACGGACCCACACTCAATGGTCGTCAAACATGCATTTCAAACTGACTTCTACCACAAATTCGCTAACCCGATGGTTAATCCAATAACAAATTACACACTTGATCACATCCCGAGACGTACAATACACGCAACAACCGAAGTCTACAATGATCCCTTAGACAATTCTTCTTAAAGAGTTACCCTTAACAGCTAAATCGTCACCCGCGATTTATCACATTCCATAACTCCGAGCACTAGCACTAACTCAATCCCTCACATCGGGAAAACTAAACCAATCTCGTATCGAGATATCAATTCCTTAGCATACCCTTACCGAGTACGACGCTAAAAACAACCAAGTCTCAACCTAAGGTCAACAACCAGAAGCGATGAAGACCGAACCAAACGAATCCTTACGGATGACACCAATCACTATACATCCCTTGTAGTGCGCAATACGACCAATACGCGACTACCGTAACATCACAATCCAACGGCTAAAACCGATAACGCCCAAAACGGCTATGGAAACGCAAATCTCAAGGTGTACAAAATCAACTATCGTCACACCCGTAACATCATGTGAGCGAAACACGGCTATCGCCTCACTAATCATACAACATGGTCCTCACGACCCCACCATCGGCGTATAAAACAACCGATAGTTCCCACAACATGGTCCTTACGACCCCACCATTGGTGTATCAAACAACCAATAGATCACATGACATGGTCCTTACGACCCCACCATTGGTGTATAAAACAACCGACAGATCACACAACACAAAGGCTGGCCGAAAACACACGCGCCTTAGTGAATCCGAACTACACGCGACTCACTACCTTCACCACAACAACAATCGGGATTGGCCGAACTACACGCGCCTTAATGAATCCGAACTACACGAGAGTCACTATCCCGGAGGAATGACCGAACTACACGAGTCATTTGTGAATCCGAACTACACGAGACTCACTCCTCAATACAATGACCGAAACCACACGAGTCATTTGTGAATCCGAACTACACGCGACTCACTTCCACAATAAGATGACCAAAACTACACGCGTCATCGTGAATCCGAAACCACACGCGATCCACTACCATGATGAAGTCAGCGGACCCGAAGATCATGCTTCACCAATCTCAACACCGGATGAAGTTAGCGGACCCCGTCAACGGTCATGCTTCACCGATATAACACCTCGCTCATGATGAAGTCAGCGGACCCCGAAAGTCATACTCCACCAATCACGTACTTCCATGATGAAGTCAGCGGACCCTAAAGGTCATGCTTCACCAATCAACGCCCTTTTGGCCTCGAACAACGAGTAGCGTAACATCGCGCTCTGCTACGCCATAGTGAATCCTAATGGATACCACTAACCATTCACACACTCGAGCAAGAACCACCTATATCAAACATAGGCACAAAATAATAATTCTCTAGAAGAGAATCCGACACACACCTCCCTTAACCGAAGGATTTCACCTTGCTCACCAAACACGTCCATTATCTCTCAACGAGATTTACCACATTACCACCTCGGTGATAATTCAAATCCAAACCATAAGTACAATTTATCTGAAATTGTAATCTACCACAAATTGACCAAAACCATGTCTCGACAACATTTTCCGGATCTACCAAAAGCCTCATCCGAAATCTCACATTAAAACTTCCTCGTGCGGGAGTGTAACTCCCCCACTTGGAACTACGTCCTATATCCACAACTCGTACAACCGTACAATGCTACTAAAGGTAGACTTTACCAACAATTGGGTTCACACGACCCATCACCATCTCTTGCTCCAACCTTGAGCATACGAAGGATTTCAACCAATCCTTAAACACTTCGAACGAAAAGTGTACCACGATTACACAAACCCTCGCAATCATCCAATTGCTCTAGTTTGTCAACTTCCACCTAGTCACTTATGTACCTAAGGGTTTCTCTCTGGTACCCTAAGTACAATGTAACCGCAACACTATCGGAGTCGAACACCACGCTAGTAGGTATGAAAGAGGCACCTAATATCGCGTCATGTAAACTCCACTACCAACCTACATCGAGATCTAAAACACTCGATCTCAAGGGTTCCAATCCACCCGACGAACCCCATGGTTCATTGACTTCAACACGAGAGCGAAAACGCTCTAACAACCGAACACCAAAGCCCATTCCCAAATCTTGGTAGAAACATTTCCCAAATACTAAGGAATGCTTGGTTGCACCAAGTCTTACGCCCTTCGCCCGACAATCAAATGTCACCATAGGGTACTTCCATTAGGAACATCACCCATAACAACAATATGCACAACACAAGGCATTTTTACAACTCAAATGCAAATGACACTTAATAAATAATCAAAGGACATATTTATTAAAACGAAACGTACCTTAACGTCTCCTTGCCGCACCCGTCCCCGCTAACTTGGGACATTCCGACTTACGATGTCCTTCTTCTTGGCAATTGAAACACACCATACCATCACCCTTTGGTACCGAACATTCCCAAGACTTGTGACCCCTCATGCCACAGTTGTAACATCTAGATGCACTAGAATCCGGTATACTCATCCGCGTACCACCCGTGCTCACACTCGGACCCTTAGTCCTCTCACTCGGAGCACCATACGAAACAACCCTTCTCTCACTTGAAGGTTCACCAATCTTTAATCGCGTATACGACTCGAAATCTCTAGCCACAGCGAATAATTACGCAAACGATTTCGCGTGACCCCGACTAATCTTATTCTTCAAGTCATCATTCAAGGTTCGATAGAAATCTTGCATCAACAAATTATCATTCCCCAAATACTCCGGGCAAAAACGAGCCTTCGCCATAAAGGTCGTCTTGAGAGTATTCAAATCCATAGAACCCTGTTGCAAATTTCGCAACTCATTACGCATTTCTGACAAATCGGCTGAAGTCCGGAACTCCTCGAAGAATTTCTTCTTAAACCCATCCCACGATAACGCCATAAACGGTTCACCACCGACAAGATCAATCTTACCATCCAACCAATCCTTTGCCCTACCCCGCAACAAACTAGTAGCGAGTCTCGTCTTCTTCTCAGGAGGGTATTCAATAGTACGAAAACACCCTTCGACATCCGAGATCCAAGTTGTGCTTACCAAAGGATCCGGTTTCCCATCATACATCGGGGGTTTAGTCCTCATGAAGCTCTTAAGACAACGCTCCATTTCACTACTACGCCAAAATTCGGAATACTTCCTATCCATTTCTTCTCGAAACGCACTCATTCGCTCCGCAACGGTGGCCGCAACTCTAGCGTTAAACTCTGCGTCATTTGTCTCGATCTCGTTTCGCGTCGTCATTCAAAAGAATGCAAAACGATTAGCCCATGGACGTATAAAATCACACGTACAACACCGCCCCATCTTGCTAAACACTCCTCATACATCACTTGTTAGACACGATTTGCATCCGTAATAAGGTTTGCAAGTCCTTATTAAGCACACACACCGTATCGACTCGTTAGTACAATGACCGCCTCGCTCGATGATTTAACCAACATCAACAAATTCTACGCGATATAGACACACACGAGAATTACATCACAACACAAATAATATAATAATAATATCCGCATTACTATTATAAACGTTAGTCAAGCTATAAACAAGGCACTAACTAAACCCATTCCGACCCGTTCACCTACAAGTCCCGCAGCAAATAAGCAGACACACAAAAGTCTAAGTCTAGGCACCTATCTCAAGTCGCCTAAATCCCTTAGACCATGCTCTGATACCACTTGAAACAACCCAACCCGTATTAAAACCGGCCCATAAAAATTTTTCCTTTTAATACGCGTTAAATAATACTTTAGGTCCCAATTGTGTTTCCATAAACAACTTTAATACCATAGAAGGTTTAATAAACCTTAAAACATTTAAAACATTGATTAATTGTCCAAACGGACATACACGACCCGACTAGTTTAGTTTCCAACCAAAACCGAGCATGGTGATTTGGGACTACGCTACCCAAATCCTAATCGAATACAAAAGCAAGATCTTCTTAGCAACCTAGCCAAGATCTCTAATCCCCAAGCTTACCCGAGCCGCCAAGCATGCGAACCTATAAAAATATCAACAACGAGAGGGTAAGCTAACGCTTAGTGAATGATAATATACTACATACATATATATGTATAAAATGGACACGCCACACAAAATATCAAATACCGCATGCCGAAGCATCTATGTATAAGGCAACTACACTAAGCATACCGTACGATCTCTAAGCAACAAGCTAAAGATATCAACAAAGTATATGTTCACCAACGAAGATGTGAACAACGCCAATAAGCTACACCCGGAAGGTTAGCTACAACACAACATTACATTAATATATAACAATAAAAACGAATAAGGTTAACCCCTTAACCCATTACCGAATACCAAACACCAAAATGAAGATTGGCCGAACTACACGAGCCTTAGTAATTCGAACCCACACGAGATTATTATCTTCACAACATCGAGGTTGGCCGAACTACACGAGCCTTAGCAATCCGAAACCACACGAGATTACTACCTCAATAAGATGACCAAACTACACGAGTCATCGTGAATCCGAACTACACGCGATTCACTTCTCAACATCAAAACCCACGGTCACGGGATTATAAAATCCACCACATCGGGGTCATCCACTTCACAACAATATCAACCCTTCGCCATTGGGGTTATAACATCCAAATCACAACCACGTATGATAACGTACACACAAGCGTGTACCTCGCCAAAGGTGGTTAACCAAAACGTACAAACGTGCCAATTGGACCTATACACAAGTCCATCAATCCACCTATATGTGAAGTGAGCTCTATGACCAAGAACCACTTCACCCGACCCGCACCCATCCTACACATACATATGCATATAGGATATTAACACTCACCATGTCGCCTTGAAGAAATGCTTCCAAGTAATCCGCAACTCGTCAATGGAAAGTACCATTAGTATCACCATGTAGCTAAGAACGAGGAGAACAAACTTGTCAACTATGCCAAAGATCAAATCCCGTTTCTTCCTTTCCAAAAAATTCGTTTGAATCCAATTAGGTGTTTGAGTTTTTGAGAGGAAAATGAAATGAAAAGGGAAAAGAAATTAGGAAATGAAAGGAGTGGATGAGATTTAAGATCTCAATCTGGTTCAAACGCGAAAAGACCAAAATGCCCCTCACTTTACCTAAATATTGCGAAAACAGGAACCAGTTCGCCCACATTGCCGCGCCGCGGCCTTAAATGTCGCGCCGCGACATTTGCCTAGGTCTGGGATCATTTTTTGTTGGACTTCTGATCTGATTTCCAGTTAATTGCCGTGATGCTGCCTCATTTATCGTGCCGCAACAAACAGCGTGATCTGAGTCATTTTCTTGCATACAAGACCTCAACACCCGAACATGTCCCGAACCCTTCATACGCCTATCGTACATACACAATACACCTATAAATCATATACGGGGAAAACGGGGTGTTACAGATTCGTAGGCTGAGTTGCTTTTCAGAATTTCAGATTTATAATTCCAGGAGATAACGTTATATGTATATATATAACTGTTGGCGTAAAAACGCTGCGAAATTCAAGAATAATGATTGATGCTTCCCGATATTTGGTATGCAATTGTCGTTACATGATGCAGATGAGTACATAATAGGGTTTCAATGAATGAATATCGTGATTTTTCGAAGAGACTTACGCCAAAGAGTAATGAAGCTGCTGATACGTTTACTGTTAATAAGGTGGAATATAAAAGGTTCCCCGATAACAAAAATGTATATATCAAGGTTATAATAAGGCTAATATGAAAAGTCGAAGTTGACTGGTTGGAAGGGTGATAACACTGATATCTTTGCAAGGTTATTTTTGGCAATAAAAATGCTAAAGGATCTAGCACAGATACGTGTTAAATTTTTACTTAGGTTTCGAGAGTTTTCCAGGTGCATAACTATATGTATAAACCTTTCTTTTCGCAGATAATGTGTGGTTGGATCATCCTTTCGATTGTTTCTTAACTGAGGTGTTTTCAAGAATCATGAAGGGTTTAAACACAGATTGTAGTCGTCAATATACATATGATGTTCTAGAATTTTGGATGATACGAACTTTTTTTTTTTTGGGTTTTATGAATAAAAGTGATGTTCTAGTACAGTTTTGAAGTATAGTTTAGAAATATGTAGGAATCTAAGAGTGGTGTCACCGGTCAAAGTTTTGACTCGGATTCTGTTATGTCAAAATCAGAATATGTAATTGAATTTGTATGAAATGATTGCGTATCGCTGTGAAGGTAGTGAGTATATTTAATGATTTTTGAATCAAAATTGAAGAATATACAGTGTAACATATCAATTGTGAAGTTATATATTTCCCGGGTATTACCTACCCGTTAAAAATTTTCAAAAATAATATTTTGTACAAAAGAATTTTTAATACAGTCTTTATGAAAATATATGTATGTATACTAGTCGTATATATATAAACAAATATGCAACTTGTATACAAAAGTTAAACAAGTCGTCACTTTCGTCTGCCGACATTTTACTCCCATTTGCAAAATATATAAATATAATAATTAAATATAATAATTATATAATAAATATAATAATAAGATAATTTAAATATAATAAATTAATAAATTAGTAATATAATAAATCTAAAAACACCATCACGTGAACTCAAAATAGCCGCCTTTCATTATTGATATATTTTTTAACCCGTGTATTCAAGGACTAGTATTTCGTGCCCTGTTACCAATAATTGTCTGGTAAAAATATATATTTCCATCTTTTATAAAATTATTTATTTTAAGTTAAAACTTAATAAAATGACTTGTAAAATGGTTTATCCTTCCATGTCCTTTGTCCCATTTAAAATAGACGAAACATTAAACATAAAATTTCTATTTAAAATAAAAAGATAATGATTTTATAAACTTAAAATTTTCATAATTTTTACTAACCTTTGTCCCAACTCTTGTCATCTTTTACCATGCGAAAGTTTACATTATATAATTTACTAAATGAATGTTTAAAAAAAATGAACATGTATATTCACAAGTACGTAAATTTTAAAAGAGACAATTACATAATATGTGTCTAATCACTTTATGAGTAGTATGCATTTGAAAGCAATTAGAAATAATTACATATTCTTAAATTACATTAATAGTTGAAAAGGTTGAAACCAAATTTTAAAGAAGACTATGTATTTAATTAAGAAACCATTTTTAAACGTAATTTAATCGTAATATAAAATTGTACGTGTAATATGTGTTTTCAAAACTAATTATATTTTAAATATTCTATAAATATATGAAAAAACTTTTTAATAATAGATTTTATTATGTCGTAATCTATTTTACATCTTATATTTTAAAAAGTAAATCGTATAATATTTTATTAATTATTGTTTCAAATTGTTGTATATATAAACACAACAATTTATAAACAAGAATAATATATAACACATTAAGTTTAGGGTTGAATTTCAAACGTTGGGGTCATGTCATGCACAGATGCACATCGAGTTTTTAAAACTGTACGTTTCCCTTATATTAGACATTAAATTTAATTTAATATATTAATATATTAAATTTTAAATTCGTTGTTTGTAAATCATCGGAATGGTCGAAAGGGTAAATAGATGTATGAAAACATTTTAAATGCAACAAAACAATTTGCTTATTTTGTTAAAAATATTCAGTGACGTAAGAGTTTGAGTTTAAATTTGGATCGAAATTTCTGGGTCGTGATAGGATGTCTGTACTTGTGGGGACAACTGCATCAGAGAGCATTCTCTCTTCTTTCCTATTTGTTAGCTATTTGCAGGAACACTTCAATTCAGTTTGGCACCACTATTTGAATAAACAAATAGAATATTGGGTTCCCTAGGTATTGACAAAGTATTACACATGTCTGCACATGCGTTAAACTTCTGCATTCTCACTTGGTCTTGTAAGGTCACTTGTCAGCTGCCGACACGTATCCTTTTCTATCCAACTTTTTCTTCGACTTCTGTTGAATACCTTGGTAGTCCCTACAACTCGACAGGAGAAGTCCAAACCTTAGAAAGTTGATGTGTTCTTGTGGTGTGGATAAATTACCTCATTGTCTCAATTTTTCCGTTACGGAGAATATATTTGGATTTCATCTATTGTCCAGTTTATGATCAAGGAGTAGATAAGTTAAATCATATCTTATTCCTTTGCTTTATTGCAAGAGAAGTTTGGAAATATTTTTCCTTGTAGATCGGTGAGAGTATTCCATCATTTAGCTCATTGTTTGATTTTTTAGGTTTGATGGTTTCATGGAGTGCCTCGTTAGATGCCAAGATGCATTTGTATGTCATAGCTTCGGCCACGTTTAGGATGCTTATAGGTTTTGTAATTCTGTTGTCTTTAACGTTGAATCGATTAAGAATTATGTTCTTTTCAATTCGATTAGGTTATATTTATCGTCATGCTTAGACATAGAGGTAATAATGTATCTTGTCGGAATTCTTGAACTTTAGAGCCCTTGTAATTTATCTTTTATCATCTTTCTAGACAGTTCTTTTAGAAACTTTTCACTCTTCATAATATTTTAGCTAGTTTTGATAAGTAAATGAAAATGACATGATAATATAGTTGAATTGATCTAACGAATAAGATTTTTCATCTTCAGACAATCTGGAAGGGGATTGTAACTTTTACATAAGAATAATTCTTGTTGGATCAAGATCAAAGTGATGAGTTGTAAGGCAATCTTTAACGGTGATGGAAAAAAGTGGTGTGTTAAGGAGTGAATTGGGGCGCTTGGCGCTGACGTAACAGACGTGCTGGTCAATTGAGAAATAATAAGGTGGCGTGCCAAGTGGCTTGTTGGAGGGTAGGGGTGGGTATTTTTAATTTATTTTTCATTTTTCTTATTGTATAATTTAAATTAGTTTTTATTTTGTTTTATTAGTTATATTATTATTTTGTAATTATAAAAACAAATTAAATTAATAAAACACACTTAGATTAAAATTAATAATACGATTACATTAGTTAAAAAGTCCTAAAGATAGAAAATTACAATAATTAAAGAGTCCTAAAAATAAAAAATTACAATACTTAAAAAGTTCTAAACTTAATTTATTTTTGGAAAGTTTTAAAAGTACAATAATTAAAAATTAGTTATTAATACATCAGAAAGTTGATGGAAGATGTCATATATGCTCGGTAGTCTTCACGAAGTTGGTTATGCAAGTATCTGTCGTGTATTTCACTATCTCTAATTGCACGATCACTATTTTGATTCCTAACAAAAGCAAATTAGTTATCTGGATCTCTTAGAAGCTCTTCGTCGAGTGAAAATATAGTGAAACCGTCTCTTTTATCATGTTCTGCAATATTACACAAGTGTATAAGATTCGGGATAGTTCTTCGGCTTTCCAAGCTCGTATAAGCACACGTAATATTTTGAATCTACCTTGAAGGACACCGAATATGCGCTCCACATCCTTTCGGCTTTCCAAGCGGTGTCGTTGTTGATAAAATCAAACAATGATGATCGGTTTGAAACATTAATGTCATTGTTGGAACATGTAATACCAAAACCCCATGCCATTGGTATTGCCTCGTTTATACATTATTTCACTCGCAATATCGGTTCATTTTTATGGGTTTTCGGTTATAAGTTGAGGGAATTAAGAAGATATATGTTAAAGATTAAAGTTTTGGTTCATGGATAATATTTGGAGAATTTTTGGAAGCTTTAGAGTTAATTTGGGCAGAAAAATGAGTTTACAAGTCAAGATCAAGAAAGGAGTTGATGTGCAAAAAAATCAAGAACTAGAGGGGTAAAATGTGAAATTGATCCCAACCTAGATATTAAGAAGTAAACGCGAATATGTTTTTTTTCTATTTTTGCTATAGCGAAATCTTGATTGGGATCACGAGAACAATGCCGAATGCTTTTCGGTTACCGAGATGTATGGGTACAAGATATCACGAACGCGAGTATGTTTTTACTTTGATTTCGCTATAGCGAAATTTTGGTATGGAATTCTTCGCTATCTCAAAATGTGGATGAGCCAGGATAAAATTTATTTATTTTTACTCTGTACCATAAACAACTTATTAGAATTAGGTTCTAAAATATTTTTTTGGGGGTGTGGCTTGTTGCCTTGGAGGTTACGAATACTATTAGGTTTTATGCTATTGCTCTGTATTATTACTTTTTTACCAATTTGGAGGCTACGAACGAGAAAAGAAGACAAGAGGTGGATTTAAGCTTTGAGTTGAATCTTGTTTCAACTAGCAAAACTATTGGTACATTATTTTCCATTAATATTAGTGATTTTATTATGGATTTTTATTGTTTCAATTGTTTGAATGCTTTGTCCATGAGCATGTCAGGCTAACTCTTCTAGTGTTTACTCAAATGTAATAACTTTTGATCATTGGATTATTCTTATTTTTATGGATTTAATGTTTGATTGATTTAGTTTCATTAAGTTTGGTCAAAGACTCATTGTTATGCATGCTTTCTACTTTAATTTGATTATACATGTTATCAACTTGTTATTATGAGATAATAGGTGTTAGATAATGTGTACTTCAACACTTCATGTGATCTAGACGGTTAGGGATTTGATTTCAAGTGATTGTGTCAAATATCTAATCGGTAATTAAATGGTTTTTGACATCATAATCGTGTAATTACATTGAGTGATCTTTGTAGTTAGGATTTTAAGTGATTTTAATACGGATCAAATCTTAATAGCTGAATTTCATGGATTAATAATTATTGTGTTCAACCAAAAGACCCATTATTGTGTGAATCGGTTACTTGACGTTAATTACATAATATGTTACCTAGTTTACGTGAGTTTATTAGTGATAAACGGATTATGCTTTAACTCTTAGGAGATTTAGACATTTACATGTGAGTGTGAATGGTGATTAATTGGTAATTCCATAACATAGTCATGTAGTTGCTCCGCGTGATCGTAGTAATTAAGATTTTATGTGAGTTTAACCTAGATTGAATCACAATAGTTTAATCCTTTATGATTTGATTATTTGAATGAGATTAATGTGAGTTAGTCAATTTTAGATGATTGAGTTATAATTTATCAGACATTTAATCGGTTCTAATTAAAAGAGCAATCCACGTCACTAGTGAATCATATGAATGAACTGAAACAACTCCAAACTTTTTAATTAAAAACCGACTAAATTTTTTTTAAACAGGAGCGGCTCACCATCCAACATGTGCGGCGCTTTTTTGACTCGGGATCGGCGCTTTTGTTGCCCAAAAGCGGCGCTTCTGCAAACTGTTCAAAAAGACCACCAATTACTGACCAGGAGCGGCTTTTACCCTTAAAAGTGGCGTTTTTGACACCGAAATAGTGCAGGTTCGAATTTTACTAAGTGTTAAACCAACCCATTAAACCCACCTGACTTCTTACCACGAAAACCCGATTGCTTAATTGACTGTTGAGTAGACTGACCACCAGTTTGACTTTCTGATTTTCCCCCAAAAGATCCACCTTTTGAACTTTCTCTTTTCGCTGGCATTATATCACCTTTTGCAACTTTAGCCTTCTCATGAGCCTGTGCCAAGGTTGTTGCAAATCTCGCAACGGTTCTGTACTCTGGCTTAATCACCCGTATGAAATGCTTTATTTTATCCTTTTCAGCCGGTACCCATTGTTGAACAAACCTTAACTTCGATGTGAAATCTCTGAAAACTTCATCAATCGTCATACTTTCTGTCATCTTCATACTCAGAAACTCAGTTTTCAATCTTTCCATCTCATACTCAGAACAATACTGCTCACGAACCTTAGCAGCAAATTGTTCCCAGGTAATCTGGCTGATCTGTTCCTTGGGTAAATATGCAGTAATAGAATCCCACCATTCCATTGCTTTACCCTTGAGAAGTCTACTTGCAAACAGTACCATAGATTCAGGCTCACAGAAACATGCTTCCAATGCTCGCTCTACTTCTCTTAACCAATTGAGGGTCACTGTAGGGTTTGTGTGACCGCTGTACTCAGGAGGTTTGCAGTCTAGAAACTGTTTATAGGTACACTTTTTTCTCGTCTCGGGAATTTTAAAAGGGTATATCATTTGATTTGGAAATGCCTGGTTAAACGGGAATGGCATTGTGAGATTTTGATAGGTGGTTTGAGGAAACTGTGACTGAGAACTGCCACCGGCTTGATTATAAAAGTTAGGAGGAAAGGTTGTGTTTAACGCAGTGGTATTAGGGTTCCATTACCCCCGTTCTTATTCCAATTTCTTAATTTTCTCCTGAGCTTATAGTAATCGACTTTGAAGGTTTATAACTTCCTGTGAGGTTTCCTCTTCCGATGACACATGTCCATCTTCATCGGGAGCTCGGAAAGTTCCAGTTCCGGGGGCAGTGGGGCCAGTAGCATTTGCTTCATTATCTGCCATTACTGTGCTACCACAACACTCACACCAATGCTTAGTATAAACTCGATTAGTATTAACAACTAACACATAACCTGTCCTAGTACTCACTTAACCCATCCCCAACATGTTATGTTTGACATGAATCTACTAAGTTTGGGAACATGACATTTAAATCACAATGCACATGCTGCCAAACTAAGCTCTGATACCAACTTGTGACACCGCTATATTTTTTTTTAAATACGTGGCGGAAGCATTTATTTATTAATTACCAAATACACTTTAACAGTGTCACGTGATCATAACAAAATACATGTTTTAAAGGGAAGAGACGTAATTACGTTCGGTTTACAAAAGAACACAATTCATGTGATAAAAGACTTTATCAAGAGTTAAACACTGTCAAACATAACATTGGCATGCCCGTCTTCTCCCAAAAGCAATATCTACAAAGCTACAACCTGCAGGGAGGAGAAGGAACGGAATTAGCACGAAGCTAAGTGAGTACGACTAACTACATGCAATAGTATACAGGAACTGTCATACTAATCACAAAATCTAACACACAAACATCACCCAAGTGCCGTCTACAGAGACTCTGGTGGCTCGGCCAAACCACTAACCACCAGCTGATCGGACTGGGGCTTACCAGAAGTTTCTCCACCACCGTGTTGTATATATATAATCCACACGCGACGGACGCGTCATTCACATATATATACACCACAATTGTCTAGGCCACCACATGAGGAACCCAACCCGTAGGTTGATCTCTCCTACCGAGGCCACCACACAATAGGGACACACTGGGATCCAGCAGACAAGCATTAACCAACATGCAGTCATCACATCGTACTAACTAACTGTATCAGTAAGTATAGCTAACAAGCATGGCAATCATAATATAACATGCTACTTTATACTATGTTCTCCAGTTAGTCCCACTCACCAAATACCAGCAACCAGCTCAGATAATCTACTACTGAGTGGCTTCTTTATCCTTATCACCTGAACATAAGGAAAATCAAGTTAGTTACTGTCCATTAACATCAAATAACACAGTATAGATATTTTTGTATCAAAAAGCGTCCGCTAAAAATTTTTGCTTAACACTTGTGCACTTTTAAAATTTACATCCTGAACATCAAAATACAAACGGGCAGCATAACGGCTAAAAATCAACACTTAGTAAAATATTTCACTGCCAAAGACACTCGGTCGACTGTCATAGACAGTCGGCGAACTGTCTACACTCACTCGGTCGAGTGTCTAGTCACTCGGTCGATGGTCTCTCACAGACACATTCAGCCGTGGGTCATACACACTCGGTCGATGGTCGAGTCGGTCGGTCAAGTGTCAGGAGACACTCGGATGACTGTGTTTATCTGAAGAAGCTGAAGACAAAGTGACGGGTTTCACCCAAATTCATCCAATTCTTGCTCTAGAGCTCGATTACGACCTCAAAACTGACCAAATCAAAGACACTAAACATGTAGAAACATAAACCCACAATATTTGGACTCAAACAACATCAAATCTAACCACTTTGACCCAAATTACTCACTTTGTAAAACTTTACACAAAAACCCAATTTTCTCAAAGATTAAAGCATGAAAACTTGTGATTCTTACCTTGTTAGAATCAGTAAATCACAAAGAACACAAAGATGTAAAAATTTGAGCTCAAGAATAAGGATTCAAAATTAGGGTTTTGATGTAGGTGAGAGTGAAGGTACGGTGTGTGATAATGCTAAAAATGAACATATATTTCACAGCATTATCCCTCAAGAAAGACAAGCTTTTAGTTGCAATTGTTCTATTTACAAGTGATATTCGTTTAAATAATAAAAGGTGAAGACAAAAGAAGAAAACGACGATTTGAAGACGCAAACGACCAAAAAGCTCAAAAGTATAAAGTACAATCCAAGTGGTTCAATTTATTGATGAGAAACGTCTCAAAATTACAAGAGTACAAGACACGAAACACAAAGTACAAGATATTAAATTGTACGCAAGGACGTTCGAAAATCCGAAACCGGGACCAGAGTCAACTCTCAACGCTCGACGCAACGAACTAAAAATTACAAGTCAACTATGCACATGAATATAATATAATATATAATTAATTCTTAAAGATATATATATATATATATATATATATGTATATATATATATATATTAAAACCGTCGGCAAACAAGAAAACAAAATTATGTGAGCTGGATCAGAGGGTCATGCGATCGCATGGCCTGGAAGCACAATTTCCATGCGATTGCATGGGGCCAAAATGAAAGGACCCGTCCTAATCCATCCGGACGAAGTCCACATCGATTACAAACGAATCACAACAGTTGATTTCATCGCGAGGTACTTGACCTCTATATAATACATTTTACAAACATTGCATTCGTTTTTTTTAAAAGACAAACTTTCATTTCATTGAAAGGTGATGACATGCATACCATTTCATAATACATCCAACTATAAATGACTTAATAATAATCTTGATGAACTAGACTACTCGAATGCAACGTCTTTTGAAATATGTCATGAATGACTCCAAGAATTGTCTCTAATATGAGCAAATGCACAGCGGAAGATTTCTTTCATACCTGAGAATAAACATGCTTTAAAGTGTCAACCAAAAGGTTAGTGAGTTCATTAGTTTAACATAAATAATCATTTCATAATTTTAATAGACCACAAGATTTCATATTTCCATTTCTCATAAACATACGTCCCGTGCATAGAGACAAAAATATCATTCATATGGATTGAACACTTGATAACCAACATTCACAAGATGCATATAAGAATATCCCTATCATTCCGGGATCCTCCTTCGGACATGATATAAATTTCGAAGTACTAAAGCATCCGGTACTTTGAATGGGGCTTGTTGGGCCCGATAGATCTATCTTTAGAGTTCGCGTCAATTAGGGTGTCTGTTCCCTAATTCTTAGCTTACCAGACTTAATAAAAAGGGCATATTCGATTAGATAATCCAACCATAGAATGTAGTTTCAATTACTTGTGTCTATTTCGTAAAGCATTTATAAAAGCAGCGCATGTATTCTCAGTCCCAAAAATATATATTGCAAAAGCATTTAAAAAGGGAGCAAATGAAACTCACCTAATGTATTTTGTAGTAAAAATACATAGAACGACATTGAACAATTGAACAATGCAGGGTTGGCCTCGGATTCACGAACCTATATCATTTATATATATATTAACACATATAATGGTAATCGAACAAATTTATGTATTATTAGTGAATTATTTGTTATTTTAATTATGTGTTTGATTAATACCCTAATACATTACATTTATTACTATTTATTATAAAAATAATAGTATAGTTATGTTATATGTAGTAATACATTTTTGTATATATATGTAGATATATCTTTTGTTTGTTAAACTTATATTAATACTAAAATAATATTAGAAATTATAAAAATAATAATAATGATAATAGAGTTAAAAATGATACTTTTAATATTAATGATAATAATAGTTTTACTTAGTTATTCATTTAAATCATATCTTAATTATAATTTTTAATCATTCTACATAATTTTAATTATATTATAAATGCTGAAATCAATATTAGTGTTAGTGTAATAATAATAATAATAATAATAATAATAATAATAATAATAATAATAATAATAATAATAATAATAATAATAATAATAATAATACCTTAAAAAGCAAACATAAAAGGAAATGTCACGATGGGGTTTCAAACCCACGACCACTTGGTGACCCAACTCGCCATCAGACCAGCCCTCTGCTTCCACATTTCTGTTTTCAGTACTCACTTAAATTATTTAACCCATATCATTAACAGTTTCGGCCCAACTGCAATTTAGTTGGGTCTCGGCCCAGCATTACTGAATCAGCCCAACTAATAGACCCTATACTCATTCTATTCGTTACTCGATTTTCCAGAAGAGGAATTCCAAAATCAACGGCTCAAAAAAAAATTAAATCAAGTGGGGTTTGGAAGTAGTTGAACTTTAGTGGATGTTTAAACAATTAAAAAGAAGAAACGCTTTTATATGTTTAATATTTGTTGGCCATTACTCTCAATCATACCTTCATGCATCGATTTTCTTGGAGTTTAATATTGCTACATTAACACCCTATATCTAAATTGAAAATTTATATATCTCATCATCTATCGGTAGTTTACTAATTCAGAGGAAGACAAAGCATCATAAAGGAATTATATAAAATATATATATATATATATATATATATATATATATATATATATATATATATATATATATATATATATATATATATATATATATATATATTCGGTGGTGTTTTGGGTTGTGTCTTGGTGGTTGATCAAAACAAGAAACAATCGTAGTAATTTGTTGGTGGTTTGTGGTGATCTAAGGTGATGGTTTATCGAGCAAGAAAAGGGAAAACGTTGATGGTGGTGTTGGTTTGCTTATGGTAACAAACAAGGAGAGTGGTGGTGGTTCGAAGAAGGTGGGGTTTAATAGTCCGAACATAACCAAAACAGAAAGGATAGTAGCCGCAGTTTTGCAGTGGCACGCGAATTATTCTAAACAGACAAATAGATGCAACAGTCATGATTGTGTGTGGAGAATGGTGATGTTAATTTGTAGCTTGTACAGGTGTGGTAACAATGTTTATATCTGCTGTAGCAGAAGCACCGTACCATAGCAGCAGCAGTTTTTAATGGGTGGTTTAATGGCGACGACTGAATGGTGGTTTGGTGATGGTTAATGGGGTGGTGGTTTAAGATGAAAAAGTGACGGCACACCAATAACAATCTGTTTTGGAGTTCATGCATCGGGTTCTTCAAATGGAATGAAATCGAGCATGTTGGGATCAAAGTTGGAGTTAAAGATGATGGTGAGGTGAAACTATTTAGGGTGGTTCTTGTGGGTGTTGTCATGAAAAAAAAAGAAAAAAAATATGGTGGAAGCCGATTTTACTTGATGGTTAACATGGTTGTCGATAGTTTATGATGGAAGCTAAATATGCCTTGTTTTTGGTCGACAGATTCAAAGAGAGAAGTGGGTGATGGTTGTTAAATTTTCCTCCCAAAGTATATGTATATATCATATACACATTCATACTTCTGAATTGCAATATAAACCAAAAATGAATATTATAATATAATTTAAAAGTCAAGTGAATTATATGTGTAATAGTATAGCAGCCAGAGTGTTGGATTCTTTCTACCGACACCAAACATTAAGAGTATTATTTCGTGCTCCATTGTTAATTGGTGGCGAATAAAAGTTCTCAAAAAAAATCTCATATTTTTAAAATAAATAGCATGATTTATTTTGGTCTTTATGGTATAAAATTTGGTCATTAACTATTAAATAAAAATTACATTAATTATTCACTCCCAATCCCAAGTAAAATATAAAAAGTTTTAGAATTTAATAAATAGCTCCTAAATACATTTTTACTAAACCTATAGTTTATAAAACCCATTTTCGGATAACCGTTTATTTTTAAATAATAATAATTTGAGTTTAACTTGTGTAATATCAATTATTGATATTTATTTTTAATATACTCTTTATATTTTTATATATGTATGGATTCGTTTTAAATAACAACTTTATTATATCATTTGTTATTTTACATTTTAGTTCTTATAATTAAATCACATATTATTAATATATATTTATATATCTAAATATATATGTATCTATTTACAAATGGTTGTTCGTGAATCGTCGAGAGCGGTCGATGGTCAATTGAACAGTTCAAAATTTTGAGATTCAACATTTCAGACTTTGCTTATCGTGTCAGAAACATATAAAGATCAAGTTTAAATTTGGTCGGAAATTTCCGGGTCGTCAAAGTACCTACCCGTTAAAGAAATTTCGTCCCGAAATTTGAGTGAGGTGGTCATGGCTAACATTAAAAATGTTTTCATGATGAATATGAGTTGATAAATATCGTTTTATCATTATTGATTAATATAGATAAAACGATTCGATTATGCGGAGCGTACGAGTGAAGCTATCACAAAATAGTGAAATGAAAGGATAAAGATTTGCCTTAGCTTTTGACAGAGTCAGGGTTGAATTCCGGAATTCAAGTAATTTAAAAGGAAATCTTAGAAATCTATAAGATCTGATTCTTCGAGATTTAAAGAAGTTAGGATCTCTTTAATTAAATGCGGAGATCTGCCTTGATTACACTGTCTGGTATTTCCATTATAAATTAAACTCTTCCGCTCCATTATTCTCACCATTCCTATACTTTCTTTCTTAGTTCATACATCCAAAAGATTTTGAAAATGTTTAATCCAGTTCTAATCCTTGATATATTTTTTTTTATTATTATCATCTCTGTCATCCTTCTTTTCAATCTTCTACCAGAAGAATCTGTTTACTTCTACTATTACCTTGAGATGATGCTATTCTTAATTATACCGTGTCTTTATATTGCTATTCGTATTAACATTCATGGTTTGTAACCTCCGTGTTGTTATTAGACTTTATATTTTCTCTTATATTTTGCATCTCTTCGCCTTTTTATTATCCTCTCGACCTCTGGTAAAGCGAGCAACGGTCCAGAATTCATAAGTACGGAGTTTCGAATGAACTTAATGTTCTAACCAAGAAAGAACGAAATCGTACGTTTTGATTTGTCAAGTTATTAGAATCATTGAGAATAGAACTATCAAGAATGTACTTTGTTGATATGTTCAGAAGTTAAGTAGAATGAAAGAGTCATGTAACATGGCACATGATGACATTATGATCTGTGAATCATCATGTCCCATTAGAAACTTAGCATGACTTACTGTAATATAATCACGTTGATCAAGTGTCATTATATTATACTAACTCATGCATCAGTTCCCAACATTACTTCAATAACATTCATATTTTAAGCTCGAAAGTTTACAGAATATAGAAACTAATAGTTTCTATATGATGTAACACTGATAGCACTAATAGATTAATGATTCAGATAAGAATAGTTATGAAAATATTTTCAGAAATATGGAGGATATTTATAATGACAGATACGATGATAACTTGGAATTTCTAATACCGAAGGATGGTGAAGAAAATTTTCCGCAAGATTTTAACATGACTTCGGAGCAAGATATTCTCTAAATATTTCAACGGATCCAGAATTATCTGGATTCTTTGAATATAGGGTATGGTCCTTGTATTTGTCCTTGGTCTCCTTCGTGGTTAGCTCAATCTGTTTTCCAGTAAGTCATGCTGAGTTTCTAATGGGACATGAAGATTCACAGACCATGCCGTCATCATGTTCCATGTTACACGACTCTTGTATTCTATTTAATCTCTAAAAATATCAAGAATATATTTTCTTGATGATTCGGTCTTTTCAGGGTATTCTGGTAAATTAACAAATCAAGATCGTGCTATTACCATTTCCTTCTTAGAACATTAACTATGTTCATTCTGAAATTCATATCTGCGAATACTGGACCATTACAAACGTTGCTTAATCGCAAGAAGAAGAAACGAAAGGACAAAACTCCAAAATAGAAATTGGAGTATAAATCGCAGCAAATAGAAGGGAGCATTAACTGTGGATGTCAATGATTATAGAAGACAAAAGCAGGGGCTTTGAAATATAAGGGAAGATATAAAACCCAACAACCACCCAAAAATTATAAACCGTATATATCGATGCATATAGCAATATAAAGACACGAAAGAACTAAAAACACTATAAAACCGAGAGTATAGTAGAAGTAAATAGATTCTTCCAGAGGCAGATGAAAAAGAAGAACGACAGATATGAAAGTGAGGAGTATATCGAGAATCAGTACTTGATGAAGCATATTGACAAATACTTTAAAATATGAGTTGAGGGAGAAAGAATAGAAGGTGTGAGTTGTAAGGAAACGAAGGAGGTGGATTTATAGTGAAATACCCGACAGAGAAATCAAGATGGATTATCGTATTAATTCGAAGAGAATCATAATCTCCTTAATCACCGAAGCATCAAATCCAACATAGATTACAAAGATTTTCTTTAAATTCAGAGATCAATTGTGATGACATCAAAAGATATGACAAATCACTATAATCTTATTTTCTTCATTTACGATAACTTCCCTCATACGCTTCGAGTAATCGAATTATTTTATCCATACTTCTTAGACATGATAAAAATTCATAATGGTCGTAATAACATTCTCATTGTTAGCCATAACGACCTCTATCAAATTTCGGGGACGAAATTTCTTTAACGGGTAGGTACTGTGACGACCCAGAAATTTCCGACTAAATTTAAACTTTATCTTTATATTATTCTGACACGATAAGCAATGTTTGTTAAGTTAAATCTCAAGGATTTTAAACTATGTTCATACATTCATTTAAACCTCGACCAAATTCCAATTATTCACGAACCATTAAATGAACATATATGAATATGTATGTATATGTTATAAATTGAAAATGTCAACAAAGTATTTAAACGTATAATGCTTTATATGAACGTATTTGTTTCAATATGATTATCGACGAAATAAAAAAATAATATTAAAAGATTGAATTATCAGAAACATTGAATTATGATTACAAGTCTCTGCTGAGAGGTCCACTATGATTTGAGAAAATCTATTCCTCTTAACGATATTCGGAATAATTTGTAAAGCTATTTATAAATAAAAATAAAAAGTGTCATTTACGAAAGTTAGACAAAAGTTAGTGGAGAATTGGTTTCCATAATATTCTATTAATCTATTTTCAAACGTACAAAAACGTTTTCAGTTTAAAAAGAACTTTATTATTAAAACGTATATAACTTTTATAAATATCTAGAATCACTTTTGACAACTCATTACTTAACCAGTATAATAAATATAACGATATTTATATTTTATTTCATTAAATATATATAACGATTTAAATTAATATTATATATATATATATTTATACGCGTATTATACATACATAGTTTTTATACTTTTACTATACTTTAACTTTACCTTTACTTTACTTTTACTTTACTTTAACTTTAATAATTCACTTTAATAATTCATACTTTAATAATTCACTTTAATAATTCATACTTTAATAATTCACTTTAATAATTCATACTTTAAAAATTCACTTTAATAATTCATACTTTAATAATTCACTTTAATAATTCATACTTTAATAATTCAAAAATCTATTATAAATAGAATTCAATAGGTTTCATTATTTCATAGAAACTTGAAAATATATTTCTCTAAACTCTCTCAATCGATTTATATATATATATATATATATATATATATATATATATATATATATATATATATATATATATATATATATATATATATATATATATATATATATATATATATATATATATATTTGCTCTGTATTATTTCAAGATATTATTAGTATACATAAAATATTACGACGGAGTGATATCCGAGTGATTTCAAAATAGTTTTTTTTTAATGAGTCGAAGCTAAGAAAAATTATGGGTTATAGCTATGGAGGTGATGGATATGGTTCATGGGTATGCTCGTGAGGTCAATCTAGTGTTTATCATCTCCGTTGCGTCTACGTACTTTCCTGCAATATTGAATCTCAATATTGATACGTTCGTGAATCCGAGGCCAACCATGCACTTGTTAAATGACGTTATATGTATTTTTACTACGAAATACAGTATGGTATTAAAGAAATCTTCCGCTGTGCATTAGCTCATTTTAAGGATATTACTTGGAGTCATTCATGGCATATTTTGAAAGACGTTGCATTCGAGTCATTGAGTTCATCAAGATTATTATTATATCAATTATAGTTGGATGTATTATGAAATGGTGTGCATGCCGTCAACTTTTGTTGTAAAAAAAGTTTGTCTTTTAAAAATGAATGCAATGTTTGTAAAATGTATCATATATAGGTCAAATACCTCGCGATGTAATCAACTATTGTGAATCGTTTATAATGTATATGAACGGGTCCTTTCAGTTGGTATCAGAGCGGTGGTCTTAGCGAACCAGGTCTGCATTAGTGTGTCTAACTGATAGTCGTTAGGATGCATTAGTGAGCCTGGACTTTGACCGTGTCTGCATGTCAAAAGTTTTGCTTATCATTTTTGTCAAAAATTGCCTGCTTATCATTCTTAGTCTAGACACGTCTTACTGCATTGATTGCATGAATAGTGTATAGACAAAATTCATATCTTAGCGTATCTGCTAATCCATATCTTAGCGTATCTGTTACTGTAAACTTTTCCTGACATATCCCGTAAATTCCTCCGTAATCTACGAAATCTTTTGCGCTATATATATAGATATTCTATGTAATTAGAATACCACCCGATAGCCGAAAAATCATTTCATATCGAAAAATCCTTTATTCAATCGAATGAAATGGAATTCATCATTAGTTCAAGTCCCTCGAATTCCGATATGGAATCCCACTCAAGGTCCGAAAGCAGTGTGACTGAAATGGATCAACTAATTAGCCATCATCTATTCTGGATAAATTGGGGATAGGTTCGTAGCCTCCTCAATAATTGGAGACAAGAAGAAGGTGATCCCTTCCATCCACCACATTACCCTCTTGGTGATGAACCTGAAGCACTTACCGGCGAACCGGTCCGAAACACCATTTTCTCTCTCATTTCCAGAGTATCTCGTCACGATTATATACTACATCAAATTCTAGATTTTATTTATCCACTCGTCCGAACCGACAATCACCCCGGTGTAATAGAAGAAGTCAACGAGCTTCGCGCTCGAGTAGTGGCTTTGGAGAATATGGTGCAAGGGTTACAAACACCAACAGCAGCACTAGCAGCATAACCAGTACCACCATCAACAACACCAACAGTACCATCACCACCACCAACAGTAACATCCGCATCCCACACTTCAACCTCACAACCTATATCCCACGAGTACCAATGACATACACTCTATAGATACCAAGGAATACCAACAACAACAAACGATGAAGTATTGATTCATAACTTCATTGGAGAAACATTTTGCGACCATTATGTAGTCTTTAAAGTCTTAGAAATTATCTATTCTAGCCCTAACCATAAATTAGATGAGTAAACCCAAATGATAGAAGGAAGAGTAGAAACCCTGACAAGAATGATGTGTGGTTTACAAGCTAGACTTGATTTACCAACAGTATGAACAGTACCATGAACATCACCAGTACAGTCACTGCCATCAGCGTTGTCAGAATCAGCAGCACCTATAACATCACAAACTCTGTCAGTTCAAGAATCACAGTGGACATCATTATAAATCAACAACAAGTATGTCATATCAATGAGTTATGAAGTATTAACTCATTTCCACGGAAGGATTTATATGTATATCTTATATATATAAATTTTTAGACCATAATAAATATTTCCGTACTAAGCTATTATGTGTGAATCTTAACTACTCGGTTAATTCATATTACTAATATGCAATAATGTACGTCTTTCGTCCACAACTTAACCATCATTAACTACAATCTCTGCCTCAATTCAATAAATCCCAATTCATAATAAATCAAATGAATTATTCAAATATAAGTTTGATTTTTCACTTTCATCGTCGATGTACTCGAAACTTTTCAAATAACATTATTCGTACCTTGCGAAATTTACAAGAATTCCATAAACACCAACAAATAACGAAGTATTAATTCATAATTTCAATTTTATTGAATAAATACTCCGTAAAAGTTATGTAATTTCTAAAGTCTTTAGAGATTATTCAGTTCTAGTTTCAACCGTAAATCAAATGAGTTTAATTTAATATTAACTCATTAAATCTATGTTACATCTGAAGAAAATATGCACATATATTTTCATAAAGACTGTAATAAAATTCTGTTGTACAAAATATTAATTGTGAATTTTTTTTAACGGGTAGGTAATACCCGAGAGATATATAAATTCACAATTAATATGTTACATTTTTCGAATCTGATTAAGCAAATCATCAACTATACTCCCAAAATCTCACAACAATATACATTCTTGTATAGAAATCAAAACAACCATTCTCACCCAAATTTGATTACGCATTCTGATTTTGACAAATTAAAATCCAAGTCATGATTTAACAGAAGACATCACTCTTAGATTCCTACATCTTTCAAAGCTATACTTTGACTTCAAAACTGTGTTAGAACATCATATGTATATCAACGATTACAAACTGTGTTCAAACTCTTCGAAGTTTTTGAAGACACTTCAAACAATGAACAATCGAGATGGTGATCCAACCACATATTACCCACATTTATGTACCTAAAAAGCTCTCGAAGCCAAAGTCATAGTTCGACGCGTATCCGTGTCAGACCCTTTGGCATTTATTAGTTAAAATGACTTTTCAATTCCTTTTCAAAGTAGACAGTTTTGTCACAGCTCCAGCAAGTCAACTTCGACTTTTCAGTCGGACTAGTATTATTATAACCTCGATAGATACATTGCCCTTTCGTCATCATTACTGGGGACCTTTCATATCTCGCCACCTTAGCAATAACTTACCAACAACTTCAATTATCTTTGACTTTTCAAAAAATCATTATATTTATTGAAATCACATCATTTACTCATTCGCATCTTGTAACGAGAATTGTCATACGAATCATCGAAAAACAGTAGCTAGTATTTTGAAATCTCGCAGCATGTCTACGCCAACAGTTATATGTGTACGTAAAACGTCTATCTCCTGGACTTACATACTTTGAATGTGAAGTTATGAAAAATATTTTGAACTGCAAACTAGTTCTTGAAATGCTGACGAAGCATAAAAAAACTGTAAACGATCTTAACAGTAAAAAGTTTGATGACAAAGAATAGTAAGGTGGTAAAGCTGAGAAAAAGAGAAGGTTTGGAACTGGAAAACGGATTGAACAGACTATGAAGGAGGCTGTGGACAAATCACAAAGACTAAATCTGCCTTCAAAGAATCCAAATGATTCAGTGCCTGCTAAAGTCATTAACGAATACCTTACTCTTTATTCTAAACCTTTACAGACAAATCTTCATCATCATCCATCAATATTAGAAATTCTAAGATATTATCATATCTTTCATTATAAATATCCGCGATATTTCTGAAGATATTTTCACAACTAATCTTATCTGAAGTCATTTATCTCTTTGCGCTATCAGTGTTACATCATATAAGAAACTATTAGTTTTTATATTCTATAAACTTTCGAGTTTAAATTATGAATGTTTTGAAGTAGTGTTGGGAACTGAAGCATGAGTTAGTATAATATAATGACACTTGATCAATATGATTATATTACAGTAAGTCATGCTGAGTTTCTAATGGGACATGAAGATTCACAGACCATGCCGTCATCATGTTCCATGTTACACGACTCTTGTATTCTATTTAATCTCTAAAAATATCAAGAATATATTTTCTTGATGATTCGGTCTTTTCAGGGTATTCTGGTAAATTAACAAATCAAGATCGTGCTATTACCATTTCCTTCTTAGAACATTAACTATGTTCATTCTGAAATTCATATCTGCGAATACTGGACCATTACAAACGTTGCTTAATCGCAAGAAGAAGAAACGAAAGGACAAAACTCCAAAATAGAAATTGGAGTATAAATCGCAGCAAATAGAAGGGAGCATTAACTGTGGATGTCAATGATTATAGAAGACAAAAGCAGGGGCTTTGAAATATAAGGGAAGATATAAAACCCAACAACCACCCAAAAATTATAAACCGTATATATCGATGCATATAGCAATATAAAGACACGAAAGAACTAAAAACACTATAAAACCGAGAGTATAGTAGAAGTAAATAGATTCTTCCAGAGGCAGATGAAAAAGAAGAACGACAGATATGAAAGTGAGGAGTATATCGAGAATCAGTACTTGATGAAGCATATTGACAAATACTTTAAAATATGAGTTGAGGGAGAAAGAATAGAAGGTGTGAGTTGTAAGGAAACGAAGGAGGTGGATTTATAGTGAAATACCCGACAGAGAAATCAAGATGGATTATCGTATTAATTCGAAGAGAATCATAATCTCCTTAATCACCGAAGCATCAAATCCAACATAGATTACAAAGATTTTCTTTAAATTCAGAGATCAATTGTGATGACATCAAAAGATATGACAAATCACTATAATCTTATTTTCTTCATTTACGATAACTTCCCTCATACGCTTCGAGTAATCGAATTATTTTATCCATACTTCTTAGACATGATAAAACTTCATAATGGTCGTAATAACATTCTCATTGTTAGCCATAACGACCTCTATCAAATTTCGGGGACGAAATTTCTTTAACGGGTAGGTACTGTGACGACCCGGAAATTTCCGACTAAATTTAAACTTTATCTTTATATTATTCTGACACGATAAGCAATGTTTGTTAAGTTAAATCTCAAGGATTTTAAACTATGTTCATACATTCATTTAAACCTCGGCCAAATTCCAATTATTCACGAACCATTAAATGAACATATATGAATATGTATGTATATGTTATAAATTGAAAATGTCAACAAAGTATTTAAACGTATAATGCTTTATATGAACGTATTTGTTTCAATATGATTATCGACGAAATAAAAAAATAATATTAAAAGATTGAATTATCAGAAACATTGAATTATGATTACAAGTCTCTGCTGAGAGGTCCACTATGATTTGAGAAAATCTATTCCTCTTAACGATATTCGGAATAATTTGTAAAGCTATTTATAAATAAAAATAAAAAGTGTCATTTACGAAAGTTAGACAAAAGTTAGTGGAGAATTGGTTTCCATAATATTCTATTAATCTATTTTCAAACGTACAAAAACGTTTTCAGTTTAAAAAGAACTTTATTATTAAAACGTATATAACTTTTATAAATATCTAGAATCACTTTTGACAACTCATTACTTAACCAGTATAATAAATATAACGATATTTATATTTTATTTCATTAAATATATATAACGATTTAAATTAATATTATATATATATATATATATTTATACGCGTATTATACATACATAGTTTTTATACTTTTACTATACTTTAACTTTACCTTTACTTTACTTTTACTTTACTTTAACTTTAATAATTCACTTTAATAATTCATACTTTAATAATTCACTTTAATAATTCATACTTTAATAATTCACTTTAATAATTCATACTTTAAAAATTCACTTTAATAATTCATACTTTAATAATTCACTTTAATAATTCATACTTTAATAATTCAAAAATCTATTATAAATAGAATTCAATAGGTTTCATTATTTCATAGAAACTTGAAAATATATTTCTCTAAACTCTCTCAATCGATTTATATATATATATATATATATATATATATATATATATATATATATATATATATATATATATATATATATATATATATATATTTGCTCTGTATTATTTCAAGATATTATTAGTATACATAAAATATTACGACGGAGTGATGTCCGAGTGATTTCAAAATAGTTTTTTTTTAATGAGTCGAAGCTAAGAAAAATTATGGGTTATAGCTATGGAGGTGATGGATATGGTTCATGGGTATGCTCGTGAGGTCAATCTAGTGTTTATCATCTCCGTTGCGTCTACGTACTTTCCTGCAATATTGAATCTCAATATTGATACGTTCGTGAATCCGAGGCCAACCTTGCACTTGTTAAATGACGTTATATGTATTTTTACTACGAAATACAGTATGGTATTAAAGAAATCTTCCGCTGTACATTAGCTCATTTTAAGGATATTACTTGGAGTCATTCATGGCATATTTTGAAAGACGTTGCATTCGAGTCATTGAGTTCATCAAGATTATTATTATGTCAATTATAGTTGGATGTATTATGAAATGGTGTGCATGCCGTCAACTTTTGTTGTAAAAAAAGTTTGTCTTTTAAAAATGAATGCAATGTTTGTAAAATGTATCATATAGAGGTCAAATACCTCGCGATGTAATCAACTATTGTGAATCGTTTATAATGTATATGAACGGGTCCTTTCAGTTGGTATCAGAGCGGTGGTCTTAGCGAACCAGGTCTGCATTAGTGTGTCTAACTGATAGTCGTTAGGATGCATTAGTGAGCCTGGACTTTGACCGTGTCTGCATGTCAAAAGTTTTGCTTATCATTTTTGTCGAAAATTGCCTGCTTATCATTCTTAGTCTAGACACGTCTTACTGCATTGATTGCATGAATAGTGTATAGACAAAATTCATATCTTAGCGTATCTGCTAATCCTTATCTTAGCGTATCTGTTACTGTAAACTTTTCCTGACATATCCCGTAAATTCCTCCGTAATCTACGAAATCTTTTGCGCTATATATATAGATATTCTATGTAATTAGAATACCACCCGATAGCCGAAAAATCATTTCATATCGAAAAATCCTTTATTCAATCGAATGAAATGGAATTCATCATTAGTTCAAGTCCCTCGAATTCCGATATGGAATCCCACTCAAGCTCCGAAAGCAGTGTGACTGAAATGGATCAACTAATTAGCCATCATCTATTCTGGATAAATTGGGGATAGGTTCGTAGCCTCCTCAATAATTGGAGACAAGAAGAAGGTGATCCCTTCCATCCACCACATTACCCTCTTGGTGATGAACCTGAAGCACTTACCGGCGAACCGGTCCGAAACACCATTTTCTCTCTCATTTCCAGAGTATCTCGTCACGATTATATACTACATCAAATTCTAGATTTTATTTATCCGCTCGTCCGAACCGACAATCACCCTGGTGTAATAGAAGAAGTCAACGAGCTTCGCGCTCGAGTAGTGGCTTTGGAGAATATGGTGCAAGGGTTACAAACACCAACAGCAGCACTAGCAGCATAACCAGTACCACCATCAGCAACACCAACAGTACCATCACCACCACCAACAGTAACATCCGCATCCCACACTTCAACCTCACAACCTATATCCCACGAGTACCAATGACATACACTCTATAGATACCAAGGAATACCAACAACAACAAACGATGAAGTATTGATTCATAACTTCATTGGAGAAACATTTTGCGACCATTATGTAGTCTTTAAAGTCTTAGAAATTATCTATTCTAGCCCTAACCATAAATTAGATGAGTAAACCCAAATGATAGAAGGAAGAGTAGAAACCCTGACAAGAATGATGTGTGGTTTACAAGCTAGACTTGATTTACCAACAGTATGAACAGTACCATGAACATCACCAGTACAGTCACTGCCATCAGCGTTGTCAGAATCAGCAGCACCTATAACATCACAAACTCTGTCAGTTCAAGAATCACAGTGGACATCATTATAAATCAACAACAAGTATGTCATATCAATGAGTTATGAAGTATTAACTCATTTCCACGGAAGGATTTATATGTATATCTTATATATATAAATTTTTAGACCATAATAAATATTTCCGTACTAAGCTATTATGTGTGAATCTTAACTACTCGGTTAATTCATATTACTAATATGCAATAATGTACGTCTTTCGTCCACAACTTAACCATCATTAACTACAATCTCTGCCTCAATTCAATAAATCCCAATTCATAATAAATCAAATGAATTATTCAAATATAAGTTTGATTTTTCACTTTCATCGTCGATGTACTCGAAACTTTTCAAATAACATTATTCGTACCTTGCGAAATTTACAAGAATTCCATAAACACCAACAAATAACGAAGTATTAATTCATAATTTCAATTTTATTGAATAAATACTCCGTAAAAGTTATGTAATTTCTAAAGTCTTTAGAGATTATTCAGTTCTAGTTTCAACCGTAAATCAAATGAGTTTAATTTAATATTAACTCATTAAATCTATGTTACATCTGAAGAAAATATGCACATATATTTTCATAAAGACTGTAATAAAATTCTGTTGTACAAAATATTAATTGTGAATTTTTTTTAACGGGTAGGTAATACCCGAGAGATATATAAATTCACAATTAATATGTTACATTTTTCGAATCTGATTAAGCAAATCATCAACTATACTCCCAAAATCTCACAACAATATACATTCTTGTATAGAAATCAAAACAACCATTCTCACCCAAATTTGATTACGCATTCTGATTTTGACAAATTAAAATCCAAGTCATGATTTAACAGAAGACATCACTCTTAGATTCCTACATCTTTCAAAGCTATACTTTGACTTCAAAACTGTGTTAGAACATCATATGTATATCAACGATTACAAACTGTGTTCAAACTCTTCGAAGTTTTTGAAGACACTTCAAACAATGAACAATCGAGATGGTGATCCAACCACATATTACCCACATTTATGTACCTAAAAAGCTCTCGAAGCCAAAGTCATAGTTCGACGCGTATCCGTGTCAGACCCTTTGGCATTTATTAGTTAAAATGACTTTTCAATTCCTTTTCAATTCCTTTTCAAAGTAGACAGTTTTGTCACAGCTCCAGCAAGTCAACTTCGACTTTTCAGTCGGACTAGTATTATTATAACCTCGATAGATACATTGCCCTTTCGTCATCATTACTGGGGACCTTTCATATCTCGCCACCTTAGCAATAACTTACCAACAACTTCAATTATCTTTGACTTTTCAAAAAATCATTATATTTATTGAAATCACATCATTTACTCATTCGCATCTTGTAACGAGAATTGTCATACGAATCATCGAAAAACAGTAGCTAGTATTTTGAAATCTCGCAGCATGTCTACGCCAACAGTTATATGTGTACGTAAAACGTCTATCTCCTGGACTTACATACTTTGAATGTGAAGTTATGAAAAATATTTTGAACTGCAAACTAGTTCTTGAAATGCTGACGAAGCATAAAAAAACTGTAAACGATCTTAACAGTAAAAAGTTTGATGACAAAGAATAGTAAGGTGGTAAAGCTGAGAAAAAGAGAAGGTTTGGAACTGGAAAACGGATTGAACAGACTATGAAGGAGGCTGTGGACAAATCACAAAGACTAAATCTGCCTTCAAAGAATCCAAATGATTCAGTGCCTGCTAAAGTCATTAACGAATACCTTACTCTTTATTCTAAACCTTTACAGACAAATCTTCATCATCATCCATCAATATTAGAAATTCTAAGATATTATCATATCTTTCATTATAAATATCCGCGATATTTCTGAAGATATTTTCACAACTAATCTTATCTGAAGTCATTTATCTCTTTGCGCTATCAGTGTTACATCATATAAGAAACTATTAGTTTTTATATTCTATAAACTTTCGAGTTTAAATTATGAATGTTTTGAAGTAGTGTTGGGAACTGAAGCATGAGTTAGTATAATATAATGACACTTGATCAATGTGATTATATTACAGTAAGTCATGCTGAGTTTCTAATGGGACATGAAGATTCACAGACCATGCCGTCATCATGTTCCATGTTACACGACTCTTGTATTCTATTTAATCTCTAAAAATATCAAGAATATATTTTCTTGATGATTCGGTCTTTTCAGGGTATTCTGGTAAATTAACAAATCAAGATCGTGCTATTACCATTTCCTTCTTAGAACATTAACTATGTTCATTCTGAAATTCATATCTGCGAATACTGGACCATTACAAACGTTGCTTAATCGCAAGAAGAAGAAACGAAAGGACAAAACTCCAAAATAGAAATTGGAGTATAAATCGCAGCAAATAGAAGGGAGCATTAACTGTGGATGTCAATGATTATAGAAGACAAAAGCAGGGGCTTTGAAATATAAGGGAAGATATAAAACCCAACAACCACCCAAAAATTATAAACCGTATATATCGATGCATATAGCAATATAAAGACACGAAAGAACTAAAAACACTATAAAACCGAGAGTATAGTAGAAGTAAATAGATTCTTCCAGAGGCAGATGAAAAAGAAGAACGACAGATATGAAAGTGAGGAGTATATCGAGAATCAGTACTTGATGAAGCATATTGACAAATACTTTAAAATATGAGTTGAGGGAGAAAGAATAGAAGGTGTGAGTTGTAAGGAAACGAAGGAGGTGGATTTATAGTGAAATACCCGACAGAGAAATCAAGATGGATTATCGTATTAATTCGAAGAGAATCATAATCTCCTTAATCACCGAAGCATCAAATCCAACATAGATTACAAAGATTTTCTTTAAATTCAGAGATCAATTGTGATGACATCAAAAGATATGACAAATCACTATAATCTTATTTTCTTCATTTACGATAACTTCCCTCATACGCTTCGAGTAATCGAATTATTTTATCCATACTTCTTAGACATGATAAAACTTCATAATGGTCGTAATAACATTCTCATTGTTAGCCATAACGACCTCTATCAAATTTCGGGGACGAAATTTCTTTAACGGGTAGGTACTGTGACGACCCGGAAATTTCCGACTAAATTTAAACTTTATCTTTATATTATTCTGACACGATAAGCAATGTTTGTTAAGTTAAATCTCAAGGATTTTAAACTATGTTCATACATTCATTTAAACCTCGACCAAATTCCAATTATTCACGAACCATTAAATGAACATATATGAATATGTATGTATATGTTATAAATTGAAAATGTCAACAAAGTATTTAAATGTATAATGCTTTATATGAACGTATTTGTTTCAATATGATTATCGACGAAATAAAAAAATAATATTAAAAGATTGAATTATCAGAAACATTGAATTATGATTACAAGTCTCTGCTGAGAGGTCCACTATGATTTGAGAAAATCTATTCCTCTTAACGATATTCGGAATAATTTGTAAAGCTATTTATAAATAAAAATAAAAAGTGTCATTTACGAAAGTTAGACAAAAGTTAGTGGAGAATTGGTTTCCATAATATTCTATTAATCTATTTTCAAACGTACAAAAACGTTTTCAGTTTAAAAAGAACTTTATTATTAAAACGTATATAACTTTTATAAATATCTAGAATCACTTTTGACAACTCATTACTTAACCAGTATAATAAATATAACGATATTTATATTTTATTTCATTAAATATATATAACGATTTAAATTAATATTATATATATATATTTATACGCGTATTATACATACATAGTTTTTATACTTTTACTATACTTTAACTTTACCTTTACTTTACTTTTACTTTACTTTAACTTTAATAATTCACTTTAATAATTCATACTTTAATAATTTACTTTAATAATTCATACTTTAATAATTCACTTTAATAATTCATACTTAAAAAATTCACTTTAATAATTCATACTTTAATAATTCACTTTAATAATTCATACTTTAATAATTCAAAAATCTATTATAAATAGAATTCAATAGGTTTCATTATTTCATAGAAACTTGAAAATATATTTCTCTAAACTCTCTCAATCGATTTATATATATATATATATATATATATATATATATATATATATATATATATATATATATATATATATATATATATATATATATATTTGCTCTGTATTATTTCAAGATATTATTAGTATACATAAAATATTACGACGGAGTGATATCCGAGTGATTTCAAAATAGTTTTTTTTTAATGAGTCGAAGCTAAGAAAAATTATGGGTTATAGCTATGGAGGTGATGGATATGGTTCATGGGTATGCTCGTGAGGTCAATCTAGTGTTTATCATCTCCGTTGCGTCTACGTACTTTCCTGCAATATTGAATCTCAATATTGATACGTTCGTGAATCCGAGGCCAACCTTGCACTTGTTAAATGACGTTATATGTATTTTTACTACGAAATACAGTATGGTATTAAAGAAATCTTCCGCTGTGCATTAGCTCATTTTAAGGATATTACTTGGAGTCATTCATGGCATATTTTGAAAGACGTTGCATTCGAGTCATTGAGTTCATCAAGATTATTATTATGTCAATTATAGTTGGATGTATTATGAAATGGTGTGCATGCCGTCAACTTTTGTTGTAAAAAAAGTTTGTCTTTTAAAAATGAATGCAATGTTTGTAAAATGTATCATATAGAGGTTAAATACCTCGCGATGTAATCAACTATTGTGAATCGTTTATAATGTATATGAACGGGTCCTTTCAGTTGGTATCAGAGCGGTGGTCTTAGCGAACCAGGTCTGCATTAGTGTGTCTAACTGATAGTCGTTAGGATGCATTAGTGAACCTGGACTTTGACCGTGTCTGCATGTCAAAAGTTTTGCTTATCATTTTTGTCAAAAATTGCCTGCTTATCATTCTTAGTCTAGACACGTCTTACTGCATTGATTGCATGAATAGTGTATAGACAAAATTCATATCTTAGCGTATCTGCTAATCCATATCTTAGCGTATCTGTTACTGTAAACTTTTCCTGACATATCCCGTAAATTCCTCCGTAATCTACGAAATCTTTTGCGCTATATATATAGATATTCTATGTAATTAGAATACCACCCGATAGCCGAAAAATCATTTCATATCGAAAAATCCTTTATTCAATCGAATGAAATGGAATTCATCATTAGTTCAAGTCCCTCGAATTCCGATATGGAATCCCACTCAAGGTCCGAAAGCAGTGTGACTGAAATGGATCAACTAATTAGCCATCATCTATTCTGGATAAATTGGGGATAGGTTCGTAGCCTCCTCAATAATTGGAGACAAGAAGAAGGTGATCCCTTCCATCCACCACATTACCCTCTTGGTGATGAACCTGAAGCACTTACCGGCGAACCGGTCCGAAACACCATTTTCTCTCTCATTTCCAGAGTATCTCGTCACGATTATATACTACATCAAATTCTAGATTTTATTTATCCGCTCGTCCGAACCGACAATCACCCCGGTGTAATAGAAGAAGTCAACGAGCTTCGCGCTCGAGTAGTGGCTTTGGAGAATATGGTGCAAGGGTTACAAACACCAACAGCAGCACTAGCAGCATAACCAGTACCACCATCAGCAACACCAACAGTACCATCACCACCACCAACAGTAACATCCGCATCCCACACTTCAACCTCACAACCTATATCCCACGAGTACCAATGACATACACTCTATAGATACCAAGGAATACCAACAACAACAAACGATGAAGTATTGATTCATAACTTCATTGGAGAAACATTTTGCGACCATTATGTAGTCTTTAAAGTCTTAGAAATTATCTATTCTAGCCCTAACCATAAATTAGATGAGTAAACCCAAATGATAGAAGGAAGAGTAGAAACCCTGACAAGAATGATGTGTGGTTTACAAGCTAGACTTGATTTACCAACAGTATGAACAGTACCATGAACATCACCAGTACAGTCACTGCCATCAGCGTTGTCAGAATCAGCAGCACCTATAACATCACAAACTCTGTCAGTTCAAGAATCACCGTGGACATCATTATAAATCAACAACAAGTATGTCATATCAATGAGTTATGAAGTATTAACTCATTTCCACGGAAGGATTTATATGTATATCTTATATATATAAATTTTTAGACCATAATAAATATTTCCGTACTAAGCTATTATGTGTGAATCTTAACTACTCGGTTAATTCATATTACTAATATGCAATAATGTACGTCTTTCGTCCACAACTTAACCATCATTAACTACAATCTCTGCCTCAATTCAATAAATCCCAATTCATAATAAATCAAATGAATTATTCAAATATAAGTTTGATTTTTCACTTTCATCGTCGATGTACTCGAAACTTTTCAAATAACATTATTCGTACCTTGCGAAATTTACAAGAATTCCATAAACACCAACAAATAACGAAGTATTAATTCATAATTTCAATTTTATTGAATAAATACTCCGTAAAAGTTATGTAATTTCTAAAGTCTTTAGAGATTATTCAGTTCTAGTTTCAACCGTAAATCAAATGAGTTTAATTTAATATTAACTCATTAAATCTATGTTACATCTGAAGAAAATATGCACATATATTTTCATAAAGACTGTAATAAAATTCTGTTGTACAAAATATTAATTGTGAATTTTTTTTAACGGGTAGGTAATACCCGAGAGATATATAAATTCACAATTAATATGTTACATTTTTCGAATCTGATTAAGCAAATCATCAACTATACTCCTAAAATCTCACAACAATATACATTCTTGTATAGAAATCAAAACAACCATTCTCACCCAAATTTGATTACGCATTCTGATTTTGACAAATTAAAATCCAAGTCATGATTTAACAGAAGACATCACTCTTAGATTCCTACATCTTTCAAAGCTATACTTTGACTTCAAAACTGTGTTAGAACATCATATGTATATCAACGATTACAAACTGTGTTCAAACTCTTCGAAGTTTTCGAAGACACTTCAAACAATGAACAATCGAGATGGTGATCCAACCACATATTACCCACATTTATGTACCTAAAAAGCTCTCGAAGCCAAAGTCATAGTTCGACGCGTATCCGTGTCAGACCCTTTGGCATTTATTAGTTAAAATGACTTTTCAATTCCTTTTCAAAGTAGACAGTTTTGTCACAGCTCCAGCAAGTCAACTTCGACTTTTCAGTCGGACTAGTATTATTATAACCTCGATAGATACATTGCCCTTTCGTCATCATTACTGGGGACCTTTCATATCTCGCCACCTTAGCAATAACTTACCAACAACTTCAATTATCTTTGACTTTTCAAAAAATCATTATATTTATTGAAATCACATCATTTACTCATTCGCATCTTGTAACGAGAATTGTCATACGAATCATCGAAAAACAGTAGCCAGTATTTTGAAATCTCGCAGCATGTCTACGCCAACAGTTATATGTGTACGTAAAACGTCTATCTCCTGGACTTACATACTTTGAATGTGAAGTTATGAAAAATATTTTGAACTGCAAACTAGTTCTTGAAATGCTGACGAAGCATAAAAAAACTGTAAACGATCTTAACAGTAAAAAGTTTGATGACAAAGAATAGTAAGGTGGTAAAGCTGAGAAAAAGAGAAGGTTTGGAACTGGAAAACGGATTGAACAGACTATGAAGGAGGCTGTGGACAAATCACAAAGACTAAATCTGCCTTCAAAGAATCCAAATGATTCAGTGCCTGCTAAAGTCATTAACGAATACCTTACTCTTTATTCTAAACCTTTACAGACAAATCTTCATCATCATCCATCAATATTAGAAATTCTAAGATATTATCATATCTTTCATTATAAATATCCGCGATATTTCTGAAGATATTTTCACAACTAATCTTATCTGAAGTCATTTATCTCTTTGCGCTATCAGTGTTACATCATATAAGAAACTATTAGTTTTTATATTCTATAAACTTTCGAGTTTAAATTATGAATGTTTTGAAGTAGTGTTGGGAACTGAAGCATGAGTTAGTATAATATAATGACACTTGATCAACGTGATTATATTACAGTAAGTCATGCTGAGTTTCTAATGGGACATGAAGATTCACGGACCATGCCGTCATCATGTTCCATGTTACACGACTCTTGTATTCTATTTAATCTCTAAAAATATCAAGAATATATTTTCTTGATGATTCGGTCTTTTCAGGGTATTCTGGTAAATTAACAAATCAAGATCGTGCTATTACCATTTCCTTCTTAGAACATTAACTATGTTCATTCTGAAATTCATATCTGCGAATACTGGACCATTACAAACGTTGCTTAATCGCAAGAAGAAGAAACGAAAGGACAAAACTCCAAAATAGAAATTGGAGTATAAATCGCAGCAAATAGAAGGGAGCATTAACTGTGGATGTCAATGATTATAGAAGACAAAAGCAGGGGCTTTGAAATATAAGGGAAGATATAAAACCCAACAACCACCCAAAAATTATAAACCGTATATATCGATGCATATAGCAATATAAAGACACGAAAGAACTAAAAACACTATAAAACCGAGAGTATAGTAGAAGTAAATAGATTCTTCCAGAGGCAGATGAAAAAGAAGAACGACAGATATGAAAGTGAGGAGTATATCGAGAATCAGTACTTGATGAAGCATATTGACAAATACTTTAAAATATGAGTTGAGGGAGAAAGAATAGAAGGTGTGAGTTGTAAGGAAACGAAGGAGGTGGATTTATAGTGAAATACCCGACAGAGAAATCAAGATGGATTATCGTATTAATTCGAAGAGAATCATAATCTCCTTAATCACCGAAGCATCAAATCCAACATAGATTACAAAGATTTTCTTTAAATTCAGAGATCAATTGTGATGACATCAAAAGATATGACAAATCACTATAATCTTATTTTCTTCATTTACGATAACTTCCCTCATACGCTTCGAGTAATCGAATTATTTTATCCATACTTCTTAGACATGATAAAACTTCATAATGGTCATAATAACATTCTCATTGTTAGCCATAACGACCTCTATCAAATTTCGGGGACGAAATTTCTTTAACGGGTAGGTACTGTGACGACCCGGAAATTTCCGACTAAATTTAAACTTTATCTTTATATTATTCTGACACGATAAGCAATGTTTGTTAAGTTAAATCTCAAGGATTTTAAACTATGTTCATACATTCATTTAAACCTCGACCAAATTCCAATTATTCACGAACCATTAAATGAACATATATGAATATGTATGTATATGTTATAAATTGAAAATGTCAACAAAGTATTTAAACGTATAATGCTTTATATGAACGTATTTGTTTCAATATGATTATCGACGAAATAAAAAAATAATATTAAAAGATTGAATTATCAGAAACATTGAATTATGATTACAAGTCTCTGCTGAGAGGTCCACTATGATTTGACAAAATCTATTCCTCTTAACGATATTCGGAATAATTTGTAAAGCTATTTATAAATAAAAATAAAAAGTGTCATTTACGAAAGTTAGACAAAAGTTAGTGGAGAATTGGTTTCCATAATATTCTATTAATCTATTTTCAAACGTACAAAAACGTTTTCAGTTTAAAAAGAACTTTATTATTAAAACGTATATAACTTTTATAAATATCTAGAATCACTTTTGACAACTCATTACTTAACCAGTATAATAAATATAACGATATTTATATTTTATTTCATTAAATATATATAACAATTTAAATTAATATTATATATATATATATATATTTATACGCGTATTATATATACATAGTTTTTATACTTTTACTATACTTTAACTTTACCTTTACTTTACTTTTACTTTACTTTAACTTTAATAATTCACTTTAATAATTCATACTTTAATAATTCACTTTAATAATTCATACTTTAATAATTCACTTTAATAATTCATACTTTAAAAATTCACTTTAATAATTCATACTTTAATAATTCACTTTAATAATTCATACTTTAATAATTCAAAAATCTATTATAAATAGAATTCAATAGGTTTCATTATTTCATAGAAACTTGAAAATATATTTCTCTAAACTCTCTCAATCGATTTATATATATATATATATATATATATATATATATATATATATATATATATATATATATATATATATATATATATATATATATATATATATATATATATTTGCTCTGTATTATTTCAAGATATTATTAGTATACATAAAATATTACGACGGAGTGATGTCCGAGTGATTTCAAAATAGTTTTTTTTGAATGAGTCGAAGCTAAGAAAAATTATGGGTTATAGCTATGGAGGTGATGGATATGGTTTATGGGTATGCTCGTGAGGTCAATCTAGTGTTTATCATCTCCGTTGCGTCTACGTACTTTCCTGCAATATTGAATCTCAATATTGATACGTTCGTGAATCCGAGGCCAACCTTGCACTTGTTAAATGACGTTATATGTATTTTTACTACGAAATACAGTATGGTATTAAAGAAATCTTCCGCTGTGCATTAGCTCATTTTAAGGATATTACTTGGAGTCATTCATGGCATATTTTGAAAGACGTTGCATTCGAGTCATTGAGTTCATCAAGATTATTATTATGTCAATTATAGTTGGATGTATTATGAAATGGTGTGCATGCCGTCAACTTTTGTTGTAAAAAAAGTTTGTCTTTTAAAAATGAATGCAATGTTTGTAAAATGTATCATATAGATGTCAAATACCTCGCGATGTAATCAACTATTGTGAATCGTTTATAATGTATATGAACGGGTCCTTTCAGTTGGTATCAGAGCGGTGGTCTTAGCGAACCAGGTCTGCATTAGTGTGTCTAACTGATAGTCGTTAGGATGCATTAGTGAGCCTGGACTTTGACCGTGTCTGCATGTCAAAAGTTTTGCTTATCATTTTTGTCGAAAATTGCCTGCTTATCATTCTTAGTCTAGACACGTCTTACTGCATTGATTGCATGAATAGTGTATAGACAAAATTCATATCTTAGCGTATCTGCTAATCCATATCTTAGCGTATCTGTTACTGTAAACTTTTCCTGACATATCCCGTAAATTCTTCCGTAATCTACGAAATCTTTTGCGCTATATATATAGATATTCTATGTAATTAGAATACCACCCTATAGCCGAAAAATCATTTCATATCGAAAAATCCTTTATTCAATCGAATGAAATGGAATTCATCATTAGTTCAAGTCCCTCGAATTCCGATATGGAATCCCACTCAAGCTCCGAAAGCAGTGTGACTGAAATGGATCAACTAATTAGCCATCATCTATTCTGGATAAATTGGGGATAGGTTCGTAGCCTCCTCAATAATTGGAGACAAGAAGAAGGTGATCCCTTCCATCCACCACATTACCCTCTTGGTGATGAACCTGAAGCACTTACCGGCGAACCGGTCCGAAACACCATTTTCTCTCTCATTTCCAGAGTATCTCGTCACGATTATATACTACATCAAATTCTAGATTTTATTTATCCGCTCGTCCGAACCGACAATCACCCCGGTGTAATAGAAGAAGTCAACGAGCTTCGCGCTCGAGTAGTGGCTTTGGAGAATATGGTGCAAGGGTTACAAACACCAACAGCAGCACTAGCAGCATAACCAGTACCACCATCAGCAACACCAACAGTACCATCACCACCACCAACAGTAACATCCGCATCCCACACTTCAACCTCACAACCTATATCCCACGAGTACCAATGACATACACTCTATAGATACCAAGGAATACCAACAGCAACAAACGATGAAGTATTGATTCATAACTTCATTGGAGAAACATTTTGCGACCATTATGTAGTCTTTAAAGTCTTAGAAATTATCTATTCTAGCCCTAACCATAAATTAGATGAGTAAACCCAAATGATAGAAGGAAGAGTAGAAACCCTGACAAGAATGATGTGTGGTTTACAAGCTAGACTTGATTTACCAACAGTATGAACAGTACCATGAACATCACCAGTACAGTCACTGCCATCAGCGTTGTCAGAATCAGCAGCACCTATAACATCACAAACTCTGTCAGTTCAAGAATCACCGTGGACATCATTATAAATCAACAACAAGTATGTCATATCAATGAGTTATGAAGTATTAACTCATTTCCACGGAAGGATTTATATGTATATCTTATATATATAAATTTTTAGACCATAATAAATATTTTCATACTAAGCTATTATGTGTGAATCTTAACTACTCGGTTAATTCATATTACTAATATGCAATAATGTACGTCTTTCGTCCACAACTTAACCATCATTAACTACAATCTCTGCCTCAATTCAATAAATCCCAATTCATAATAAATCAAATGAATTATTCAAATATAAGTTTGATTTTTCACTTTCATCGTCGATGTACTCGAAACTTTTCAAATAACATTATTCGTACCTTGCGAAATTTACAAGAATTCCATAAACACCAACAAATAACGAAGTATTAATTCATAATTTCAATTTTATTGAATAAATACTCCGTAAAAGTTATGTAATTTCTAAAGTCTTTAGAGATTATTCAGTTCTAGTTTCAACCGTAAATCAAATGAGTTTAATTTAATATTAACTCATTAAATCTATGTTACATCTGAAGAAAATATGCACATATATTTTCATAAAGACTGTAATAAAATTCTGTTGTACAAAATATTAATTGTGAATTTTTTTTAACGGGTAGGTAATACCCGAGAGATATATAAATTCACAATTAATATGTTACATTTTTCGAATCTGATTAAGCAAATCATCAACTATACTCCCAAAATCTCACAACAATATACATTCTTGTATAGAAATCAAAACAACCATTCTCACCCAAATTTGATTACGCATTCTGATTTTGACAAATTAAAATCCAAGTCATGATTTAACAGAAGACATCACTCTTAGATTCCTACATCTTTCAAAGCTATACTTTGACTTCAAAACTGTGTTAGAACATCATATGTATATCAACGATTACAAACTGTGTTCAAACTCTTCGAAGTTTTCGAAGACACTTCAAACAATGAACAATCGAGATGGTGATCCAACCACATATTACCCACATTTATGTACCTAAAAAGCTCTCGAAGCCAAAGTCATAGTTCGACGCGTATCCGTGTCAGACCCTTTGGCATTTATTAGTTAAAATGACTTTTCAATTCCTTTTCAAAGTAGACAGTTTTGTCACAGCTCCAGCAAGTCAACTTCGACTTTTCAGTCGGACTAGTATTATTATAACCTCGATAGATACATTGCCCTTTCGTCATCATTACTGGGGACCTTTCATATCTCGCCACCTTAGCAATAACTTACCAACAACTTCAATTATCTTTGACTTTTCAAAAAATCATTATATTTATTGAAATCACATCATTTACTCATTCGCATCTTGTAACGAGAATTGTCATACGAATCATCGAAAAACAGTAGCCAGTATTTTGAAATCTCGCAGCATGTCTACGCCAACAGTTATATGTGTACGTAAAACGTCTATCTCCTGGACTTACATACTTTGAATGTGAAGTTATGAAAAATATTTTGAACTGCAAACTAGTTCTTGAAATGCTGACGAAGCATAAAAAAACTGTAAACGATCTTAACAGTAAATATTTTGATGACAAAGAATAGTAAGGTGGTAAATCTGAGAAAAAGAGAAGGTTTGGAACTGGAAAACGGATTGAACAGACTATGAAGGAGGCTGTGGACAAATCACAAAGACTAAATCTGCCTTCAAAGAATCCAAATGATTCAGTGCCTGCTAAAGTCATTAACGAATACCTTACTCTTTATTCTAAACCTTTACAGACAAATCTTCATCATCATCCATCAATATTAGAAATTCTAAGATATTATCATATCTTTCATTATAAATATCCACGATATTTCTGAAGATATTTTCACAACTAATCTTATCTGAAGTCATTTATCTCTTTGCGCTATCAGTGTTACATCATATAAGAAACTATTAGTTTTTATATTCTATAAACTTTCGAGTTTAAATTATGAATGTTTTGAAGTAGTGTTGGGAACTGAAGCATGAGTTAGTATAATATAATGACACTTGATCAACGTGATTATATTACAGTAAGTCATGCTGAGTTTCTAATGGGACATGAAGATTCACAGACCATGCCGTCATCATGTTCCATGTTACACGACTCTTGTATTCTATTTAATCTCTAAAAATATCAAGAATATATTTTCTTGATGATTCGGTCTTTTCAGGGTATTCTGGTAAATTAACAAATCAAGATCGTGCTATTACCATTTCCTTCTTAGAACATTAACTATGTTCATTCTGAAATTCATATCTGCGAATACTGGACCATTACAAACGTTGCTTAATCGCAAGAAGAAGAAACGAAAGGACAAAACTCCAAAATAGAAATTGGAGTATAAATCGCAGCAAATAGAAGGGAGCATTAACTGTGGATGTCAATGATTATAGAAGACAAAAGCAGGGGCTTTGAAATATAAGGGAAGATATAAAACCCAACAACCACCCAAAAATTATAAACCGTATATATCGATGCATATAGCAATATAAAGACACGAAAGAACTAAAAACACTATAAAACCGAGAGTATAGTAGAAGTAAATAGATTCTTCCAGAGGCAGATGAAAAAGAAGAACGACAGATATGAAAGTGAGGAGTATATCGAGAATCAGTACTTGATGAAGCATATTGACAAATACTTTAAAATATGAGTTGAGGGAGAAAGAATAGAAGGTGTGAGTTGTAAGGAAACGAAGGAGGTGGATTTATAGTGAAATACCCGACAGAGAAATCAAGATGGATTATCGTATTAATTCGAAGAGAATCATAATCTCCTTAATCACCGAAGCATCAAATCCAACATAGATTACAAAGATTTTCTTTAAATTCAGAGATCAATTGTGATGACATCAAAAGATATGACAAATCACTATAATCTTATTTTCTTCATTTATGATAACTTCCCTCATACGCTTCGAGTAATCGAATTATTTTATCCATACTTCTTAGACATGATAAAACTTCATAATGGTCGTAATAACATTCTCATTGTTAGCCATAACGACCTCTATCAAATTTCGGGGACGAAATTTCTTTAACGGGTAGGTACTGTGACGACCCGGAAATTTCCGACTAAATTTAAACTTTATCTTTATATTATTCTGACACGATAAGCAATGTTTGTTAAGTTAAATCTCAAGGATTTTAAACTATGTTCATACATTCATTTAAACCTCGACCAAATTCCAATGATTCACGAACCATTAAATGAACATATATGAATATGTATGTATATGTTATAAATTGAAAATGTCAACAAAGTATTTAAACGTATAATGCTTTATATGAACTTATTTGTTTCAATATGATTATCGATGAAATAAAAAAATAATATTAAAAGATTGAATTATCAGAAACATTGAATTATGATTACAAGTCTCTGCTGAGAGGTCCACTATGATTTGAGAAAATCTATTCCTCTTAACGATATTCGGAATAATTTGTAAAGCTATTTATAAATAAAAATAAAAAGTGTCATTTACGAAAGTTAGACAAAAGTTAGTGAAGAATTGGTTTCCATAATATTCTATTAATCTATTTTCAAACGTACAAAAACGTTTTCAGTTTAAAAAGAACTTTATTATTAAAACGTATATAACTTTTATAAATATCTAGAATCACTTTTGACAACTCATTACTTAACCAGTATAATAAATATAACGATATTTATATTTTATTTCATTAAATATATATAACGATTTAAATTAATATTATATATATATATATATTTATACGCGTATTATACATACATAGTTTTTATACTTTTACTATACTTTAACTTTACCTTTACTTTACTTTTACTTTACTTTAACTTTAATAATTCACTTTAATAATTCATACTTTAATAATTCACTTTAATAATTCATACTTTAATAATTCACTTTAATAATTCATACTTTAAAAATTCACTTTAATAATTCATACTTTAATAATTCACTTTAATAATTCATACTTTAATAATTCAAAAATCTATTATAAATAGAATTCAATAGGTTTCATTATTTCATAGAAACTTGAAAATATATTTCTCTAAACTCTCTCAATCGATTTATATATATATATATATATATATATATATATATATATATATATATATATATATATATATATATATATATATATATATATATATATATATATATATATATATATATATATATATATATATATATATATATATATATATATATATATATTTGCTCGGTATTATTTCAAGATATTATTAGTATACATAAAATATTACGACGGAGTGATGTCCGAGTGATTTCAAAATAGTTTTTTTTTAATGAGTCGAAGATAAGAAAAATTATGGGTTATAGCTATTGAGGTGATGGATATGGTTCATGGGTATGCTCGTGAGGTCAATCTAGTGTTTATCATCTCCGTTGCGTCTACGTACTTTCCTGCAATATTGAATCTCAATATTGATACGTTCGTGAATCCGAGGCCAACCTTGCACTTGTTAAATGACGTTATATGTATTTTTACTACGAAATACAGTATGGTATTAAAGAAATCTTCCGCTGTGCATTAGTTCATTTTAAGGATATTACTTGGAGTCATTCATGGCATATTTTGAAAGACGTTGCATTCAAGTCATTGAGTTCATCAAGATTATTATTATGTCAATTATAGTTGGATGTATTATGAAATGGTGTGCATGCCGTCAACTTTTGTTGTAAAAAAAGTTTGTCTTTTAAAAATGAATGCAATATTTGTAAAATGTATCATATAGAGGTCAAATACCTCGCGATGTAATCAACTATTGTGAATCGTTTATAATGTATATGAACGGGTCCTTTCAGTTGGTATCAGAGCGGTGGTCTTAGCGAACCAGGTCTCATTAGTGTGTCTAACTGATAGTCATTAGGATGCATTAGTAAGCCTGGACTTTGACCGTGTCTGCATGTCAAAAGTTTTGCTTATCATTTTTGTCGAAAATTGCCTGCTTATCATTCTTAGTCTAGACACGTCTTACTGCATTGATTGCATGAATAGTGTATAGACAAAATTCATATCTTAGCGTATCTGCTAATCCATATCTTAGCGTATCTGTTACTGTAAACTTTTCCTGACATATCCCGTAAATTCCTCCGTAATCTATGAAATCTTTTGCGCTATATATATAGATATTCTATGTAATTAGAATACCACCCGATAGCCGAAAAATCATTTCATATCGAAAAATCCTTTATTCAATCGAATGAAATGGAATTCATCATTAGTTCAAGTCCCTCGAATTCCGATATGGAATCCCACTCAAGCTCCGAAAGCAGTGTGACTGAAATGGATCAACTAATTAGCCATCATCTATTCTGGATAAATTGGGGATAGGTTCGTAGCCTCCTCAATAATTGGAGACAAGAAGAAGGTGATCCCTTCCATCCACCACATTACCCTCTTGGTGATGAACCTGAAGCACTTACCAGCGAACCGGTCCGAAACACCATTTTCTCTCTCATTTCCAGAGTATCTCGTCACGATTATATACTACATCAAATTCTAGATTTTATTTATCCGCTCGTCCGAACCGACAATCACCCCGGTGTAATAGAAGAAGTCAACGAGCTTCGCGCTCGAGTAGTGGCTTTGGAGAATATGGTGCAAGGGTTACAAACACCAACAGCAGCACTAGCAGCATAACCAGTACCACCATCAGCAACACCAATAGTACCATCACCACCACCAACAGTAACATCCGCATCCCACACTTCAACCTCACAACCTATATCCCACGAGTACCAATGACATACACTCTATAGATACCAAGGAATACCAACAACAACAAACGATGAAGTATTGATTCATAACTTCATTGGAGAAACATTTTCCGACCATTATGTAGTCTTTAAAGTCTTAGAAATTATCTATTCTAGCCCTAACCATAAATTAGATGAGTAAACCCAAATGATAGAAGGAAGAGTAGAAACCCTGACAAGAATGATGTGTGGTTTACAAGCTAGACTTGATTTACCAACAGTATGAACAGTACCATGAACATCACCAGTACAGTCACTGCCATCAGCGTTGTCAGAATCAGCAGCACCTATAACATCACAAACTCTGTCAGTTCAAGAATCACCGTGGACATCATTATAAATCAACAACAAGTATGTCATATCAATGAGTTATGAAGTATTAACTCATTTCCACGGAAGGATTTATATGTATATCTTATATATATAAATTTTTAGACCATAATAAATATTTCCGTACTAAGCTATTATGTGTGAATCTTAACTACTCGGTTAATTCATATTACTAATATGTAATAATGTACGTCTTTCGTCCACAACTTAACCATCATTAACTACAATCTCTGCCTCAATTCAATAAATCCCAATTCATAATAAATCAAATGAATTATTCAAATATAAGTTTGATTTTTCACTTTCATCGTCGATGTACTCGAAACTTTTCAAATAACATTATTCGTACCTTGCGAAATTTACAAGAATTCCATAAACACCAACAAATAACGAAGTATTAATTCATAATTTCAATTTTATTGAATAAATACTCCGTAAAAGTTATGTAATTTCTAAAGTCTTTAGAGATTATTCAGTTCTAGTTTCAACCGTAAATCAAATGAGTTTAATTTAATATTAACTCATTAAATCTATGTTACATCTGAAGAAAATATGCACATATATTTTCATAAAGACTGTAATAAAATTCTGTTGTACAAAATATTAATTGTGAATTTTTTTTAACGGGTAGGTAATACCCGAGAGATATATAAATTCACAATTAATATGTTACATTTTTCGAATCTGATTAAGCAAATCATCAACTATACTCCCAAAATCTCACAACAATATACATTCTTGTATAGAAATCAAAACAACCATTCTCACCCAAATTTGATTACGCATTCTGATTTTGACAAATTAAAATCCAAGTCATGATTTAACAGAAGACATCACTCTTAGATTCCTACATCTTTCAAAGCTATACTTTGACTTCAAAACTGTGTTAGAACATCATATGTATATCAACGATTACAAACTGTGTTCAAACTCTTCGAAGTTTTCGAAGACACTTTAAACAATGAACAATCGAGATGGTGATCCAACCACATATTACCCACATTTATGTACCTAAAAAGCTCTCGAAGCCAAAGTCATAGTTCGACGCGTATCCGTGTCAGACCCTTTGGCATTTATTAGTTAAAATGACTTTTCAATTCCTTTTCAAAGTAGACAGTTTTGTCACAGCTCCAGCAAGTCAACTTCGACTTTTCAGTCGGACTAGTATTATTATAACCTCGATAGATACATTGCCCTTTCGTCATCATTACTGGGGACCTTTCATATCTCGCCACCTTAGCAATAACTTACCAACAACTTCAATTATCTTTGACTTTTCAAAAAATCATTATATTTATTGAAATCACATCATTTACTCATTCGCATCTTGTAACGAGAATTGTCATACGAATCATCGAAAAACAGTAGCCAGTATTTTGAAATCTCGCAGCATGTCTACGCCAACAGTTATATGTGTACGTAAAACGTCTATCTCCTGGACTTACATACTTTGAATGTGAAGTTATGAAAAATATTTTGAACTGCAAACTAGTTCTTGAAATGCTGACGAAGCATAAAAAAACTGTAAACGATCTTAACAGTAAAAAGTTTGATGACAAAGAATAGTAAGGTGGTAAAGCTGAGAAAAAGAGAAGGTTTGGAACTGGAAAACGGATTGAACAGACTATGAAGGAGGCTGTGGACAAATCACAAAGACTAAATCTGCCTTCAAAGAATCCAAATGATTCAGTGCCTGCTAAAGTCATTAACGAATACCTTACTCTTTATTCTAAACCTTTACAGACAAATCTTCATCATCATCCATCAATATTAGAAATTCTAAGATATTATCATATCTTTCATTATAAATATCCGCGATATTTCTGAAGATATTTTCACAACTAATCTTATCTGAAGTCATTTATCTCTTTGCGCTATCAGTGTTACATCATATAAGAAACTATTAGTTTTTATATTCTATAAACTTTCGAGTTTAAATTATGAATGTTTTGAAGTAGTGTTGGGAACTGAAGCATGAGTTAGTATAATATAATGACACTTGATCAACGTGATTATATTACAGTAAGTCATGCTGAGTTTCTAATGGGACATGAAGATTCACAGACCATGCCGTCATCATGTTCCATGTTACACGACTCTTGTATTCTATTTAATCTCTAAAAATATCAAGAATATATTTTCTTGATGATTCGGTCTTTTCAGGGTATTCTGGTAAATTAACAAATCAAGATCGTGCTATTACCATTTCCTTCTTAGAACATTAACTATGTTCATTCTGAAATTCATATCTGCGAATACTGGACCATTACAAACGTTGCTTAATCGCAAGAAGAAGAAACGAAAGGACAAAACTCCAAAATAGAAATTGGAGTATAAATCGCAGCAAATAGAAGGGAGCATTAACTGTGGATGTCAATGATTATAGAAGACAAAAGCAGGGGCTTTGAAATATAAGGGAAGATATAAAACCCAACAACCACCCAAAAATTATAAACCGTATATATCGATGCATATAGCAATATAAAGACACGAAAGAACTAAAAACACTATAAAACCGAGAGTATAGTAGAAGTAAATAGATTCTTCCAGAGGCAGATGAAAAAGAAGAACGACAGATATGAAAGTGAGGAGTATATCGAGAATCAGTACTTGATGAAGCATATTGACAAATACTTTAAAATATGAGTTGAGGGAGAAAGAATAGAAGGTGTGAGTTATAAGGAAACGAAGGAGGTGGATTTATAGTGAAATACCCGACAGAGAAATCAAGATGGATTATCGTATTAATTCGAAGAGAATCATAATCTCCTTAATCACCGAAGCATCAAATCCAACATAGATTACAAAGATTTTCTTTAAATTCAGAGATCAATTGTGATGACATCAAAGGATATGACAAATCACTATAATCTTATTTTCTTCATTTACGATAACTTCCCTCATACGCTTCGAGTAATCGAATTATTTTATCCATACTTCTTAGACATGATAAAACTTCATAATGGTCGTAATAACATTCTCATTGTTAGCCATAACGACCTCTATCAAATTTCGGGGACGAAATTTCTTTAACGGGTAGGTACTGTGACGACCCGGAAATTTCCGACTAAATTTAAACTTTATCTTTATATTATTCTGACACGATAAGCAATGTTTGTTAAGTTAAATCTCAAGGATTTTAAACTATGTTCATACATTCATTTAAACCTCGACCAAATTCCAATGATTCACGAACCATTAAATGAACATATATGAATATGTATGTATATGTTATAAATTGAAAATGTCAACAAAGTATTTAAACGTATAATGCTTTATATGAACTTATTTGTTTCAATATGATTATCGACGAAATAAAAAAATAATATTAAAAGATTGAATTATCAGAAACATTGAATTATGATTACAAGTCTCTGCTGAGAGGTCCACTATGATTTGAGAAAATCTATTTCTCTTAACGATATTCGGAATAATTTGTAAAGCTATTTATAAATAAAAATAAAAAGTGTCATTTACGAAAGTTAGACAAAAGTTAGTGGAGAATTGGTTTCCATAATATTCTATTAATCTATTTTCAAACGTACAAAAACGTTTTCAGTTTAAAAAGAACTTTATTATTAAAACGTATATAACTTTTATAAATATCTAGAATCACTTTTGACAACTCATTACTTAACCAGTATAATAAATATAACGATATTTATATTTTATTTCATTAAATATATATAACGATTTAAATTAATATTATATATATATATATATATTTATACGCGTATTATACATACATAGTTTTTATACTTTTACTATACTTTAACTTTACCTTTACTTTACTTTTACTTTACTTTAACTTTAATAATTCACTTTAATAATTCATACTTTAATAATTCACTTTAATAATTCATACTTTAATAATTCACTTTAATAATTCATACTTTAAAAATTCACTTTAATAATTCATACTTTAATAATTCACTTTAATAATTCATACTTTAATAATTTAAAAATCTATTATAAATAGAATTCAATAGGTTTCATTATTTCATAGAAACTTGAAAATATATTTCTCTAAACTCTCTCAATCGATTTATATATATATATATATATATATATATATATATATATATATATATATATATATATATATATTTGCTCTGTATTATTTCAAGATATTATTAGTATACATAAAATATTACGACGGAGTGATGTCCGAGTGATTTCAAAATAGTTTTTTTTGAATGAGTCGAAGCTAAGAAAATTATGGGTTATAGCTATGGAGGTGATGGATATGGTTCATGGGTATGCTCGTGAGGTCAATCTAGTGTTTATCATCTCCGTTGCGTCTACGTACTTTCCTGCAATATTGAATCTCAATATTGATACGTTCGTGAATCCGAGGCCAACCTTGCACTTGTTAAATGACGTTATATGTATTTTTACTACGAAATACAGTATGGTATTAAAGAAATCTTACGCTGTGCATTAGCTCATTTTAAGGATATTACTTGGAGTCATTCATGGCATATTTTGAAAGACGTTGCATTCGAGTCATTGAGTTCATCAAGATTATTATTATGTCAATTATAGTTGGATGTATTATGAAATGGTGTGCATGCCGTCAACTTTCGTTGTAAAAAAAGTTTGTCTTTTAAAAATGAATGCAATGTTTGTAAAATGTATCATTTAGAGGTCAAATACCTCGCGATGTAATCAACTATTGTGAATCGTTTATAATGTATATGAACGGGTCCTTTCACAGACTCGATCACAACTCAAAGTATATATATTATTATAGAATCAACCTCAACCCTGTATAGCTAACTCCCGCATTACTGCATATAGAGTGTCTATGGTTATTCCAAATAATATATATAGATGCGTCGATATGATATGTCAAAACCTTGTATACATGTCCCGATATTTAAAGTGCGTAAAATAAATACAGAAATTAAATGACGATAAATTAAATGCGTAAAGTAAATAACAGAAATTAAATGACGATAAATAAAATTGCGAGAATGTAAATTGCTATAATTAAATTGCGATAAATAAAGTGTAATCAGTTAGTTGGGAACAATTAGCTAGGAACAGTTAGCGTGGATTCTTAACAAAATTTCTTATTATTAATTAGTCTGTTTCTAATCAAATTTTATTGTGTCCATTATTTCTTCATTATGCCACTTGTTGAATTCTGATAGGTCAAAATCCAAATATGAAATTGAATAAAAATGGTTATTCTGTGGTAAACGGATATGTATATCTGTGGATGTAACTAGGATAGTAAATGACTGTTAAATCATCTTTGAAGAATGTACAATGTAACTTATTAACGTGAAATTTAAATATTACTCGGGTATTACCTACCCGTTAAAATATTTTCACAATTAACACTTTGTACGAAAGAATTTTTAATTACAATCTTTATGAAAACATATATACATATATATTTTCTTCAGAAGTAATCATGGATTCATTGAGTTAATATGATATTAAACTCATTTGGTTTACAGTTAGAACTAGAATACATAATCTCTAAAACATTAGAGATTACATATTCGCCATGTTGAACGAAGATAAATGATGCAGGACGTTGATAGTGCTCCAAATGAACATATATTTAGTAGCAATATCCTCCCAATTTGTAAATTATTTATTTGTAATTGTCCTATTTTAAGTTGTAATCGTTTATATTAAATAAGTGCGAAGACAAAAGGCGAAAACGACAATTTGAAGACGCAAATGACCAAAAAGCTCAAATGTACGAGATACAATCCAAGTGGTTCAATTTATTGATAAGAAACGTCTAAAAATGACAAAAGTACAAGTTGCGGAACGCAAAGTACAAGATATTAAATTATACGAAAGGACGTTCAAAAATCTGGAACCGGGACCTGAGCCAACTATCAACGCCCGATGCAACGGACCAAAAATTATGAGTCTACTATGCACAAGAATATAATATAATATATATATAATTATATAAAATTATATATATTATATTATATAATTAAATATAACGTCAACAAGCTAGCAAACAAAGCAATTGGGCATGGCCAGACTGGCCATGCGATCGCATGAGATTAACACTGAGAACCCATGCGATCGCATGGGCCTCAGGATCAGACCACATATATAAAAGGCAACGAGTTTTGGCCATAAAAAATATAATAATAATAATACTCCCCTGTAATAATAATAAATATATATATATATATATTATATATAAATAGTATAGTATAGTTTTATATTAGATTAGTTTTGGGTTATGCAAAGGTTATTTTACGGGTTTTAAAGTCGAAGCTCTGTCCGTGTAACACTACGCGATAAATAATCAATGTAAGCTATGTTCTCCTTTTTAAATTAATGTCTCGTACTTAAGTTATTATTATGCTTATTTAAGACGAAGTAATCATGATGTTGGGCTAAAATACTAAAATTGGGTAATTGGGCTTTGTACCATAATTGGGGTTTGGACAAAAGAACGACACTTGTGGAAATTAGACTATGGGCTATTAATGGGCTTTATATTTGTTTAACTAAATGATAGTTTGTTAATTTTAATATAAAGATTTACAATTAGACGTCCCTATAAATAACCATATACACTCGATCGGACACGATGGGCGGGATATTTATACGTACAAATAATCGTTCATTTAACCGGACACGGGAATGGATTAATAGTCACTAGAATTATTAAAACATGGGTGAAATTATGTACAAGGACACTTGGCATAATTGATAACAAAGTATTAAAACCTTGGGTTATACGCAGTCGATAACCTGGTGTAATCATTAAACAAAGTATTAAAATCTTGTTACAGTTTAAGTCCCCAATTAGTTGGAATATTTGACTTCGGGTATAAGGATAATTTGACGAGGATACTTGCACTTTATATTTATGACTGATGCACTGTTATGGACAAAAACCAGACGGACATATTAAATAATCCAGGACGAAGGACAATTAACCCATGGGAAAAAACTAAAATCAACACGTTAAACATCATGATTATGGAAGTTTAAATAAGCATAATTTCTTTATTTTATATTTAATTGCACTTCTAATTATCGCATTTTTATTTATTGTTATTGTATTTAATTGCACTTCTAATTATCGCATTTTTTAATTATCGCAAGTTTATTTTATCGCACTTTTATTATTCGCAATTTCATTATCGTTATTTACTTTACGCTTTAAATTAAATCTTTTATTTATTTAATATTTTACATTTTGTTTTAACTGCAACTAAAGTTTTTAAAATCGACAAACCGGTCATTAAACTGTAAAAACCCCCTTTATAATAATAATATTATATATATTTGTATTTTTATAAATTTAAACTAATATAGCGTTAAGCTTTGTGAAAAAGATTCCCTGTGGAACGAACCGGACTTACTAAAAACTACACTACTGTACGATTAGGTACACTGCCTATAAGTGTTGTAGCAAGGTTTAAGTATATCCATTCAATAAATAAATTAAAACTTGTGTAATATTTCGTCGTATTTCATATTTAAAATATAAGCTATTTCATATACACCTCGCATAACATCAAGTTTTTGGCGCCGCTGCCGGGGAACTCGGCGAAACGCTATATTTTTAATTTATTTTTGTATAAATATATTTATATATCATTTTAGAAAAACAAAAATATAAATATTTTTAAGAGTTTGTTAAATATATAAGTTTTATAAAGTTTCTTTATTTTTATTTTTAAGTTTGTAAAAATATAAATTTTATTTAAATATTTTGTATTTATTTAAAATAGAAAAATCAAAACCGCAAAACAGAAAAAAAAATATAAAAAACATACTCTGCCCAATCACTGTTGCAGCCCAGAGCCTGGCCCAATTTCGCAAGCCATGCGATCGCTTGGAAAATCAACTAACACCTCATGCGATCGCATGAGGTGATTTGACAGGCCTGGTAACCTCAGCCGCCTGTTTAGAGTTTTAATTAATATATAATTATTATTATTATAACCCTAATTAGGGTTTAATTTTTAATTATTAATTTAGTTTTTATTATTAATTTGTATTATTTAGTTTAATTAGTTTAATTAAATTATAAAATTAATAGTTTTATAAAATAAATAATATAAAAATAATATTTCTATAAAAATTGTACTTTTTACAACTTTTAGTATATTTTTATATTTTGTACCTTTTTATTCGTTTTAGCGTAATATTTGTATTTTTCGTTCGTATTTAGTTTTAAGTCATAGTTTTTGCCATAGTTATTTTTACTTCTAGATTTTTAGGCTTTGCTGTAAAATCCCTTAAGTGCTTTTTCTTTAGACTAAGATTTAGGTGCTTTAGAATTTTGCGACGCTGTTCTAAGTTTTTAGTTCCTTTTTAAGATATTGCCATTTGGGATATAGTTTTTCTATTAAGCTTTAAAATTTTTAGACGCAACTTTTAATTTTTAGTTTTTAGTGCCTTTTTAAGTTTAGACGCGCTACTTTCTTATTTTTATTTTTCGACGCGCTATTTTTTTTTTTTTTTCGACGTTTTTCGACGCGCTCTTTTTCTTTCTTATTTCTCGACATTCTAGTTTTAGGACATAGAATTTTTTCTACTTCTTATCTAAATTTCTTTAAATTACGAAAAATTATTTTAAGCGGTTAAATTGATAGACATCCAAATTTTCTGCTTTGTAGTAATAGTTGTATTTGTTAGTGACTGAGTTGTGAGCTTCCGATTTAAAGGGTTCTGGCTCCCTGCTACATCTTTTGGCTATTCGAAACGTGGGCAAAAGCAGAAAAGTCTATTAATTTGATAACTTTAAATAATTTTTATCTTTTTATAACTAATAGGATAATTAGTGAATGCACCACATTGTAGCTAAAATTTGGCCATCGCAATAAAATGGAAAATTTTGAAAACAAGGCCTTGGAAACTCTTTATGACATCCAAAATCAATTTAATCAATACTCTCAAACGGGTGTTGATGACAATTCGTTCGGTCAATCTTGGATCATGAATGACGAAACAATAACTGGTTGTGAAATTTGTGGAGATTATCACTCAACATGGGAATGTTATTATTACGTTCCTATGAAAAATTATGCACCCATGGAACCTGAATGGAATGATTATGAAGAATACAATTCAAATTGGGATTATTCCCGAGAATATATCCAAACTCAACAATCAGAAGACGAGGAGAATTATGTGTCTGAAAATCTTTTAGACAATATGAAAATCAAACTCGAAGAACTCGATGCTCAAAATGAACAAATGAGAGAGTTTGTAAATCGGCAAGCTGAAACTCTATCAGATTACAAACCTGTTAATCTGAGGAGTATTGTGCAAGAAAATCTCATATCATCGAATTTTAATGAATTCGAGAGCTCCGAAATCACCAATTATCCCAATGATACTTTTTATTCAGCTTTACCAATTTCACAACATATCGACACATTAGCCTCTACCGACGAAATCAACGATCCATCAATGGATGAAGAAGAAGAAGTAAGGGTGACAAATTGGTACTCTTGGAAAAACGATAACGTTGAAAATTTTACCCCCAAGACCAAAATGGTGGGACCGATTAATGAAGAAGAATTTGCTTTGATCCCGAAATTCACCATTCCACAACCTTCCAACCCAATATTCTCAATAGACGAGTCATCTACCAAAGATGAACTACAAGCTGTAATAGATATTGACACCTCGAATTTCACCCAATTGGGTAATAGAGGTGAAACCTTTAATCCCGAGAATAAAAGGAAGGAAATGTTAGGAATTGTCCACCCTATAATATGTATGTCGGTGTATATCGATCCATTTGACCAAGAACCAAAAAAGATACATATCTATTTACTAAAAGCTACACTTAAAAAAGAATTAAGTAGTGACGATCGGGTGAGTCTAAACTTTAAACCCATTGATATATTATACACCACCCGAGATGTAAATAACTGGCTCACTATTTTAATTCTTGGAACTTATTCTACCGACTTCACATGTCGTCAGCTAAGTGTGGGGAAGTCTAACCCCACTTAACGTTAAATTCGGGGTTCGGGTTAGTGCATAACTAGTTAATAAAAATGCACGATTAGGGTAAAAGACGTATTTTCAAAAATTAGCAAACAGTTCAGAAAAGCAACCGTTTTTGAAGAAAAACATGTGTGATAAAACAAGAAGGAATGAACGATGAGGCACGCCATCTATCATTCGACGAGTTTTGTAATTACAAACTGGGTATTTTCAATCACTTTTCTACACTAATCACCCTCATGAATTTATAATTAGAGTCTGATTTCATGCAAATGAGGGCATTGCATGATCTAAAGTGTGGGGAGGGTTATAAATTCTCTCGGATTTATACTTGGCTTATTTTCTAAATATTGTGAAAATTTTAAAATTTTTTCAACTAAATGAATTCAAAATCATGTTTATACATATTTATGAACGATAAAACTAGGTGTTAATACCGAAATTATTGTTACCTCGGAAAGGACATAAATTGAGAAACAACTAAAACGCTTGAATTTATTTATTAAGATATAAAAAGACGAATGAAAAAAGCAAAGTGTGGGGAGAATGTACCAAGTTATTCAATTAAAAACTATCTATCACATGTTTCTGTAAAGTTTATTGCAGGTGCTTTTGTTTTGGACTAAATTGACTGTTTTACCTGCAATATTATAATAAATATAAAAGAAAAGATGGATCTACACGATGAATCAATTCCATCATTAAAAGGAAGTAAAGTCTTTCGAAAAAGAAACGCGCTTCTTGATTTAGGTCATGAAGTTGTCGTCCAGACCAGCTGTAGGTTGACGAAAAATCTAGAAAAGTCATCACTAAAATCAGCAGGAAATCCACGGACCTCAGCATCAAACAGGATCGCCAAGTGGTCAGACTTTTCCTAACAATGAGAGGATCTGTCTCGTAAAATGGGGAGGACGCCGTGCAAATTAGCTTGATAAGACTAATGAATCAGACCCCCAGAAAGGATAATCTCCTTAAAAGATTAAAAATCAGCTTTTAAGCCTGATATTACTCAATCCTTGAGATTGACCTTAAAGATTGAGAATTCAAACTCATGGAATTCAATGATATCTAAACTCGAGCTTGAACGAGAAAATATTTTGATCAAATTACAAACCGATTTGTTTTCTGAAAACCCATTTTCAATGCGTTCATTACCATTGAACGTAAAATCCTAGGAATTCACCTGGAATTCATTAGGTCACCTGAACTAAATCGGGTGTCAACCGTAAGAATGGTGATTGCATAGCATGGTCAAAGACAGGACCTTGTGCCAGACCGAAAAACTACAGGGTGAGCTTTACTATTGCTCCTACAAAGGATAGTAATTGCATCCGACACGTTTTAGACCATGAACAAATGCATGTCATTAGACATTGCCTTAACAGTTTCTTGTTCATCGCTTTCCTTTACAACCGAACGGTAGTTTGCAGAAAGGTAATATACGGGACAAGTAAACTGGACGTGTTGCTTTCCTAATACAAGGTTAGCAAGTGGGTGACACAAAACCGCAAATGTTGAGCTAAAATTTTCAAATATGAAACCCACAAAACCCACAAAAATATTTTGCAACACTGGTGAAGGGTTATTCCAGAAAACTTGTCTAGGGTAAAATCTAGCTTGAATTTTCAAAAGATCAAATGTTTTCATAAAGATCCAATTTCTTTAAAGGATCTAAATTTTCATAGTCATGTGGGACTGTAAACCACATCGTTACTATCATTTTTATACCACTGTATCAAAATCACTGATGTATAAAGTGTCAGAATAAAAAAATAATTCGAGTGAAGTGTGATTTTATTTCAAGTTATGTATTGCTTGAGGACAAGCAACGTTCAAGTGTGGGGATATTTGATAGTGCTCCAAATGAACATATATTTAGTAGCAATATCCTCCCAATTTGTAAATTATTTATTTGTAATTGTCCTATTTTAAGTTGTAATCGTTTATATTAAATAAGTGCGAAGACAAAAGGCGAAAACGACAATTTGAAGACGCAAATGACCAAAAAGCTCAAATGTACGAGATACAATCCAAGTGGTTCAATTTATTGATAAGAAACGTCTAAAAATGACAAAAGTACAAGTTGCGGAACGCAAAGTACAAGATATTAAATTATACGAAAGGACGTTCAAAAATCTGGAACCGGGACCTGAGCCAACTATCAACGCCCGACGCAACGGACCAAAAATTATGAGTCTACTATGCACAAGAATATAATATAATATATATATAATTATATAAAATTATATATATTATATTATATAATTAAATATAACGTCGACAAGCTAGCAAACAAAGCAATTGGGCATGGCCAGACTGGCCATGCGATCGCATGAGATTAACACTGAGAACCCATGTGATCGCATGGGCCTCAGGTTCAGACCACATCTATAAAAGGCAACGAGTTTTGGCCATAAAAAATATAATAATAATAATACTCCTCTGTAATAATAATAAATATATATATACATATATATTATATATAAATAGTATAGTGTAGTTTTATATTAGATTAGTTTTGGGTTATGCAAAGGTTATTTTACGGGTTTTAAAGTCGAAGCTCTGTCCGTGTAACACTGCGCGATAAATAATCAATGTAAGCTATGTTCTCCTTTTTAAATTAATGTCTCGTACTTAAGTTATTATTATGCTTATTTAAGACGAAGTAATCATGATGTTGGGCTAAAATACTAAAATTGGGTAATTGGACTTTGTACCATAATTGGGGTTTGGATAAAAGAACGACACTTGTGGAAATTAGACTATGGCTTATTAATGGGCTTTATATTTGTTTAACTAAATGATAGTTTGTTAATTTTAATATAAAGATTTACAATTAGACGTCCCTATAAATAACCATATACACTCGATCGGACACGATGGGCGGGATATTTATACGTACGAATAATCGTTCATTTAACCGGACACGGGAATGGATTAATAGTCACTAGAATTATTAAAACATGGGTGAAATTATGTACAAGGACACTTGGCATAATTGATAACAAAGTATTAAAACCTTAGGTTATACGCAGTCGATAACCTGGTGTAATCATTAAACAAAGTATTAAAATCTTGTTACAGTTTAAGTCCCCAATTAGTTGGAATATTTGACTTCGGGTATAAGGATAATTTGACGAGGATACTCGCACTTTATATTTATGACTGATGGATTGTTATGGACAAAAACTAGACGGACATATTAAATAATCCAGGACAAAGGACAATTAACCCATGGGAAAAAACTAAAATCAACACGTTAAACATCATGATTATGGAAGTTTAAATAAGCATAATTCCTTTATTTTATATTTAATTGCACTTCTAATTATCTCATTTTTATTTATTGTTATTGTATTTAATTGCACTTCTAATTATCGCATTTTTTAATTATCGCAAGTTTATTTTATCGCACTTTTATTATTCGCAATTTCATTATCGTTATTTACTTTACGCTTTAAATTAAGTCTTTTATTTATTTAATATATTACATTTTGTTTTAACTGTAACTAAAGTTTTTAAAATCGATAAACCGGTCATTAAACGGTAAAAACCCCCTTTATAATAATAATATTATATATATTTGTATTTTTATAAATTTAAACTAATATAGCGTTAAGCTTTGTGAAAAAGATTCCCTGTGGAACGAACCGGACTTACTAAAAACTACACTACTGTACGATTAGGTACACTGCCTATAAGTGTTGTAGCAAGGTTTAAGTATATCCATTCAATAAATAAATTAAAACTTGTGTAATATTTCGTCGTATTTCATATTTAAAATATAAGCTATTTCATATACACCTCGCATAACATTAGACGTCATGTAGAACGATGATTATGCTCGGGGTACCGATTGTGATGTTGAGGCGTGTGTTGTTGTGGTTTGTGTTGTTGCTGGTGGTACAGTTGATGTAGTTGATGTTGCTGAAGCTGGTACATTTTGCACCATATTTTCCAAGGCTACAACTCGGGCGCGAAACTCATTGACTTTATTACTCCGGGATGTTTGTCGGTATGAACGAGAGAATGAATAAGGTTTTGAATATGACTTGTGATATAGTCGTGGTGAGGTACTCTGGAAATGAGAGAGAAAATCGTGTTACCAATAGGTTCGCCGGTAAGTGCTTCAGTTTCTTCACCAAGAGTGCAGGTTGGTGAGTGGAAAGGATCGCCTTCTTCTCGTCTCCATTGATTTAGTCGACTACGAAACCATTAGATGAATTGGGAATGGCTGATTGATTGATTCATTCTGGTGACATCGCTTTCGGAGCTTAGGTGAATATCCATGTCGGAATAGCTGTCGGAATAACTATCGGAATAGCTATCGAAATCTGAGGGACTCGAACTGGTTGAGGGATTCATCTCGTACGATCAAATGAAGGATTTTTGATAAGAAATAGGTTATAGGATGTAGATTGGTACTCTACAATACATAATTTACATATTCATATATAATACTAAAATCCTAGAAGTTACGGAGGAATCTATAGAAAATGTCAGGCAAAGTTTACAATAATAGATACGCTAAGATATGAATTAGCAGATATGCTAAGATATGAATTTTGTCCATACACTAATCATGCAATCAAAGCAGTAAAACGTGTATAGACTAAGAATGATAAGCAAGTGATTCTCTAAGAATGATAAGCAGGTAATTTTTCGACACAAAATGATAAGCAAAACTTTTGACATGCACACACTGTCAAAGTCCAGACTCACTAATGCATCCTAACGACTTATCAGTTAGACACACTAATGCAGACCCGGTTCACTAAGACCACCGCTCTGATACCAACTGAAAGGACCTGTCCTAATCCATCCGGACGAAGTCCACATCGATTACAAACGAATCACAACAGTCGATTTCATCGCGAGGTACTTGACCTCTATATGATACATTTTACAAACATTGCATTCATTTTTTTTTTTAAAAGACAAACTTTCATTTCATTGAAAGTTGACGACATGCATACCATTTCATAATACATCTAACTATAAATGACTTAATAATAATCTTGATGAACTCGACTACTCGAATGCAACGTCTTTTGAAATATGTCATGAATGACTCCAAGAATTGTCTCTAATATGAGCAAATGCACAGCGGAAGATTTCTTTCATACCTGAGAATAAACATGCTTTAAAGTGTCAACCAAAAGGTTGGTGAGTTCATTAGTTCAACATAAATAATCATTTCATAATTTTAATAGACCACAAGATTTCATATTTCCATTTCTCATAAACATACGTCCCGTGCATAGAGACAAAAATATCATTCATATGGATTGAACACCTGATAACCGACATTCACAAGATGCATATAAGAATATCCCCATCATTCCGGGATCCTCCTTCGGACATGATATAAATTTTGAAGTACTAAAGCATCCGGTACTTTGAATGGGGCTTGTTGGGCCCGATAGATCTATCTTTAGAGTTCACGTCAATTAGGGTGTCTGTTCCCTAATTCTTAGATTACCAGACTTAATAAAAAGGGCATATTCGATTAGATAATCCAACCATAGAATGTAGTTTCAATTACTTGTGTCTATTTCGTAAAGCATTTATAAAAGCAGCGCATGTATTCTCAGTCCCAAAAATATATATTGCAAAAGCATTTAAAAAGGGAGCAAATGAAACTCACCTAATGTATTTTGTAGTAAAAATACATAGAACGACATTGAACAATTGAACAATGCAGGGTTGGTCTCGGATTCACGAACCTATATCATTTATATATATATTAACACATATAATGGTAATCGAACAAATTTATGTATTATTAGTGAATTATTTGTTATTTTAATTATGTGTTTGATTAATACCCTAATACATTACATTTATTACTATTTATTATAAAAATAATAGTATAGTTATGTTATATGTAGTAATACATTTTTGTATATATATGTAGATATATCTTTTGTTTGTTAAACTTATATTAATACTAAAATAATATTAGAAATTATAAAAATAATAATAATGATAATAGAGTTAAAAATGATACTTTTAATATTAATGATAATAATAGTTTTACTTAGTTATTCATTTAAATCATATCTTAGTTATAATTTTTAATCATTCTACATAATTTTAATTATATTATAAATGCTGAAATCAATATTAGTGTTAGTGTAATAATAATAATAATAATAATAATAATAATAATAATAATAATAATAATAATAATAATAATAATAATAATAATAATAATAATAATAATAATAATAATAATAATACCTTAAAAAGCAAACATAAAAGGAAATGTCACGATGGGGTTTCGAACCCACGACCACTTGGTGACCCAACTCGCCATCAGACCAGCCCTCTGCTTCCACATTTCTGTTTTCAGTACTCACTTAAATTATTTAACCCATATCATTAACATTTTCGGCCCAACTGCAATTTAGTTGGGTCTCGGCCCAGCATTACTGAATCAGCCCAACTAATAGACCCTATACTCATTCTATTCGTTACTCGATTTTCCAGAAGAGGAATTCCAAAATCAACGGCTCAAAAAAAAATTAAATCAAGTGGGGTTTGGAAGTAGTTGAACTTTAGTGGATGTTTAAACAATTAAAAAGAAGAAACGCTTTTATATGTTTAATATTTGTCGGCCATTACTCTCAATCATACCTTCATGCATCGATTTTCTTGGAGTTTAATATTGCTACATTAACACCCTATATCTAAATTGATAATTTATATATCTAATCATCTATCGGTAGTTTACTAATTCAGAGGAAGACAAAGCATCATAAAGGAATTATAATATATATATATATATATATATTCGGTGGTGTTTTGGGTTGTGTCTTGGTGGTTGATCAAAACAAGAAACAATCGTAGTAATTTGTTGGTGGTTTGTGGTGATCTAAGGTGATGGTTTATCGAGCAAGAAAAGGGAAAACGTTGATGGTGGTGTTGGTTTGCTTATGGTAACAAACAAGGAGAGTGGTGGTGGTTCGAAGAAGGTGGGGTTTAATAGTCCGAACATAACCAAAACAGAAAGGATAGTAGCCGCAGTTTTGCAGTGGCACGCGAATTATTCTAAACAGACAAATAGATGCAACAGTCATGATTGTGTGTGGAGAATGGTGATGTTAATTTGTAGCTTGTACAGGTATGGTAACAATGTTTATAGCTGTTGTAGCAGAAGCACCGTACCATAGCAGCAGCAGTTTTTAATGGGTGGTTTAATGGCGACGACTGAATGGTGGTTTGGTGATGGTTAATGGGGTGGTGGTTTAAGATGAAAAAGTGACGGCACACCAATAACAATCTGTTTTGGAGTTCATGCATCGGGTTCTTCAAATGGAATGAAATCGAGCATGTTGGGATCAAAGTTGGAGTTAAAGATGATGGTGAGGTGAAACTATTTAGGGTGGTTCTTGTGGGTGTTGTCATGAAAAAAAAAAGAAAAAAATATGGTGGAAGCCGATTTTACTTGATGGTTAACATGGTTGTCGATAGTTTATGATGGAAGCTAAATATGCCTTGTTTTTGGTCGACAGATTCAAAGAGAGAAGTGGGTGATGGTTGTTAAATTTTCCTCCCCAAGTATATGTATATATCATATACACATTCATACTTCTGAATTGCAATATAAACCAAAAATGAATATTATAATATAATTTAAAAGTCAAGTGAATTATATGTGTAATAGTATAGCAGCCAGAGTGTTGGATTCTTTCTACCGACACCAAACATTAAGTGTATTATTTCGTGCTCCATTGTTAATTGGTGGCGAATAAAAGTTCTCAAAAAAAATCTCATATTTTTAAAATAAATAGCTTGATTTATTTTGGTCTTTATGGTATAAAATTCGGTCATTAACTATTAAATAAAAGTTACATTAATTATTCACTCCCAATCCCAAGTAAAATATAAAAAGTTTTAGAATTTAATAAATAGCTCCTAAATACATTTTTACTAAACCTATAGTTTATAAAACCCATTTTCGGATAACCGTTTATTTTTAAATAATATAAGTTTGAGTTTAACTTGTGTAATATCAATTATTGATATTTATTTTTAATATACTCTTTATATTTTTATATATGTATGGATTCGTTTTAAATAACAACTTTATTATATCATTTGTTATTTCACATTTTAGTTCTTATAATTAAATCACATATTATTAATATATATTTATATATCTAAATATATATATATCTATTTACAAATGGTTGTTCGTGAATCGTCGAGAGCGGTCGATGGTCAATTGAACAGTTCAAAATTTTGAGATTCAATATTTCAGACTTTGCTTATCGTGTCAGAAACATATAAAGATCAAGTTTAAATTTGGTCGGAAATTTCCGGGTCGTCACACAAAAGTCAGGCCAAGTGCTATAAATTGCAAAGTTTTCAGCCGAGTTTGGTACATCTTTTTCTATCCTCTCTATCTCTCACGTAATATATATATATATATATATATATATATATATATATATATATATATATATATATATATATATATATATATATATTAATTTTAATTTTAATTTTAATTTAATAATAATAAGGGTATGTTAGCGAATGTTGTAAGTGTGTAAGTCAAAATTCTGTCCGTGTAACGCTACGCTATTATTAATCATTGTAAGTTATGTTCAACCTTTTTAAATTAAAGTCTCGTAGCTAAGTTATTATTATGCTTATTTAAATTGAAGTAATCGTGATGTTGGGCTAAATATTAAAGACGGGGTAATTGTGCTTTGTACCATAATTGGGGTTTGGACAAAAGAACGACACTTGTGGAAATTGGACTATGGACTATTAATGGGCTTTATATTTGTTTAATTGAATGATAGTTCATTAATTTAATATAAAGATTTACAATTAGACGTACCTATAAATAACCACATACACTCGATCGGACACGATGGGCGGGATATTTATAAGTACTAATAATCGTTCATTTAACCGGACACGGGAATGAATTAATAGTTAATGGACTTATTAAAACAGGGGTGAATTATATACAAGGAAAATTGGTGTAATTATAGTTTAAGTCCCCAATTAGTTGGAATATTTGACTTCGAATATAAGAATAATTTGACGAGGACACTCGCACTTTATATTTATGACAGATGGACTCTTATGGACAAAAACCAGATGGACAAATCAAATAATCCAGGACAAAGGACAATTAACCCATGGTAATAAACTAAAATCAACACGTCAAACATCATGATTATGGAAGTTTAAATAAGCATAATTCCTTTATTTCATATTTCATCGCACTTTTATTTACTGTCATTTTATTTAATTGCACTTTTAATTATCGTACTTTTTAATTTATCGCACTTTAATTTATCGCACTTTAATTATTGTCATTTACTTTACGCTTTAAATTAAGTTATATTTATTTTTGATATTTTACATTAGGTTTTAACTGCGACTAAAGTTTTAAAATCGACAAACCGGTCATTAAACGGTAAAAACCCCCTTTTATAATAATAATACTACATATATATATATTTATATACTTACAAATATAGTTTTAAAAATATAGCGTTAAACTTGGCTAGTTCCCTGTGGACGAACCGGACTTACTAAAAACTACACTACTGTACGATTAGGTACACTACCTATAAGTGTTGTAGCAAGGTTTAGGTATTTCCATTCTATAAATAAATAAATAACATGTGTAAAATTGTATAGTATTTAATAGTATTTCATAATAAATATATAACTATTTCGTATACACCTCTACGCACATCAAGTATTTTTGGCGCCGCTGTCGAGGAACGAACGAAGCGAAAAGCTATAAAAAAAAGATTTGTATCAAGTCTTAATTTACTTTTGTAAAAATACGGTTTAAATATCAAAAATATAAAAACAAGAAAAAGAAAAAAAAAATCTCTCTCTCTCTCTCTCTCTCTATATATATATATATATATATATATATATATATATATATATATATATATATATATATATATATATATTACTATATATTACTATATATTTTTACATTTTTTTTATTAAAAAGTTTGTATTTTTTTTAGTAACAAAAACTAATAGGTAGTTTTTAAAATATAAGTTTTTATTTATATAAATATTTTATATAAATTAAATATATATATATATATATATATATATATATATATATATATATATATATATATATATATATATATATATATATATATATATATATATACTATATATTTTTACATTTTTTTTATTAAAATGTTTGTATTTTTTTTAGTAACAAAAACTAATAGGTAGTTTTTAAAATATAAGTTTTTATTTATATAAATATTTTATATAAATTAAAAACAGAAAAAAATAATAATTAAAAGTATACGGGCCACTACACTGTAGCAGGCCAAGACCTGGCCTGGAATCCGGATCCATGCGATCGCATGGCCCATACACATAGAACTCATGCGATCGCATGATCCTGTCTGACACGCCTGATACCTCTGCCGACAACATTAATTACGGAGTATTAATAATTATTATTATTTTTTACCCTAATTAGGGTTTTAATTAATTAATTAGTTTTATTAATTAGTTTTAGTTTTATTAATTAATTTGTATTTTAAGTTTTAATTAGTTTTAAAATTAATACTTTTATAAAATAAATAATATAAAAATTATATTTTTATAAAAATTATATTTTTTTTACAACTTTAACTTTTATTTTTATATTTTATATCTTTTTATTCGTAATATTTGTATTTTTATCGTTCGTAATTAGTTTTTAATCTAGTATTTTGCCGTAGTTATTTTTATTTCTAGATTTTTAGGCTTTGCCGTAAAATCCCTTAAGTGCTTTTTCTTTAGATTAAGATTTAGGCGCCTTAGAATTTTACGACGTCGCTTATCGCTTTAATATTTTATAAATTTTAGTACTTTTTAAGTTATTGCCGTTTTGGATATAGAATTCCTTTTAAGCTTTAATACCTTTAGACGTAACTTTTAATTCTTAGTTTTTAAACTTTTAAGTTTCGACGCGCTACGTTCTTTTTATTATTTTTCGACCTTTTATTTTTCGACGTTTTTCGACGCGCTCTTTTTCTTTCTCATTTCTCGACGCTCTAGTTTTTAGGACATAGAATTTTCTATTTCTTCTCTAAAATTTCTTTAAACTTGGACGAAAATTTTTTTTAAGCGGTTAAATTGATAGACATCCTAAATTTTCTGATTCGTAGTAATACTTGAATTTGTTAGTGGCGAGTTGTAGGCTTCCGATTTAAAGGGTACTGGCTACCTGCTGCATCTATTGGCTATTTGAAACGTGAGCAAAATCAAAAAAGTCTATTAATTTGATAACTTATATAATTTTTATTTTTATAACTAATAGGATATTCAGTGAATGCACCGAGCAAAACGTTCACCACCTTTTATACGTTCACCACCTGTAACTCGATCAAGACATCTGGCCAATAATGTCGCCGTTGATTTTTCTTTAGAATCGTCATCTAGTCGACCAAGTACTCCAATTCAAATTTTTGATAATACATTTTTTGAACCCGACTTCACTATCGAGAACCCGGAGGATATTCAAGGACAATTCCAAGATCCAGAACCACTAATCATTCCTCCTAAACCACAAACCGTTAAATCAGAATCCTCTAGTGATTCGTATTCAACAATTTCAATTATGGAAGTAACGGAACCTCTAAGTATGGAAGACCGAATTAGAGCCACACGCACGGGCCAAGGTCACGCCATTATTAAGCCAGACATTAATGCGCCAGATTATGAAATCAAGGGACAAATCCTACACATGGTAACTAATCAATGCCAATATGGTGGTACGCCAAAAGAAGATCCAAATGAACATCTTCGAACATTTAATAGGATCTGTACTCTATTCAAAATCAGAGAAGTTGAGGATGAACAGATCTATCTCATGTTATTTCCCTGGACTTTAAAGGGAGAAGCCAAAGATTGGTTAGAATCGTTACCTGAAGGGGCGATTGATACATGGGATGTCTTAGTTGAAAAATTTCTTAAACAATTCTTTCCGGCATCTAAAGCCGTGAGACTTCAAGGAGAAATTGTTACGTTCACGCAAAAGCCAAATGAAACATTATATGAGGCGTGGACAAGATTCGGAAAATTGTTGAGAGGATGTCACGGTTTAGACACTTATCAAATAGTACAAATATTCTATCAAGGTATCGACATTGCTACATGAAAAGACATCGATATAGCAGCTGGTGGTTCCATTATGAAGAAAACCGCAACCGAAAATCACAAAATTATTGATAACAAAGCCTTCCACTCACATGAGTGGCACCAGGAAAAAAAGATATTTTTCGTTCATCTAAAGCGGCTAGAGCCGATTCTAGCCATGACTTTGATTCCGTTTCCGCAAAAATAGATGCTTTCGAGAGACGAATGGAAAAGTTGAATAAAGATATTCACGCAATACGAATCAGTTGTGAGCAATGCGGTGGACCACACTTAATGAAAGATTGTCACATTGAGCAAACGATGGAACAACGTGAGAATGTTTCCTACATGAACCAAAGGCCGAGAAATAATTATGAAAATAATTAGCAACCGCCAAGGCCAAACTTCAATCGAAATCAAAACATTCTTTACAATCCAAATGGACCTAACAATAACTCGTACAACCAACAAGGTCCGAATAACCAACCAACTCAAAACAACACTTTCAATCAACAAAGACCTAGCTTGTATAAACCACCACAACAAACCGAAGAGAAAAAGCCAAATCTGGAAGAAATGATGGCAAAGCTAATGGAATCTCAAACACAATTTATTACATCTCAAACCCAAACAAATGAGAGGTTTGGTAAGTCATTAAGAACTCAACAAGCTTCCATTTTGAATCTAGAAAAACACGTAGGTACTCTTGCTAGCATGATGAGTGAAAGGGAACAAGGAAACCTACCGAGTGATACTGAAGTAAATCCTCGGAATGAGAATGCTAATATGGTATCAACAAATTCTGAAAAACCAGCTCCAAAAGATGGAAAGGTTTTAGATGTGAGTAACAATGAAGAAGTTACAACACCACCACCCGAGTATGTAAAGCCAGTGGTGGCACCATACAGACCACCCATCCCGTTTCCAAGAAAAGGAGTTGAGTATGAGCAAGTGATAGGTAATAAAGTTTGTGATACCTCTGGAAAGAAGAAGAAGAAGAATAAGAAAGTGCAAGAAATAAAAATCGTAAAAATAAACCCGGTGAAGACAGTTCCACCAAAAGTTCCACCAAGGTTGGGTGATCCGGGTGAATTTATTGTTACTTGTCTACTTAGTGATTATGTCATGTATGATGCACTAGCAGATTTAGGTGCGAGTGTGAGTGTTATGCCTCTTTCATTATATAAGAGATTAGGAGTGAAATGTCCCGTTCATATTGATTATAAACGTTTCATATTAATTGATTTCGTCGCGAGATTTTGACCTCTATATGAGACGTTTTTCAAAGACTGCATTCATTTTTAAAACAACCATAACCTTTATTTTATCAATAAAGGTTTAAAAAGCATTACGTATATTATCAAATAATGATAATCTAAAATATACCGTTTACACACGACCATTACATAATGGTTTACAATAAGAATATATTACATCAAAAATAAGTTTCTTGAATGCAGTTTTTACATAATATCATACAAGCATGGACTCCAAATCTTGTCCTTATTTTAGTATGTAAATTTTAGTATGTAACTGATGATGTAGCGTGAGGGTACGGAATAGTATTATTTTTAATACAAAATACTACAAAATATGACACAAGTTTTATTAATTTACGGATGGGATATACCTAAACCTTGCTACAACACTATAGGCAGTGTACCTAATCGTAGAGTAGTGTAGTTTTTAGTAAGTCCGGTTCGTTCCACAGGGAGCTAGTGATTACGTACTATATTTTTATAAAACTATATTTATATAAATATATAATATATATATATATATATATATATATATATATATATATATATATATATATATATATATATATATATATATATATATATATATATATATATATATATATATATATATATATATATATACGTAGTAATATTATTATAAAAGGGGGTTTTTTACCGTTTAATGACCGGTTTGTCGATTTTATATTTTTAAGCGTAAAGATAAATGACAATAATTAAAGTGCGTAAAATATATAAATGACGATAAATAAAATAACAATAAATAAAATTGCAATAGAATATGAAATAAAAGGATTATGCTTATTTAAACTTCCATAATCATGATGTTAGACTTTTTGATTTTAATTAATTATCCCGGGTTAATTGTCCTTTGTCCTGGATTATTTGAAACCTATGTGGTTTTTGTCCATAATAGTCCATCGGTCATAAATATAAAGTGCGAGTGTCCTCGTCAAATTACCCTTATACCCGAAGTCAAATATTCCAACTAATTAAGGATTTAAACTGTGACGCAGTTATCACTTCTGTCAACAATTACACCAGTTATCACTGTATGTAATCCACTCCTGTTTTGATTAGATATGAATATTAATTTACCCACTTGATCAGTTTGAATAATCAATTACCCAACCCGAATAATTAATTAAATGATTATAATAGATTCCATATGAACGTCACTAAATAGGACAACCATAATCATTATTAATCATTAGGATAATTAATTTGAAGATAGGTTCGACAGACTCCAATGAGTTGTCACTCAATTAGACAATACCCCCCATCTATTAATAGTCAATAGTCCAATTTCCACAAGTGTCGGTCTTTTGTCCAAACCTTAATTATGGTACAAAATTCAATAACCCCGTCTTAATATTTTAGCCCAACATCACGATTACTTCGGCTCAAATATGCATAATAATAACTTAGTTACGAGACATTAAATTAAAAAGGAAGAACATAGCTTACAGTGATGATTAATTTGGTAGCGTTACACGGACAGAGTTCTGACTTAAAACCCGTAAATTATTTGTTACATAACTAAATTATTATTATTGAAATTAAAATTAAAATTAAAATTATAATAAATATATATATACGTTTACATAATTGAGAGAGAGATAGATTTTTGAGATTGAAAAGGGATGAATTGAAAAATGGGATGCCTAACATCACGATTAACAAGGCCTTTTATAGGCAAAGTTTAATTTGAATTTTCACTTATGACCCCTGAACTATGCTCAATTAACAACTTTTTATTATTTAATATTATTCTTACTATGAATTATTTAAATATTATATTTTATTCTTGTAAATAGTTGACTCATAATTTTTACACCGTTGCGTCGAGCGTTGAGAGTTGGTTCATGTCCCGGTTTAGGATTTTCGAACGTCCTTGCGTACTATTTTATATCGTGTACTTTGCGTTTTGTAACTTGTACTCTTGTCATTTTTAGACGTTCTTCATCAATAATTGGAACCTTTTTAATTGTATCTTGTACTTTTGAGCTTTTTGGACCTTTTTGTCTTCAATTTGTCGAATCTGCCTTTTGTCTTCGCACTTATTTAATATAAACGAATATCACTTGAAAATGGAACAATTGCAACTAAAATCTTGTCTTTCTTAGGGGATAATGCTATGAAATATATGTTCCTTTTTAGCCTTATCAATATCCCCACACTTGAGCGTTGCTTGTCCTCAAGCAATACAGTCTTGAAAAACACTTGAATCACTTCTTTATTCTTCACACTTTGTATATCCGTGATTTCAATACGGCGGTATGAACAATGGTAGTAACCATAGAACCATGGTTAAAGGTCGGTGTGTCATCCACAGTTGCCTCGGGTTTAGGTCAACGACACTTTCAATCAAATAGCCGATTTACTTTCGCTTTCCAAAGCAAAGTGCACATTTGAAAGGCAGTTTACAGTCCCACGTGACTTATAAAAATGTAGATCCTTTAAGGAAATTGGATCTTTATGAAAACATTTGATCTTTTGAAAATTCAAGCTAGATTTTACCCTAGACAAGTTTTTCTGATTTGATCCATCATCGGTGTTGCAAAATATATTTGTGGATCAATATTTTGGCTAAAAACTTTTAGGTTCGTGTAATCCACTGCTATCCCGGTATCGGAAAGCACACATCCAGTTTACTTGTTCCGTATATTACCTTTCGGTAAACTACCGTCCGGTTGTAAAGGAAAGCGATGAACAAGAAACTGTTAAGGCAATGTCCCGTAACATGCAGATGATTATGGTCTTTTAATGTGTCGGATGCTAGTACTATCCTTGGTAGGAGAAATAGTAAAGATCATCCTATAATTTTTTCGGTCCGGCACAAGGTCCTGTCTCCGACCATGCTATGCAACCACCGTTCTTACGGTTGACACCCGATTTGGTTCAGGTGACCTAATGAATTCCAAGTGAATTCCTAGGATTTTACGTTCAATGGTAATGAACGCATTGAAAATGGGTTTTCAGAAAACAAATCAGTTTGTATTTTGATCAAAATATTTTCTCGTTCAAGCTCGAGTTTAGACATCATCGAATTCCATGAGTTTGAATTCTCAATCTTTAAGGTCAATCTCAAGGATTGAGTAATATCAGTCTTAAAAGCTGATTTTTGATCTTTTAAGGAGATTATCCTTTCTGGGGATCTGATTCATTAGTCTTATCCAGCTAATTTGCACGGTGCCCCCCCATTGTACGAGATAAATCCTTCTCATGGTTAGGATAAATCTGACCACCTGGCGACCCTGTTTGATGCTGAGGTCCATGGATTTCCAGCCGATTTTAGTGATGACTTTTCTAGATTTTTCGTCAACCTACAGCTGGTCTGGACGACAACTTCATGACCTAAATCAAGAAGCGCGTGTCTTTTTCGGAAGACTTTACTTCCTTTTAATGATGGAATTGATTCATCGTGTAGATCTATCTCTTCTTTTCTTTCATCGGATAAAACAGTTGATTATCGTTCCAAAACAAAAGTATTTTCAAAAATTTGTACAAAAATATGTGATATATGTTTTGAATAGTTTGGTAAAGTTTTCCCACACTTGGCTTTTATTTATGTTTTTCTTTGCCTTTTTCTCCTCTATTCCATTCTTAAATGAATTCTAATATTTTGGTTGTTTCTCAATTTATGTCCTCGAGGTAACAATAATTTCGGTATTAACACCTAGTTTTCATCGTTCATAAATATGTATAAACATTATTTTGACTTCATTTAATTGAAAATTTTTCAAATTTTCACAAAATTTGGCAAATAAACCAAGTATAAACCTGAGAGAATTTATAACCCTTCCCCACACTTAAGATCATGCAATGCCCTCATTTGCATAAAATCAGACTATAATTTAAATTCATGAGGGTGATTAGCGTAGAAAAGTGATTAAAAATACCGAGTTTGTAATTACAAAGCTCGTCGAATGATAGATGGCGCCTCATCGTTCATTCCTTCATTTGTTATATCATATTTGTTGTTTTGCGTCTTGTCGTCAAAATTAGTACCTTTTGCTGAACTTTAATGACAGTCTTTGAAAGTGCGTTGTTTTACCCTGTTTTGTACATAAGATAAAATACAAACATATATATATATTTTTGAATTTGGTTTATAACCCCACTTTTCAAAAATTTATAATATATAATATTTTTGGCATCCTTTAGATCAATAAAATTAAAAATAATGATAACAAAATTTGTCGCCCCGCCCTCGGGTAAAGCAATTTCGGTTCAATGACCTAGTGTTCAACTTACGACGAATTTTAAAAATCATATTTTCAACTTAATGAATTAAAGTAAATTTTGTTTTTAAAATCACACAAAAACTTAAATTTGAAAAGCATATTAATTTCATATAAAACCTACAAAAAAAAAAAAAAATTAGAATGGAGGTAGAAAACTAGTTCTTTAGTGTCTGCTAGCGGAAAAGACCAATCGGATTCCATTCTCGGAACTACACGAGAACAGAACAACTAATTCTAGATAACATCGTCTTCTTTTTAGAACATTTGAATCTCCCCACACTTAGGTAGCTGTGGTGTTGAAATTGTGATTAACTTCATCGTCAATTTCTCTTGGTCCATAATCAACTTGCATATCTGTGACTTTTTCTTTAAGCCATTGGTCGGATTCATGTGTTATATCCACAATTTCAATTAGCTTCGCCTTTTCTTTAGGCGACAGATTGGATACTAATCGGTTACATAACTTAAAGTTCCCCTTGGTTCTAGCATCGCGAATCCGTTTAATAAGTTTCTTCATTGAACTATTAATAACGGGATCATTTAATTTCGTATCAACAACGGGGTTCTTTGTTATCAAGTCATCATTAGGCGTTACTTCATTTTCCCCACACTTACGCGTTTTATTATTGTTAAGCACTACCGTTGGAGTTGGTAAAACAACATGGTTCTTACCAATTGTTTTTTCTGGTTCAACGGTCTTGGTTGGTGGAGATTTAGACTTTCGAATCATAAAGGTGATAGATTTGTCACCACTTTTAAGTGTCATTCTTCCATTTCCTACATCAAATAACGCCCCGGTGGACGCAAAGAATGGTCGACCTAAAATTAGAGGAATGTTTGGGTCCTCTTCTATGTCAATGACAATGAATTCGACTAGAAATGTTAAATTACCTACTTGAATGGGTAGGTTGTCGGCAATTCCAACTGGGTGCTTAATGGTTTGATCAAAGAGTCGAACACTCATATCCGTTGGACTTAACTCACCTACACCTAATCTCTTATATAAGGAAAGAGGCATAACACTCACACTCGTACCTAAATCTGCTAGTGCATCATACATGACACAATCACTAAGTAGACAAGGAACAATAAATTCACCCGGATCACCTACCCTAGGTGGAGGTTTTGGTGGAACTGTCTTTACCGGGTTTACTTCTACGGCTTTTGTTTCTTGTACTTTCTTATTCTTCTTCTTCTTTTTCTTTCCAGAAGTATCACAATCTTTATTACCTATCACTTGCTCATACTCAACTCCTTTTCTTGGAAACGGGATGGGTGGTTTGTATGGTGCCACCACTGGCTTTACATACTCGGGTGGTGGTGGTGTTGTAACTTCTTCATTGTTACTCATATCTAAAACCTCCCCAACTTCTGGAGCTGGTTTTCAGAATTTGTTGACACCATATTAACATTCTCTTTCCGAGGATTTACTTCAGTATTACTCGGTAGCTTTCCTTGTTCCCTCTCACTCATCATGCTAGCAAGAGTACCTACGTGTTTTTCTAGATTCAAAATGGAAGCTTGTTGAGTTCTTAATGACTGATCAAACCTCTCGTTCGTTTGGGTTTGAGTTTCAATAAATTTTGTTTGAGATTCAACTAGCTTGAATACCACGTCTTCCATATTTGACTTTTTCTCTTCGGTTTGTTGTTGTGGTTTATATAAGCCAGGTCTTTGTTGATTGAAAGTATTGTTTTGAGTTGGTTGGTTATTCGGACCTTGTTGGTTATACCAGTTATTTTCGGGTCCTTTTGGATTGTAAAGAATGTTTTGATTTCGATTGAAGTTTAGCTTTGGCGGTTGATAATTATTTTGATAATTATTTCCCGGCCTTTGGTTCATATAGAAAACATTCTCTCGTTGTTCCATGGTTGGTTCAATGTGACAATCTTTCAATAAGTGTGGTCCACCGCATAGCTCACAACTGATTCGTATTGCGTGAATATCTTTATTCATCTTTTCCATTCTTCTTTCGAAAGAATCTATTTTTGCGGAAACGGAATCAAAGTCATGGCTAGAATCGGCTCTAGCCGCTTTAGATGATCGAAAGATATCTTTTTCTTGGTGCCACTCATGTGAGTGGGATGCTGTGTTATCAATAATTTTGTAAGCTTCAGTTGCGGTTTTCTTCATAATGGAACCACCGGCTGTTATGTCGATGTCTTTTCGTGTAGCAACGTTGACACCTTGGTAGAATATTTGTACTATTTGGTAAGTGTCTAAACCGTGTTGAGGACATCCTCTCAACATCCTTCCGAATCTTGTCCACGCCTCATATAATGTTTCATTTGGCTTTTGCGCGAACGTAACAATTTCTCCTTGAAGTCTCACGGCTTTGGATGCCGGAAAGAATCGTTTAAGAAATTTTTCAACTAAAACATCCCATGTGTCAATCGCCCCTTCAGGTAACGATTCTAACCAATCTTTGGCTTCTCCCTTTAAAGTCCAGGGAAACAACATGAGATAGATCTGCTCATCTTCCACTTCTCGGATTTTGAATAGTGTACAAATTCTTTTAAACGTACGAAGTTGTTCGTTAGGATCTTCATTCGGTGCACCACTGAATTGGCATTGGTTAGTTACCATGTGTAGAATTTGTCCTTTGATTTCATAATCTGGCGCATTAACTTCTGGCTTAATAAAGGCGTGACCTTGGCCCGTGCGTGTGGCTCTCATTCGATCTTCCATACTTAGAGGTTCCGTTACTTCCATAATTAAATTTATTGAATACGAATCACTAGAGGATTCTGATTTAATGGTTTGTGGCTCAGGAGGAATAATTAGTGGTTCAGGATCTCGGAATTGTCCCTGAGTATCCTCCGGGTTCTTAGTTGTGAGGTTGGGTTCAAAAATTGGATTATCGGAAATTTGAGTTTGAGTACTTGGTCGACTTGATGACGATTCTAAAGAAAAATCAACGGCGACAATATTGGCTAGATGTCTTGATCGAGTTACAGGTGGTGAACGTTTTGCTCGGTGCATTCACATAATATCCTATTAGTTATAAAAATAGAAAAACTTATATAAGTTGTCCAATTAATAGACTTTTCTGATTTTGCCCACGTTTCGAATAGCCAAAAGATGCAGCAGGTAGCCAGGACCCTTTAAATCGAAAGCCCACAACTAGCCACTAACAAATCCAACTATTACTACGAACCAGAAAAATGTCAACGTCTATTAATTTAACCGCTTAAATAATTTTTCTTTCCGTTTGAAGAATTAGATAAGAAATAGAGAAAATTCTAGGTCCAAAAAAAACTAGAGCGTCGAGAAATAAGAAAGAAATAGATTGCGCGTCGAAAAATGTCGAAAAATAAAAGGTCGAAAAATAGGCGTCGAAAAATAAAAATAAGAAAGTAGCGCGAAAAATGGCGTCGCAAAATTCTAAAGCACCTAAATCTTAGTCTAAGGAATAAGCACTTAAGGGATTTTACGGCAAAGCCTAAAAATCTAAAAGTATAAAAATAATTATGGCAAAATTAAACTTAATACTAAAAGTTGCGACTAGATTCTAAAAATCTAAAGATAATAAAACTTAATTTTTTTTTTTTTATTTTTTTTTTTTTAAAAATTATTTTTTTTAATATGTTATTATTATTTTTTTTTTTACGATTTAATATTTCTTTTTTTTAAGGATTTTAATTTTTTTTTTCTAAGGCTACGAGAAACTAGGTGATACTAGGCATCGGCGGAGCTTTCAAGAGACATGGGAGGGCACTCGCCTCCCTAAAATTTAAAGTTGTATGTGTAACTTTTTTTTAGTATTTGAGTGTATAAATAAAACTTAGATACTTTTTGCCCTCTTACAAAAATTTGTAGCCTTTCATCTGTTTTTGAGAAGCCAACCGTCTCCTGAAGCTTCTTCAAAGTGTTTTCAATAATTTCATAAATAAAATCACTATGGCACATTCAAATCACGTGTTTTCAAGAATTTCTCAAATGAAATCACTTTGGCACATTCAAATCAATTTTCTTTTTACATTTTTTTTTTATCTTAAATCCAAAGTACTTTTCACAAACAGCTTTTATTTTATATTTGTTGTAGTACAATATTATATTCTATTGTCTAAATGAACAATTGCAAGTAATTAAACTAAATGATGAAGTTTAATAATAACACATCGTGATGTTAAAACTAGGTGATACTTACCTTTCTTTTTTTTTAACTCATTTACTATTCATGAATAGTAAATGAAATGAAATTAATTAATTTACTATTCACATGAAAGCGACATAATAGAAATTATTAATTATAAGTTACATAATATACCCCTGAAGAATTTAATAAATACGACTTTTCTAAAACTTTATCACTATATATTTTGCAATTGTCACGATATTTATGGGCATATAGTGACAAGCGGCGCCAAAAAGAAATATTGATTAGGTACACTAGCTTTTGTAGAAAAATGATTAAACGGTGGGAGGGTGATTTGCCAAAAACTTGATGTTGTATTTTTTTTAACACTTATTACAGTATATTAAAAATAAAAATTACTTTTAAACAAACATAACAAAAATATAGCGTTTTTCAGCGTCCCCGACAGCGGCGCCAAAAACTTGATGATGTAGCGTGAGGGTACGAAATAGTATTATTTTTAATACAAAATACTACAAAATATGACACAAGTTTTATTAATTTACGGATGGGATATACCTAAACCTTGCTACAACACTATAGGCAGTGTACCTAATCGTAGAGTAGTGTAGTTTTTAGTAAGTCCGGTTCGTTCCACAGGGAGCTAGTGATTACGTACTATATTTTTATAAAACTATATTTATATATATATATATATATATATATATATATATATATATATATATATATATATATATATATATATAAGTAGTAATATTATTATAAAAGGGGGTTTTTTACCGTTTAATGACCGGTTTGTCGATTTTATATTTTTAAGCGTAAAGATAAATGACAATAATTAAAGTGCGTAAAATATATAAATGACGATAAATAAAATAACAATAAATAAAATTGCAATAGAATATGAAATAAAAGGATTATGCTTATTTAAACTTCCATAATCATGATGTTAGACTTTTTGATTTTAATTAATTATCCCGGGTTAATTGTCCTTTGTCCTGGATTATTTGAAACCTATGTGGTTTTTGTCCATAATAGTCCATCGGTCATAAATATAAAGTGCGAGTGTCCTCGTCAAATTACCCTTATACCCGAAGTCAAATATTCCAAATAATTAAGGATTTAAACTGTGACGCAGTTATCACTTCTGTCAACAATTACACCAGTTATCACTGTATGTAATCCACCCCTGTTTTGATTAGATATGAATATTAATTTACCCACTTGATCAGTTTGAATAATCAATTACCCAACCCGAATAATTAATTAAATGATTATAATAGATTCCATATGAACGTCACTAAATAGGACAACCATAATCATTATTAATCATTAGGATAATTAATTTGAAGATAGGTTCGACAGACTCCAATGAGTTGTCACTCAATTAGACAATACCCCCCATCTATTAATAGTCAATAGTCCAATTTCCACAAGTGTCGGTCTTTTGTCCAAACCTTAATTATGGTACAAAATTCAATAACCCCGTCTTAATATTTTAGCCCAACATCACGATTACTTCGGCTCAAATAAGCATAATAATAACTTAGTTACGAGACATTAAATTAAAAAGGAAGAACATAGCTTACAGTGGTGATTAATTTGGTAGCGTTACACGGATAGAGTTCTGACTTAAAACCCGTAAATTATTTGTTACATAACTAAATTATTATTATTGAAATTAAAATTAAAATTAAAATTATAATAAATATATATATACGTTTACATAATTGAGAGAGAGATAGATTTTTGAGATTGAAAAGGGATGAATTGAAAAATGGGATGCCTAACATCACGATTAACAAGGCCTTTTATAGGCAAAGTTTAATTTGAATTTTCACTTATGACCCCTGAACTATGCTCAATTAACAACTTTTTATTATTTAATATTATTCTTACTATGAATTATTTAAATATTATATTTTATTTTTGTGAATAGTTGACTCGTAATTTTTACACCGTTGCGTCGAGCGTTGAGAGTTGGTTCATGTCCCGGTTCCGGATTTTCGAACGTCCTTGCGTACTATTTTATATCGTGTACTTTGCGTTTTGTAACTTGTACTCTTGTCATTTTTAGACGTTCTTCATCAATAATTTGAACCTTTTTAATTGTATCTTGTACTTTTGAGCTTTTTGGACCTTTTTGTCTTCAATTTGTCGAATCTGCCTTTTGTCTTCGCACTTATTTAATATAAACGAATATCACTTGAAAATGGAACAATTGCAACTAAAATCTTGTCTTTCTTAGGGGATAATGCTATGAAATATATGTTCCTTTTTAGCCTTATCAATATCCCCACACTTGAGCGTTGCTTGTCCTCAAGCAATACAGTCTTGAAAAACACTTGAATCACTTCTTTATTCTTCACACTTTGTATATCCGTGATTTCAATACGGCGGTATGAACAATGGTAGTAACCATAGAACCATGGTTAAAGGTCGGTGTGTCATCCACAGTTACCTCGGGTTTAGGTCAACGACACTTTCAATCAAATAGCCGATTTACTTTCGCTTTCCAAAGCAAAGTGCACATTTGAAAGGCGGTTTACAGTCCCACGTGACTTATAAAAATGTAGATCCTTTAAGGAAATTGGATCTTTATGAAAACATTTGATCTTTTGAAAATTCAAGCTAGATTTTACCCTAGACAAGTTTTTCTGATTTGATCCATCATCGGTGTTGCAAAATATATTTGTGGATCAATATTTTGGCTAAAAACTTTTAGGTTCGTGTAATCCACTGCTATCCCGGTATCGGAAAGCACACATCCAGTTTACTTGTTCCGTATATTACCTTTCGGTAAACTACCGTCCGGTTGTAAAGGAAAGCGATGAACAAGAAACTGTTAAGGCAATGTCCCGTGACATGCAGATGATTATGGTCTTTTAACGTGTCGGATGCTAGTACTATCCTTGGTAGGAGCAATAGTAAAGATCATCCTATAATTTTTTCGGTCCGGCACAAGGTCCTGTCTCCGACCATGCTATGCAACCACCGTTCTTACGGTTGACACCCGATTTGGTTCAGGTGACCTAATGAATTCCAGGTGAATTCCTAGGATTTTACGTTCAATGGTAATGAACGCATTGAAAATGGGTTTTCAGAAAACAAATCAGTTTGTATTTTGATCAAAATATTTTCTCGTTCAAGCTCGAGTTTAGACATCATCGAATTCCATGAGTTTGAATTCTCAATCTTTAAGGTCAATCTCAAGGATTGAGTAATATCAGTCTTAAAAGCTGATTTTTGATCTTTTAAGGAGATTATCCTTTCTGGGGATCTGATTCATTAGTCTTATCCAGCTAATTTGCACGGTGCCCCCCCATTGTACGAGATAAATCCTTCTCATGGTTAGGATAAATCTGACCACCTGGCGACCCTGTTTGATGCTGAGGTCCGTGGATTTCCAGCCGATTTTAGTGATGACTTTTCTAGATTTTTCGTCAACCTACAGCTGGTCTGGACGACAACTTCATGACCTAAATCAAGACCACAAGATTTCATATTTCAATATACATCCCATACATAGAGACAAAATTCATTCATATGGTGAACACCTGGTAACCGACATTAACAAGATGCATATAAGAATATCCCATATCATTCCGGGAAATCCTTCGGACATGATAAAAACGAATTCGAAGTACTAAAGCATCCGGTACTTTGGATGGGGTTAGTTAGGCCCAATAGATCTATCTTTAGGATTCGCGTCAATTAGTAGATCGGTTTACTAATTCTTAGGTTACCAAGCAAAAGGAGCATATTTGGCTTCGATCATTCACCCATATAATGTAGTTTCAATTACTTGTGTCTATTTCGTAAAACATATATAAAACTGCATGTATTCTCATCCCAAAATATTAGATTTTAAAAGTGGGACTATAACTCACTTTCACAGATTTTTACTTCGTCGGGAAGTAAGACTTGGCCACTGATCGATTCACGAACCTATAACAAATATGTACATATATATCAAAGTATGTTCAAAATATATTTATAACATTTTTAATACGTTTTAATGTTTTAAGTTTATTAAGTCAGCTGTCCTCGTTAGTAACCTACAACTAGTTGTCCACAATTAGATGTACAGAAATAAATCGATATATATTATCTTGAATCAATTCACGACCCAGTGTATACACGTCTCAGGCTAGATCACAACTCAAAGTATATATATTTTTGTAATCAACCTCAACTCTGTATAGCTAACTCCAACATTACTGCATATAGAGTGTCTATGGGTGTTCCAAATAATATATATAGATGGGTCGATATGATATGTCAAAACATTTGCATACGTGTCTATGGTGTCCCAAGATTACATAATATATTAGAATACATGTATAATACAATATAAGTTAGCTAGGATATGAATAATATAAATTTGTTACCAATTTTCACGTAGCTACAACAAGCAAGAATATCTAATCTTGTTTTACCCATAACTTCTTCGTTTTAAATCCGTTTTGAGTGTTTCAAGTTGCTATGGTTTCATATTGAACTTAAGTTTATGAATCTAAACAGAAAAAGTATAAGTTTAAAGTCAAAAATACAGGTTACAAGTCGTTTTTGTAAAGGTAGTCATTTCAGTCGAAAGAACGACGTCTAGATGACCATTTTGGAAAACATACTTCCACTTTGAGTTTAACCATGATTTTTTGATATAGTTTCATGTTCATAAGAAAAATCATTTTTCCCAGAAGAACAACTTTTAAATCAAAGTTTATCATAGTTTTTAATTAACTAACCCAAAACAGCCCGCGGTGTTACTACGACGGCGTATATCCGGTTTTACGGTGTTTTTCGTGTTTTCCGGTTTTAAATCATTAATTTAGCATATCATATAGATATAGAACATGTGTTTAGTTGATTTTAAAAGTCAAGTTAGAAGGATTAACTTTTGTTTGCTAATAAGTTTAGAATTAACTAAACTATGTTCTAGTGATTTCATGTTTAAACCTTCAAATAAGGTAGTTTTATATATATGAATCGAATGATGTTATGAACATCATTACTACCTCAGGTTTTGTGAATAAACCTACTGGAAATGGGAAAAATAGATCTAGCTTCAAAAGATCCTTGGATGGCTTGAAAGTTCTTGAAGCAGAATCATGACACGAAAACAAGTTCAAGTAAGATTTCCACTCGAAATAAGATTGTTATAGTTATAGAAATTGAATCAAAGTTTGAATATGAGTATTACCTTGTATTAGAAAGATATCTTACTGTAAATAAGAAAGATTTCTTTAGGTTAGATGATCACTTTACAAGATTGTAAGTAAGCTAGCAAACTTGGAAGTATTCTTGATTTTATGAAACTAGAACTTATAGAATTTATGAAGAACACTTAGAACTTGAAGATAGAACTTGAGAGAGATCAATTAGATGAATAAAATTGAAGAATGAAAGTATTTGTAGGTGTTTTTGGTTGTTGGTATATGGATTAGATATAAAGGATGTGTAATTTTGTTTACTTGTAAATAAGTCATGAATGATTACTAATATTTTTGTAATTTTATGAGATATTTCATGCTAGTTGCCAAATGATGGTTCCCACATGTGTTAGGTAACTCACATGGGCTGCTAAGAGCTGATCATTGGAGTGTATATACCAATAGTACATACATCTAAAAGCTGTGTATTGTACGAGTACGAATACGGGTGCATACGAGTAGAATCGTTGATGAAACTGAACGAGGATGTAATTGTAAGCATTTTTGTTAAGTAGAAGTATTTTGATAAGTGTCTTAAAGTCTTTCAAAAGTGTATGAATACATATTAAATTACTACATGTAAATACATTTTAACTGAGTCGTTAAGTCATCGTTAGTCGTTACATGTAAATGTTGATTTGAAACCTTTAAGTTAACGATCTTGTTAAATGTTGTTAACCCAATGTTTATTATATCTAATGAGATGTTAAATTATTATATTATCATGATATTATTATATATTAATATATCTTAATATGATATATATATATACATTTAAATGTCGTTACAACGATAATCGTTACATATATGTCTCGTTTCGAAATCCTTAAGTTAGTAGTCTTGTTGTTACATATGTAGTTCTTTGTTAATATACATAATGACATGTTTACTTATCATTTATCATGATTAAACATAGTGTAACAATATCTTAATATGATTCATATGTAATTAGTAAGACGGTGTTATAACGATAATCGTTATATATATCGTTTCGAGTTTCTTAATTCAATAAACACAATTTTATGTATATAACTCATTGTTAAAATACCTAATGAGATACTTACTTATCATAATATCATGTTAACTATATATATATAATCATATATATATGTCATCATATAGTTTTTACAAGTTTTAACGTTCGTGAATCACCGGTCAACTTGGGTGGTCAATTGTCTATATGAAACCTATTTCAATTAATCAAGTCTTAACAAGTTTGATTGCTTAACATATTGGAAACACTTAATCATGTAAATATCAATTTCATTTAATATATAAAAACATGGAAAATTTCGGGTCACTACAGTACCTACCCGTTAAATAAATTTCGTCCCGAAACTTTAAGCAGTTGGAGGTGTTGACGTATCTTCTGGAAATAAGTGCGGGTATTTCTTATTTATCTGATCTTCTCGTTCCCATGTGAACTCAGGTCCTCTACGAGCATTCCATCGAACCTTAACAATTAGTATCTTGTTTTGTTTAAGTCTTTTAACCTCACGATCCATTATTTCGACGGGTTCTTCGATGAATTGAAGTTTTTCGTTGATTTGGATTTAATCTAACGAAATAGTGAGATCTTCTTTAGCAAAACATTTCTTCAAATTCGAGACGTGGAAAGTGTTATGTACAGCCGCGAGTTGTTGAGGTAACTCAAGTCGGTAAGCTACTGGTCCGACACGATCAATAATCTTGAATGGTCCAATATACCTTGGATTTAATTTCCCTCGTTTACCAAATCAAACAACGCCTTTTCAAGGTGCAACCTTAAGCATGACCATCTCTCCAATTTCAAATTCTATATCTTTTCTTTTAATGTCGGCGTAGCTCTTTTGTCGACTTTGGGCGGTTTTCAACCGTTGTTGAATTTGGATGATCTTCTCGGTAGTTTCTTGTATTATCTCCGGACCCGTAATCTGTCTATCCCCCACTTCACTCCAACAAATCAGAGACATGCACTATCTACCATAAAGTGCTTCAAACGGTGCCATCTCAATGCTTGAATGGTAGCTGTTGTTGTAGGAAAATTTTGCTAACGGTAGATGTCGATCCCAACTGTTTCCGAAATCAATAAGACATGCTCGTAGCATGTCTTCAAGAGTTTGCATCGTCCTTTCACTCTGCTCATCAGTTTGTGGATGATAGGCAGTACTCATGTCTAGACGAGTTCCTAATGCTTGCTGTAATGTCTGCCAGAATCTTGAAATAAATCTGTCATCCCTATAAGAGATAATAGAGATTGGTATTCCATGTCTGGAGATGACTTCCTTCAAATACAATCGTGCTAACTTCTCCATCTTGTCATCTTCTCTTATTGGCAGGAAGTGTGCTGATTTGGTGAGACGATCAACTATTACCCAAATAGTATCAAAACCACTTGCAGTCCTTGGCAATTTAGTGATGAAATCCATGGCAATGTTTTCCCATTTCCATTCCGGGATTTCGGGTTATTGAAGTAGACCTGATGGTTTCTGATGCTCCGCTTTGACCTTAGAACACGTCAAACATTCCCCTACGTATTTAGCAACATCGGCTTTCATACCTGGCCACCAAAAATGTTTCTTGAGATCCTTGTACATCTTCCCCGTTCCAGGATGTATTGAGTATCTGGTTTTTTATGAGCTTCTCTAAGTACAATTTCTCTCATATCTCCAAATTTTGGTACCCAAATTCTTTCAGCCCTATACTGGGTTCCGTCTTCCCGAATATTAAGATGCTTCTCTGATCCTTTGGGTATTTCATCCTTTAAATTTCCCTCTTTTAAAACTCCTTGTTGCGCCTCCTTTATTTGAGTAGTAAGGTTAGTGTGAATCATTATATTCATAGCTTTTACTCGAATGGGTACCACATTTACCTTTCTGCTCAAGGCATCGGCTACCACATTTACCTTCCCCGGGTGGTAACGAATCTCAAAGTCATAATCATTCAACAATTCAATCCACCTACGCTACCTCATATTCAGTTGTTTCTGATTAAATATGTGTTGAAGACTTTTATGGTCAGTATATATAATACTTTTGACCCCATATAAGTAGTGCCTCCAAGTCTTTAATGCAAAAACAACCGCGCCTAATTCCAAATCATGCGTCGTATAATTCTGTTCGTGAATCTTCAATTGTCTAGACGCATAAGCAATTACTTTCGTTCGTTGCATTAATACACAACTGAGACCTTGCTTTGAGGCACCACAATATATCACAAAATCATCATTCCCTTCAGGTAATGATAATATAGGTGCCGTAGTTAACTTTTTCTTTTACAATTGAAACGCTTTCTCTTGTTTATCTTGCCATTCAAATTTCTTCCCTTTATGCGTTAATGCAGTCAAGGGTTTTGCTATTCTTGAAAAATCTTGGATGAACCTTCTGTAGTAACCAGCTAGTCCTAAAAACTGGCATATGTGTTTCGGAGTTTTCGGGGTTTCCCACTTTTCAACGGTTTCAATCTTTGCTGGATCCACCTGAATACCTTCTTTGTTCACTATGTGACCGAGGAATTGAACTTCTTCCAACCAAAATGCACACTTTGAAAACTTAGCGTACAATTTTTCTTTTCTCAGCAACTCTAGCACTTTTCTCAAATGTTCTTCGTGCTCTTGATCATTCTTCGAGTAAATAAGTATGTCATCGATGAAAACAATGACAAACTTGTCAAGATATGGCCCACACACTCGGTTCATGAGGTCCATGAACACAGCTGGTTCGTTAGTCAATCCAAACGGCATAACCATAAACTCGTAATGACCGTAACGTGTCCTAAAAGCAGTCTTTGGAATATCATCCTCCTTCACTCGCATTTGATGATATCCAGAAAGTAAATCGATCTTCGAATAAACAGACGAGCCTTGTAGTTGATCAAATAAGTCATCGATTCTCGGTAGTGGGTAGCGGTTCTTGATGGTAAGTTTGTTCAATCCTCGGTAGTCGATACACAAACTGAATGTACCCTCTTTCTTCTTGACAAACAAAACAGGAGCTCCCCATGGTGATGTGCTTGGTCGAATGAAACCACGCTCTAAAAGTTCCTGTAACTGACTTTATAATTCTTTCATTTCGCTGGGTGCGAGTCTATATGGAGCATGAGCTATTGGTGCAGCTCCTGGTACAAGGTCTATTTGAAATTCAACGGATCGATGTGGGGGTAATCCCGGTAATTCTTTCGAAAATACATCGGGAAATTCTTTTGTGACGGGAACATCACTGATGTTCTTTTCTTCAGGTTTAACTTCCTCGATGTGTGCTAGAATGACGTAACAACCTTTTCTTATTAGTTTTTGCGCCTTCAAACTACTAATAAGATTTAATTTCGCGTTGTTCTTTTCTCCGTACACCATTAAAGGTTTTCCTTTTTCACGCATAATGTGAATCGCATTTTTGTAACAAAATACCTCTGCTCTCACCTTTTTCAACCAGTCCATGCCAATTATTACATCAAAACTCTCTAACTCGACTGGTATTAAATCAATTTTAAACGTTTCATCCCCCAGTTTAATTTCTCTCTCCCAACATATATTATCTGCTGAAATTAATTTACCGTTTGCTAATTCGAGTAAAAATTTACTATCCAAAGGCGTCAATGGGCAACTTAATTTAGCACAAAATTCTTTACTCATATAGCTTCTATCCGCACCCGAATCAAATAAAAAACGTAAGCAGATTTATCGTCAATAAAAAACGTACCCGTAACAAGTTCCGGGTCTTCCTGTGCTCCTGCCGCATTAATATTGAAAACTCTTCCACGACCCTGCCCATTAGTATTCCCCTGATTCAGGAAATTTCTAATAATATGGCCCGGTTTTCCACATTTATAACAAACAGCGTTGGTATTACTTGCTCTGACACTATTCGTTTCGGCATTACTTGTTCTGACATTATTTGTTCTTTTAGTTCTGTTAAACTTTGGTCCGTAGACCTCAAATGTTGTCACGCTATGACCATTTATTTTACACCTGTTGCAAAATGTCGTGCAAAATCCCTGATGATTTTCTTCACACCTATGACATGGCAGTTTTTGGTTTTTGTTGCGTTGTTGTTATTGAGGTTGTTGTTGGGATTGTTATTGTTGTTGAAATGGTTGTTGTAGTTGTTGTTGTTGTTAGGATGTTTGTTGTAGTTATTGTTAGGATTGCGGTTATTGTTGCGATTGTTGTTACGGTTGTTGGGATAGTTGTTGTGATTGTGGTTGTAATTGTTGTTGTTGTTGTTGTTGTACTGGTGACTCTTGTCACCGTTTTCCTCCCACTTCCTCTTGAATTGTTTCGTGTTGGCTTCTTCGGATGCCTGCTCTTTAATTCTTCCCTCAATCTGATTTATAAGTTTATGAGCCATTCGACTTGCCTTCTGTATAGAAGCGGGCTCGTGTGAACTTACATCTTCTTGAATCCTTACTGGTAACCCTTTTACAAATGCGTCGATCTTCTCTTCTTCATATTTGAATGCTCCCGGACACAATAGGCACAACTCTGTGAATCATCATTCATATGTGGTAACGTCGAACCCTTGTGTTCGTAACTCTCTAAGTTCTGCCTTGAGTTTATTGACTTCGTTTCTAGGATGGTACTGCTCGTTCATCAATTGCTTGAATGCCGACCACGGTAGTGTGTAAGCAGCATTTTGTCCTACCTGTTCAAGATAGGTGTTCCACCACGTTAACGCAGTACCTGTGAAGGTATGCGTAGCGTACTTAACTTTGTCCTCTTCAGTACACTTACTTATGGCAAACACCGATTCGACTTTGTCGGTCCACCGTTTCAATCCAATTGGTCATTCGGTTCCATCAAATTCCAAAGGTTTGCAGGCAGTGAATTCTTTGTAGGAGCATCCTACACGATTTTTTGCGCCGTTAGCTGCATTGCTAGATTCAGAGTTATTGTTGGTATGTAGCGCAGCCTGTACTGCTGCTATGTTTGCAGCAAGAAAGGTACGAAATTCCTCTTCGCTCATATTCATGGTGTGTCGAGTAGTCAGTGCCATTTCCTTCAAAATAGCCAACTGAATCGAGTTAATCATACAGAATATTAAGAGTAGTTAATAGTATTTCGTAGCATAATATGAACTCATTTATAAAAGCTTTTTCTTCATATTAGCGTTTTATAAGTTTAAATTCGGGTACTACCTACCCGTTAAGTTCATACTTAGTAGCTAATATACAATTCAACTACTACAATTCCATATGAAAAACTGATTATAATAATATATCACATACAAATATTCTTCAAACTTACAACTTCGCTATATTACATATAACTTGAAATATAGTACACTATGATACAGGACAGTATTGAAGATAAATCTAGTTAATACGCAAGTTGTTCAGCAAAGGAAATAAAGACACGTAATTCATAAGTCCAGAAACAAGTCATGCATTTTGTTTTTACTAAGACGACTTCCCATCCTTGGTCTTGTGGAAAATAACCGTTATGACCATTGGCTAGGCAGCATGTTGTAATGTCGTCAAAAGGACGAGGGTTTCGTAATGTCCAACAGCCCCGTAATAATCTAAAAACCTTGTTTCTCACCCCAACTACTGAATCCGTCACTTGTGAGAAGGTTTTATTTAAAAGTTGCAATCCGATGTTCTTTTTCTCACTTTGGTAAGAAGCGAACATCACTAACCCGTAAGCATAACATGTTTCTTTATGTTGCATGTTAGAAGCTCTTTCTAATTTACGAAATCCTATGTTGGGATATGTTGAGTCAAAATAGGTTCTTAACCCGTAGCGTAAAATTGCATTTGGGTTCCCCGCATTTAATGCTTTAAAGAAAACACGGCGTAACTTACGGTCTCCCCAATGTGATATACCCCACCTATCAAAGGAAAGCCTTTTATAAACTAAAGCATTTCTGGAAAGTCTTTCAAATGTTTGACAAGTTAATTTCGCCATAACTAAATATGCTGATGAATTCTGAAAGACTCTAGACAAGATTTCCTCAATCATATCCTCTGGTAGGTCTTCTAAAATATTCGGTTGTCTACCATTAACGTCCATTTTGTTTTTATACTATAAAATAGACAAGGATTAGATTCGTAAAAGATAATTAACAAATAATACAAGCAATTTTTACATAGAACATAAAAGTACAAGCACACTACAATACATATAATACACAACATGATTATAACCCTCTAATCTGAATAACTGGTTTCTTCTTCTTCGGACTTGGTTCGTTTTCCTAATTCTCTAGGAATATATGGTGTTCCTCTAATACGAGCCGTCGTTTTCCATAATGGTTTAGAAAAACCTGGTGGTTTAGAGGTTCCCGGGTCATTGTTACATTTTAGGAAATACGGATGTTGTCGATACATATAAAGTTCATCGGGGTTGGAATCGGGTTTCTCTATTTTTATACCTTTTCCCTTATTATTTTCTTTCGCTTTATTAAATTGGGTCGAGGTAATTTCTATAACATCATCGGAATCCTCATCAGGATCCGATTCATCGAAAAATTGGTAATCTTTCCAATATTTTGCTTCCTTGGCAGAAACACCATTGACCATTATTAACTTTGGTCCGTTGGTTGAGGATTTTCTTTTATTTAATCGATTTACTATAGGTATCAATATTTCTTCCTCAGGAACCTCTTCTTCTTCTGGTTCCTCCTCTTCCGATTCCTCTTCTTCCGGTTCCTCCTCTTCCGGTTCCTCTTCGGGAATTTGTGAATCTTCCCAAAATATATTCGACTCTTCATTATTATTAGGTGAATCAATGGGATTTGTACTAGAGGTAGACATCTATCACACAATATCAAATACGTTAAGAGATTAATATATCACATAATATTTACATGTTAATAATATATAGTTTCCAACAAAAAAATGTTAAGCAATCGTTTTTGAAGAAAAACACGATCGAAGTCCAGACTCACTAATGCATCCTAACAAACTCGGTAAGACACACTAATGCAATTTTCTGGTTCTCTAAGACTAACGCTTGGATACCAACTGAAATGTCCCGTTCATATTGATTATAAACGTTCCATATTAATTGATTTCGTCGCGAGGTTTTGACCTCTATATGAGACGTTTTTCAAAGACTGCATTCATTTTAAAAACAACCATAACCTTTATTTTATCGATAAAGGTTTAAAAAGCATTACGTAGATTATCAAATAATGATAATCTAAAATATACCATTTACACACGCCCATTACATAATGGTTTACAATAAGAATATATTACATCAAAAATAAGTTTCTTGAATGCAGTTTTTACATAATATCATACAAGCATGGACTCCAAATCTTGTCCTTATTTTAGTATGCAACAGCGGAAGCTCTTAATAATCACCTGAGAATAAACATGCTTAAAACGTTAACAAAAATGTTGGTGAGTTATAGGTTTAACCTATATATTATCAAATCATAATAATAGACCACAAAATTTCATATTTCAATATACATTCCATACATAGAGATAAAATTTATTCATATGGTGAACGCCTGGTAACCGAATTAACAAGATGCATATAAGAATATCCCCTATCATTTCGGAAAATCCTTCGGACATGATAAAAACGAATTCGAAGTACTAAAGCATCCGGTACTTTGGATGGGGTTCGTTAGGCCCAATAGATCTATCTTTAGGATTCACGTCAATTAGTAGATCGGTTTACTAATTCTTAGGTTACCAAGCAAAAGGGGCATATTCGGCTTCGATCATTCACCCATATAATGTAGTTTCAATTACTTGTGTCTATTTCGTAAAACATTTATAAAACTGCATGTATTCTCATCCCAAATATTAGATTTTAAAAGTGGGACTATAACTCACTTTCACATATTTTTACTTCGTCGGGAAGTAAGACTTGGCCACTGGTCGATTCACGAACCTATAACAAATATGTACATATATATCAAAGTATGTTCAAAATATATTTACAACATTTTTAATACGTTTTAATGTTTTAAGTTTATTAAATCAGCTGTCTTAGTTAGTAACCTACAACTAGTTGTCCACAATTAGATGTACAGAAATAAATCGATATATATTATCTTGAATCATTCCACGACCCAGTGTATACAAATCTCAGGCTAGATCACAACTCAAAGTATATATATTTTTGGAATCAACTTCAACCCTGTATAGCTAACTCCAACATTACTGCATATAGAGTGTCTATGGTTGTTCCAAATAATATATATAGATGGGTCGATATGATATGTCAAAACATTTGCATACGTGTCTATGGTATCCCAAGATTACATAATATATTAGAATACATGTATAATACAATATAAGTTAGCTAGGATATGAATAATATAAATTTGTTACCAATTTTCACGTAGCTACAACAAACAAAAATATCCAATCTTGTTTTACCCATAACTTCTTCGTTTTAAATTCGTTTTGAGTGTTTCAAGTTGCTATGGTTTCATATTAAACTTAAGTTTATGAATCTAAACAGAAAATTTATAAGTTTAAATTCGAATATACAGGTTACAAGTCATTTTTGTAAAGGTAGTCATTTCAGTCGAAAGAACGACGTCTAGATGACCATTTTGGAAAACATACTTCCACTTTGAGTTTAACCATGATTTTTGGATATAGTTTCATGTTCATAAGAAAAATCATTTTTCCCGGAAGAACAACTTTTAAATCAAAGTTTATCATAGTTTTTAATTAACTAACCCAAAACAGCCCGCGGTGTTACTTTCGACGGCGTATATCCGGTTTTACGGTGTTTTTCGTGTTTTCCGATTTTAAATCATTAAATTAGCATATCATATAGATATAGAACATGTGTTTAGTTGATTTTAAAAGTTAAGTTATAAGGATTAACTTTTATTTGCGAACAAGTTTAAAATTAACTAAACTATGTTCTAGTGATTTCAAGTTTAAACCTTCAAATAAGGTAGTTTTATATATATGAATCGAATGATGTTATGAACATCATTACTACCTCAGGTTTTGTGGATAAACCTACTGGAAATGAGAAAAACAGATCTAGCTTCAAATGATCCTTGGATGGCTTGAAAGTTCTTGAAGCAGAATCATGACACGAAAACAAGTTCAAGTAAGATTTCCACTCGAAATAAGATTGTTATAGTTATAGAAATTGAATCAAAGTTTGAATATGAGTATTACCTTGTATTAGAAAGATATCTTACTGTAAATAAGAAAGATTTCTTGAGGTTGGATGATCACTTTACAAGATTGGAAGTAAGCTAGCAAACTTGGAAGTATTCTTGATTTTATGAAACTAGAACTTATAGAATTTATGAAGAACACTTAGAAATTGAAGATAGAACTTGAGAGAGATCAATTAGATGAATAAAATTGAAGAATGAAAGTGTTTGTAGGTGTTTTTGGTCATTGGTATATGGATTAGATATAAAGGATGTGTAATTTTGTTTACTTGTAAATAAGTCATGAATGATTACTAATATTTTTGTAATTTTATGAGATATTTCATGCTAGTTGCCAAATGATGGTTCCCACATGTGTTAGGTGACTCACATAGGCTGCTAAGAGCTGATAATTGGAGTATATATACCAATAGTACATACATCTAAAAGCTGTGTATTGTACGAGTACGAATACGAGTGCATACGAGTAGAATCATTGATGGAACTGAACGAGGATGTAATTGTAAGCATTTTTGTTAAGTAGAAGTATTTTGATAAGTGTCTTGAAGTATTTCAAAAGTGTATGAATACATATTAAAACACTACATGTAAATACATTTTAACTGAGTCGTTAAGTCATCGTTAGTCGTTACATGTAAATGTTGATTTGAAACCTTTAAGTTAACGATCTTGTTAAATGTTGTTAACCCAATGTTTATTATATCTAATGAGATGTTAAATTATTATATTATCATGATATTATGATATATTAATATATCTTAATATGATATATATATACATTTAAATGTCGTTACAACGATAATCGTTACATATATGTCTCGTTTCGAAATCCTTAAGTTATTAGTCTTGTTTTAACATATGTAGTTCATTGTTAATATACATAATGACATGTTTACTTATCATTTATCATGATTAAATATAGTGTAACAATATCTTAATATGATTCATATGTAATTAGTAAGACGTTGTTATAACGATAATCGTTATATATATCGTTACGAGTTTCTTAATTCAATAAACACAATTTTATGTATATAACTCATTGTTAAAATACCTAATGAGATACTTACTTATCATAATATCATGTTAACTATATATATATAATCATATATATGTCATCATATAGTTTTTACAAGTTTTAACGTTCGTGAATCACCGGTCAACTTGGGTGGTCAATTGTCTATATGAAACCTATTTCAATTAATCAAGTCTTAACAAGTTTGATTGCTTAACATGTTGGAAACACACTTAATCATGTAAATATCAATTTCATTTAATATATATAAACATAGAAAAGTTCGGGTCACTACAAGGAGTAGGTGAGTTAAGTCCAACGGAAATGAGTGTTCGACTCTTTGATCAAACCATTAGGCACCCAGTTGGAATTGCTGACAACCTACCCGTTCAAGTAGGTAATTTAACCTTTCTAGTCGAATTTATTGTCATTGACATAGAAGAGGACCCAAATATTCCTCTAATTTTGGGTCGACCATTCTTAGCGTCCACCGGGGCGTTATTTGATGTAAGAGATGGTAGAATGACACTTAGTAATGATGAAAAATCGATCACCTTTATGAGTCGAAAGTCTAAATCTCCACCAACCAAAATCGTTGAACCAACAAAAACGATTGGTAAGAACCACATTGTTTTACCAACTCCAACGGTAGTGCTTAACAATAATAAAACGCCTAAGTGTGGGGAAAATGAAGTAACACCTAATGATGACCTGATAACAAAGAACCCCGTTGTTGATACGAAATTAAATGACCCCGTTATTAACAGTTCAATGAAGAAACTTATTAAACGGATTCGCGATGCTAGAATCAAGGGGAACTTTAAGTTATGTAACCGGTTAGTATCCAATCTATCGCCTAAAGAAAAGGCAAAACTAGTTGAATTTGTGGATATTACACAGGAATTCGACCAATGGCTTAAAGCAAAAGTCACAGATATGCAAGTTGATTATGGTCCAAAAGAAATTGACGATGAAGTTTATCACAATTTTGACACCACAACTACCTAAGTGTGAGGAGATTCAAATGTTTTAAAAAGAAAACGTTGTCTAGAGTTAGTTGTTCTGTTCTCGTGTAGTTTCGAGAATGGAATCCGATTGGTCTTTTCCACTAGCAGACACTAAAGAACTAGTTTTCTCCCCCCATTCTAAATTTTTTTTTTTTTTGTTTTGTAGGTTTTGAATAAAATTAATATGCATTTTTAAATTTAAGTTTTGTGTGAATTTAAAAACAAAATTTACTTTATTTCATTTAGTTTAAAAAATGATTTCTAAAATTCATCGTAAGTTGAAGACTAGGTCATGGAACCGAAATTGCTTTACCCGAGGGCGGGGCAAAAAATTTTGTTATCTTTATTTTTAATTTTATTGATCTAAAGTATACCAAAAAATATATATATTAAAAAACCCAAAAATCTTTGCTTCTAAAACAATCACTTTAAAAATGACAAATTTTAAATTTTGTCGAGGGACGAACTAGGTAACATACCGAAACTACCTAAAGTAAAAGGAAACAAAATTTTGAAAAATTATTCATTTAAATTGTTTTAATAAATAAAGGTTTATATATATATATATATATATATATATATATATATATATATATATATATATATATATATATATATATATATATATATATATATATATATGTATGTTTGTAGTTTATCTTATGTACAAAATAGGGTAAAACAGCGCATTTTCAAAGACTGACATTAAAGTTCAGCAAAAGCTACTAATTTTAACAACAAGACGCAAAATATCAAATGTGATATAAAATAATATGTTCGCAAACTCGGTATTTTTAATCACTTTTCTACACTAATCACCCTCATGAATTTATAATTATAGTCTGATTTCATGCAAATGAGGGCATTGCATGATCTCAAGTGTGGGGAAGGGTTATAAATTCTCTCGGGTTTACACTTAGTTTAATTGCCAAATTTTGTGAAAATTTGAAAATTTTTCAACTAAATGAATTCAAAATCATGTTTATACATATTTATGAACGATAAAACTAGGTGTTAATGCCGAAATTATTGTTAACTCGGAGAGAACATAAATGGAGAAACAGCCCAAAACGTTAGAATTCATTTAAAATGGAATAGAGGAGAATAAAAAGGCAAAGAAAAAAATAAATAAAAGCTAAGTGTGGGAAGAATTTACCAAGTTCTTCAAAACACATATCACATATTTGGTACAGATTATTGCAGGAACTTTTGCTTTGGACTAAACTAATCAGTTTTACCCAATTTACTGTAATACATTTGAAAAGAATAGATGGATCTACACGATTAATCAATTCCATCATTAAACGGAAGTAAAGTCTTCCGAAAGAGACACGCGCTTCATGATTTAAGTCAGGAAGTTGTCGTCCAGACCAGCTATAGGTTGACAAAAAATCTAGAAAAGTCATCTCTAAAATCAGCAAGAAATCCACGGACCTCAGCATCAAACAGGGTCGCCAAGTGGTCAGACTTATCCTAACCATGAGAGGATCTGTCTCGTAAAATGGGGAGGGCGCTGTGCAAATTAGCTTGATAAGACTAATGAATCAGACCCCCAGTAAAGTATAATCTCCTTAAAGATCAAAAATCAGCTTTTAAGCCTGATATTACTCAATCCTTGAGATTGACCTTAAAGATTGAGAATTACAAACTCATGGAATTCAATGATATCTAAACTCGAGCTTGAACGAGAAAATATTTTTATCAAATTAAAACCGATTTGTTTTTTGAAAACATATTTTCAATGCGTTCATTAACATTGAACGTAAAATCCTAAGAATTCACCGGAATTCATTAGGTTACCTGAACCAATTCGGGTGTCAACCGTAAGAACGGTGGTTGCATAGCATGGTCGAAGACAGGACCTTTTGCCAGACCGAAAAATTATAGGGTGATCTTTACTATTGCTCCTACAAAGGATAGTAATTGCATCCGACACGTTTTAGACCATGAACATCTGCATGTCATTAGACATTTCCTTAACAGTTGCTTGTTCAACGCTTTGCTTTATAACCGGACGGTAGTTTACCGAAAGGTAATATACGGAGCAAGTATACTGGACGTGTTGCTTTCTCAATACAAGGTTAGCAAGTGGGTGACACAAAACCATAAGTATTGAGCTAAAACTTTCAAATTTGAAACCCACAAAATCCACAAAAATATTTTGCAAACACCGGTGAAGGGTTATTCCGGAAAACTTATCTAGGGTAAAAGCTAGATTGAATTTTCAAAAAAATCAAATGTTTTCATAAAGATCCAATTTCCTAAAGGATCTAAATTTTCATAGTCATGTGGGACTATAAACCACAACGTTACTACCATTGTTCATACCGCCGTATAAAAATCACTGATGTACAAAGTGTGAAGAATAAAGAAGTGATTTTAGTATTTTTATTTCAAGACTATATTGCTTGAGGACAAGTAACGCTCAAGTATGGGAATATTTGATAATGATAAAACGAACATATATTTCATAGCATTATCCCTCAAGAAAGACAAGCTTTTAGTTGCAATTGTTCTATTTACAAGTGATATTCGTTTAAATAATAAAAGGTGAAGACAAAAGAAGAAAATGATGATTTGAAGACGCAAACGACCAAAAAGCTTAAAAGTACAAAGTACAATCCAAGTGGTTCAATTTATTGATGAGAAACGTCTCAAAATTACAAGAGTACAAGACGCGAAACACAAAGTGCAAGATATCAAATTGTACGCAAGGACGTTCGAAAATTCGGAACCGGGACCAGAGTCAACTCTCAACGCTCGACGCAACGGACTAAAAATTACAAGTCAACTATGCACATGAATATAATATAATATATAATTAGTTCTTAAAATTATATATATTATATATTAAAACCGTCGGCAAACAAGAAAACAAAATTATGTGAGCTGGATCAGAGGGCCATGCGATCGCATGTCCTGGAAGCACAATTTCCATGCGATCGCATGGGGCCAAAAGTCAGGCCAAGTGCTATAAATTGCAAAGTTTTCAGCCGAGTTTGGTACATCTTTTTCTATCCTCTCTATCTCTCACGTATATATATATATATATATATATATATATATATATATATATATATATATATATATATATATATATATATTATAATTTTAATTTTAATTTAAATTTAATAATAATAAGGGTATGTTAGCGAATGTTGTAAGTGTGTAAGTCGAAATTCTGTCCATGTAACGCTATGTTATTATTAATCATTGTAAGTTATGTTCAACCTTTTTAAATTAATGTCTCGTAGCTAAGTTATTATTATGCTTATTTAAATTTAAGTAATCGTGATGTTGGGCTAAATATTAAAGATGGGGTAATTCGGCTTTGTACCATAATTGGGGTTTGGACAAAAGAACGACACTTGTGGAAATTGGACTATGGGCTATTAATGGGCTTTATATGTGTTTAATTGAATGATAGTTCGTTAATTTAATATAAAGATTTACAATTGGACATACCTATAAATAACCACATACACTCGATCGGACACGATGGGCGGGATATTTATAAGTACTAATAATCGTTCATTTAACCGGACACGGGAATGGATTAATAGTTAATGGACTTATTAAAACAGGGGTGAATTACATACAAGGAAAATTGGTGTAATTATAGTTTAAGTCCCCAATTAGTTAGAATATTTGACTTCAGATATAAGAATAATTTGACGAGGACACTCGCACTTTATATTTATGACTGATGGACTATTATGGACAAAAACCAGATGGACATATCAAAAAATCCAGGACAAAGGACAATTAACCCATGGTAATAAACTAAAATCAACACGTCAAACATCATGATTATGGAAGTTTAAATAAGCATAATTCCTTTATTTCATATATCATCGCACTTTTATTTACTGTCATTTTATTTAATTACACTTTTAATTATCGTACTTTTTAATTATCGCAATTTTATTTATTGTCATTTTATTTATCGCACTTTAATTTATCGCACTTTAATTATTATCATTTACTTTACACTTTAAATTAAGTTATATTTATTTTTAATATTTTACATTAGGTTTTAACTGCGACTAAAGTTTTAAAATCGACAAACCGGTCATTAAACGGTAAAAACCCCCTTTTATAATAATAATACTACTTATATATATATATATTTATATATTTACAAATATAGTTTTAAAAATATAGCGTTAAACTTGGCTAGTTCCCTGTGGACGAACCGGACTTACTAAAAACTACACTACTGTACGATTAGGTACACTGCCTATAAGTGTTATAGCAAGGTTTAGGTATTTCCATTCTATATATAAATAAATAACTTGTGTAAAATTGTATAGTATTTAATAGTATTTCATAATAAATATATAACTATTTCGTATACACCTCTACGCACATCAGTGTGTGTTGGGAATAATCTGGAAAGTGCAAGAAATGAGCTGCACTAGTGATCATAATTGAGTTTAATTCCTACACTGTGCAACACATGGGTATATATCAGTTATCTGATATCTTTCGTACGTCATTTGGCAACACAAATGAAGTCCAAATTAAATAAACAAACCTGTTCTGTGACCCTTGTCACAAACTGGTCCTAACCATATCATTAAATAATAATAAACATTTAATAAAAATAAAAGCATATAATAACACAACACAAACTTAAGGGTAAATTAGTAATCTTACAGCTACGCCCGATCGAGGATGTTACAACTTACACAAATACCGCATACGAGCTAGCAATTCAACAACCATGCAATCACAATGCAAAACTAAATATCCGCAATTCGCAATAAGCTAGCATCGCCAATAGCATATAGTTCACAATTTAATATGCTAAAACTAAACTCACACAACCATGGTTAACCAATCGTACAAGGGAATGATGCTCGCGAAAGACCATCGGTGTTCACAACATCCGTTAGCGTACTTAACACCGCGTATCACTAACCTCCGGGTGGCATCTTAACACATCGATACTTCACCCGTCAAACTTCCCGGAGTGGTGTCTTAACACGTCGACACTTCACTCTTCACGTGAAATGTGGTGTCTTATCATGTCGACACTTCACATCTCACGCTACCAAATAAATACATTATATACATACACGTATAATTATTCCACTCACCTTGGAATGCCCGCACAAGTCATGTACAACATGATCTCCGTCCACAAATCCGAGCAAGTAACCACCTATATCACACATAGGTACAATATGCACATAAATAACCATTCTCTAAAAAGAACTTGACACAAACATCCCATAGCCGAGGGACCACACCTTGCTCGCCAAAACCCGCCCATTTAATCACCTAAATGGACATACCCAAATTACAACTAGGGGTGGTAATCCGAACCCACACCAATAGGCACAATTCAACCCAAATAGACCAACCTAGGTCTCAACACTAGATCACTAGTTATTTAGTGATCATACAAACATCACTTGCCCAAATCACTCAACTTAGGCAATAACGATCCATATTGCCCTTGACCACCTTTGACTTAAGTCAAATTCACCCAATATTACCCAATGCCAATAATGACTAGTGATTAAGTTTCCAAAACACCAATTATCCAATTTAATCAAGTACTCAAGTATCCATTTCACAAAATTTGACCCAAATCCTTAGTTTGACACCAAATCCAAGTCAACACTCAATTTTGACCAAAATCAAACTCTTAAACACACCCAAATTGCCACCATGTTATCCAATTGATTAATCATACTATCAAAGGTTGATTTTAGATCATAAACGTAGTTATCACAACAACTTCACCTCTTTGAGGCATATTATCAAACACCTTATGTGCATAACCCAAAACATGTTCTTATGAACATTTCAAACACCCAACTACAAGTTAACTAGTGATTAGCACCTAAAATCCAAGACCAAACTTCCCAAATTCGTCATCAAACCCTAAACCCACCATATTAGGGTTCAATTACCCAATCCTTCATCAAAACCCCCAAATTTCATAAGAAATGGGTTCTATAACTCAAAAGCAACTCAAACCCTAACCCAAAACAATAATGAAACACTAAAATTCGGATTAAGGGTTTACCTTAGCACCAAAAAGAGCTCTAGTAGTTAGAATCACCAAAATGCATCAAGATCCACTTCTATTTGGGCAAGAATCATCACATTCCTCATTTGAAGCTTTCTCTCTCTAGGGTTTGCTTCCTCTCTTTAGAAATAGATGAGAGGATTTGTGTGAGTGAAATAAGGATAAGAATGAGATAGAAATCTGCTTTCCAAGCCATATACATGTTCACAAGTGAATTGACCAATATGCCCTTCATTTAAAAGTCCAAAAATACAATCAGCACCCAAACAAGTCCAAAAGCGGCGCTCCTAGCCTAAAAAGCGGCGCTCCTGGATCCTTCCAGCTCACAACTTGAAATTAAAAACACCCGGGCTTGTCGTCTGGGCTTTTGATTCGCCTCAATCCGAGTTCGTATGAGGAAGTTATGGCCCAAACGGTGAACGCGCGCATAACCTCGCAACATACACCAAACTTTTGCACATCAAACTCTCGACATTCCAAATACCAAATTTTTGAGTCGTTACATGAACACGCTTCGTCCATATGGTTATTTGTTTTATTTATTTTTGCATTTTAAGTTTAATCAAACCCCATTTTATAACATAAATCTTCAGAATAATTATTAGTTTTCAAATCCTAAACTTTGCTCCCTGTGGACTAATTTGTAAGTATATTACAATAAGATTAGGTGTGGTTTTACCATATCAGCCATGTCCACATGTCATACGAAGCAATAACTTCGAGTATGAGGGACGTTTTTTTTTATGACCACTCGTGTATTGACCTTGCCATGCAACATGTCAATTCTTCCATTCCTAGTGAATGCAATCGATGCCTCCAATCATCCCCCTATAACCATGTCTTTCTTCATGCGCTACATATAGTCGCTGGATATCTAGTGCCGTTGGTTTTCGTAGATACTCTCTTTCGTACAAATCAGTAGCACACAAACTAAAGTTGTCTAAACACAAGTTTGATGTTTGCTCGCTGATATGTAATATTCGTCAAACATATTAGCCGATACACCATACGCCAATTGGCGCAACGCAGATGTGCATTTTTGAAAGACATTAAAACTTTGATGACCAAGTGCGTCGATTTTTTGTTAAAAATAATTAAAGTGCTCGGTAAAGGATTAAGAGAGCATTGAGATATACCTTGTACGATAGGTCGAAGTAATTGCAAACGCATTCTAAAACGTATTTTAAATTTATGAGGAGGAAACGTAGGCTCCTAGAAAAAATTGTCATTCCATAGATGTTGTGCCGCACCTTCACGATATCTATGAATATAAATCCGGGGAACTATTTATCTCTTCGGGGAACTATTGCATTAAATTTAATAATAATTCATCGTCCGACGAATCATCGGCAATAGTTAAAGAAGCATACATGTTGAGTGTTGTTTGTAAAAATAGTTAAAGACTTATAAAAAAGTGGAAGAAAGAGAGAAATGAGAGTTGATTGTGTAAACATTTTGTTTAATTGTGTATACTTACAGATAAATTTATTTATTAAATATTAAATAATATAGCCATTTGATTATATAACGACCCTCACTTTTCCACTTCTAAATTACTAAAATGCCCTTAAGGTTTTGTTTGCTCGTAAACTTGCTTTAACAAAACGTTGACCAAATAGTAAACTTTTAGTCGACACTTCCTGTTAAGTAAGGTTTATGAATTACTGTGATATTATAAATATTAAACTGTAAGTAATAAATAAATAAATATGTGTCGTTTTTATAAACTTTAAACCTATAAGGTAACAAATTAATTTAAATGATAAAAATTATATAGTTAATTAAAATAAGTAAAATTAATGTTACTTATCTAATAAATAAATAAATAAAAATATAATAATAAATTCGAAATTAGAAAAAATAATAATAAAAATATATATATTTTTTTAAATAATTAATTAAATTCGAAAATTTAAAAATAAAAATAGTTAACTATTATCCAAATCAAATTATGACTTGACCTTTAAAGATTAGCTATTCTAAAATAAACTCAAATTCTATCCTAAAACAACTTGAATTCAATGCCAAATTTGAAGAATTGGAACTCAACTCAAACTCCTATACACTATCTATGAAACAAAGAGTCCTAGAGTTCTTCAAATTTCTAAAGTCTTATCTCCATCTCATGCTAATCCTAACACTCTACAAATTACTAGCCTATAAATAAACCCCAAACTCTCACCATTTGTTCCATAATATTTTTCCTTGTTAAATTTTCATAACATACGTAAGCATTAAATTTTCCTTGTTAAATTTTGGTACGCATTTGTTTATATTATATTTATTTATGATTCCTTTTGTTCCTTAACTATTCTAGTCAAATAACCCATACTGTCTTCCGAGTTTCATGTTGATTCCATTCCAAATTTTGTTTTTGTTTAATTATATCAACCTACAACCTATTGTTGTTTATCGTAAAAATAATAATATTATTATTAATTAAATGTGTGAAACAAAATTTATGCATCAAACTTATTACTGATTTATCTAATAATAATTAACTAGTTATTGAACCCTCGCTTCGCGCCGGGGGTTCGATTTTTAATGTATTTTATTGCGTTTGGTAAAATTATTTTGTGGTTAACGATGATGTCGTTGAAGCGCAACTCGAGTCGAACTAAAAGGTATAACCCGTGAGAGATTTAAATGTTATTTTAAATTAACAATATATGTGCATCTTCGCGTTTCGCTATGGAATTGTCGACTTTTAAAAATTTAACGCAAAATCAACGTGTATGAAAAGTACCCCAAATATTTAGCGTTTTTTAAAAAGCGTTCGTTTTGCGTATAGCTAGTGACATTGTGTTCCTAAAATTATTTCGAGTTTAACGATGGTGTCGGAAAAATTTAACTCGTTGCGAGCGAGGAGATATGACCCGTTGCATATTTTGGGTGGAGTTTATTTAAGATTTTTTATGAAAATGGTTATTTGACACTTTACCCCCTGTTTGGGGGGTCGATTTGAATTTTTCAAAAAAGTGTGGGGGCCTTTGTTGGTATAATAAAATTTAGTTAAAATTAAAAAAAAAAGATGAAAAGTCGAAAATGTTCCTGGTACTGTTCATAACTTTTGTCTATTAGAAAGATGAAAAGTCGAAAATGTTCCTGGTACTGTTCATAACTTTTGTCTATTAGTAAGTATGTAAATATGGTGATTTTAATTTAAAATTTCGGAGTCAGTCAGTCCCTGTACTCTTCATCAATTTACAATAAGAGCAAAAAAAAATTGTTTTAAAACTTTGTCTTGATTTGCTGTACGTCGAGTACACAAATGAATTCAAAGAAATTTGGACTACTTTCATTTACAGTCCCTAAACTATAGTTAGCATTACAAAAATAAATAAATAGATTTCTGTAATTACAGTTTCAACCCATAACTGCATAAGAATTTTACATTCTCAGTACACATAATTTTACAATTACAATATGTCAGAATCTGATTTTATATAACTAATAAAGTAAATTTAAATCGAGTTTCTAAAATAAAAGATGAATATATAAATATATGTATAAAAATATAAGTAGTTATATATAAACTATATCATAAGTATTATTTTAATACGTAAGTATTATATACATACGAATTATATATATACACAAGTAACATATATATAATATCCCGTACTAATTTACTTACTAAATATATAAGTAAAATACATTATACGAATAGGAATAGTATATAAATATAATAACACTTATAATATACATATAACATTTAACGTGTTGTATTCCTATACGCACATAAAATGTGAAAACTATAATCATACCAATAACGTATGGCATATACGACATTCACCGCTACTTACGGTCACGAGATGATGTCGCAGAGTGCTTATGTGACTAAGGCTTTGGATTAAATGAAAGGTTGTAGACTAAGTCTAGCCGAAAGTTCCTGACCCCGCATCTGGTCATCTTTAGACTTAATTGATAGCACCGAGGGTTGGGTAAGTTGTACAATATATAAACTTGAATATAGTGGACACAACTTGATTGAAAACTCAACAGCTCATAAGACTCTTATGAACACTTACTCGTTGGATTGAACAAACTAATGACCAAGCTTATATCTCTAGGTTGAGATCCCGGTCGTTTACTTCCGTTCATTTCATTTTTTGTGGATTAACTTCAACTGCTATTTAAGGTGAACTTCATAGCCTCACTTTTTAACTTTCTTATTTATTTATTTTAAACTTTGAGGTGAGACACATGCTTGCTAAACTGTTTAACTGTGATGTCATGCTATGTTTCATGCTAAATCCCTACCATGATATCGTTAATTGATTAGTGTAACGCAAGCTTAGTTAATGTGAGTAGGCCTACTGAGAGCGACATCTCTATCTAGTTGACCATTGGTCAATGGATATATATTAATGATTCAACAACACGAATGTGGAGTGTTTAGGGTAACTTATGTTTAGTCTCGATATCATAACTTCGGCACTTGCTTTGGAACGATGTCTCTACATCAAACTTGATAACTAAATCTTGTGGTCTAAAAATGATTATAAACCTATGTTGTTCACTCAACCATTTTTGGTTGACACTTTAAGCATGTTTTGTCTCAGGTGAAGATTGCTAGAGATTATGTGTGACGACCCAGAAATTTTTGACCAAATTTAAACTTAATCTTTATATGATTTCGATACGATAAGCAAAGTATGTAATGTTGAGTCTAGGAAATTTTGGAACGATGTTCATATATTCAATTGCCCTTTGACTATTCCCGACGATTCACGAACCATTAAAATAGAAATGTATGTATAAATAACTATACATGTAAATAATATATTATAAATTAAAAAATACTAAAGAACTATAATATGATTTAGTTTATTATGAAAGAAATTTAAACTTATTATTTAAAACGGTTTATTTAAACATAGAGAGTAGATTGAATAAACATAATATTTAATGTTATACTCTGAGATTATTCGTTTCAATATAATTAATACATTTATTACTTGATATTTAAAACATAATTAAATATTTAGCAATTGAAGTATATATATATATATATATATATATATATATATATATATATATATATATATATATATATATATATATATATATATATATATGATTGAGATACAAAAATTCTTGATTGAATGTATATTGTTATATACATATAGATAATTAAATATTCAATATATGTTATTATATATGATAATACATAACTAATAAATAGTAATATATATATATATATATATATATATATATATATATATATATATATATATATACATATGTATATGTATATGTATATGTATATATATATATATATATATATGTATATATATATATAATTTCAAGTTAAAATATAGTTGTTACGTTAACACTAATACTATTGTTATTACTTTCATAATTATTATTAATAGTAATATCAGTACTATTAATATATATATATATATATATATATATATATATATATATATATATATATATATATATATATATATCCACATATACACACACATAAAAATTACGCATTTGATTTCTAATATTAATGTTATCATTATTAATATCAATATTATTATTATAATATGTTATTAGATATTATTATTAAGAATTATTATTATCATAAATTATTATCATTTTCAATATTTTAGTTATAAAAAATATAAATACCACAATTTATTATTATTATCATTAATAATAATAATATTATTATTATTATTATTATTATTATTATTATTATCATTTTTATGATTATTATTATTATTTTGTTATTATTATTAATATTATTTATTATTAATACTATTATTATTAATTATTAATATAATTATTAATTATTAAGTAATTAGTTTAAGCCTAAAACCAAATGCGTGTTTTGAAGTTATAACTAATTATACCACGGGTCAATTGAGTCTAGGAAGAAGAAGAATGATGGAACAGAAAGAAATACGGTTTAAATTATATTTAGTTTAGTATTATTCAGAGAAAACAGAAACGGCTCGATGGTTTAGGGAGTGTGCGGGTTAGCGAGAGGTTACGGGTTCGAGTCCTGTCTGTGGCAATTTCTTTTGAGAAGGGTATATTCTTTTATTTATTTTTATTTCTATCATTATTATTATTACTATATTTATTATTATTGTTATTAATTATTATTATTGTTATTATAATTATCATAACTACAAAATTATTAATTATCACATATTATTATTATTATTATGATTTTAGTTACAATTGTAGTTATTACTATTATCATTGCTAAGTTATTTATTATCATTACTATCGTGATGCAAAGTAATATTATTATCATTAATATTAGTATTGTTAATATTAAAACTATTACCATTAGTAGTAAAACTATAGTTATTATTATCAGTATTGTTATTATTAACATAAGTATCACTATTAACAATATCGTTATTATTAGTATTATCGTTATTAACATTAGTAAAAGTGTTATCTTTAGAATTATTATTATTATCATTAATATTAGTATTAGAAACATTTAGGAATTTTTACTATTATTAACAAAAGTATTATTATTGAAATTACCATTAGTAATAAGATGGTTATAATTATTATTATTAAGTATTATGTTCTAATATTAAAAATTATTATTTTCACTACTATTATTACTAAATTATTCATTTTACTACTGATATTATCATTTTGAAATTTATAATTAAAAACTAGCATCAACATTATTATTAACAAAATTATTAACTTAAATATCTTTATTAGTAATATTAAGTATTATAGTTGTTATCATTATTAATATTATATTAGTTACTATATTTTAACAAACAAACGATATATACATATATTTAATACATATAACATAACAAAATTAATATTTTCATATACAAAATGAATATATGAAACCTATATATATATTTTGATATAAAAATGATATAACTAATAAATTTATATACACATTGTTCGATTACAATTAAGTGTATTAATAAATATACAAATGATATAGGTTCGTGAATCCGAGGCCAACCCTACATTTGTTCAATGTCGTCATATTATTTTTACTACAAAATACAGTATGGTGAGTTTATTTGATTCCCTTTTACTCTTTACATTTTTGGGACTAAGAATACATGCGCTGTTTTTATAACTGTTTCCTAAATGCTTTTGAGATATATTTTTGAACAGAGAATATATGAACTGCTTTTATAAATGATTGACGAAATAGACACAAATATTCAAAACTACATTCTATGATAGAATTATTTGGATTCAGAGGTTCGATTTAGTAGTTAACGGAGAGATGATTTTGCATTGCATAGCCATTAGCTCCCGTTTTAACTACCATTGACGGGATGATTTTGCATTGCACGCACGCACTAGCCCCCGATGTATTGTATTGTATTATAGTCGACTTTGTAGTTGGTACCGGAGGGATGATTTTGCATTGCGTACGCATTAGCCCCCGTTTCAGCTACCCTCGGAGGGATGATTTTGCATTGCGTATGCATTAGCCCCCGTTGTAATAATTATATTGTATTAACCACCACGGTGAGATGATTTTTTCATTGTACTACGCATTAGCTACCGTTGGTGAGTTGTTTGAAAGGTTCCGGTGTTCTTCATATGAATGATTTTACAGCAGGAATAGACCTGCAGAGATTGTTTTCTAATTATGAGTATCTTGTGATCTATTATATTGTTGAAAATGATTGATTATGAAAAACTAATGAACTCACCAGCCTTTTGGTTGACACTTGAAAGCATGTTTATTCTCAGGTATTAAAGAAATCTTCCGCTGTGCATTTGCTCATTTTAGAGATATTACTTGGAGTCATTCATGACATATTTCAAAAGACGTTGCATTCGAGTCGTTGAGTTCATCAAGATTATTATTAAGTCAATTATAGTTGGATGTATTATGAAATGGTATGTATATCGCCAACTTTCGATGTAAGGAAAGTTTGTCTTTTCAAAACGAATGCAATGTTTGTAAAATGTATCATATAGAGGTCAAGTACCTCGCGATGTAACCAAATGTAATGTATTCGTCCAGATGGATTAGGACGGGTCATTAGAGTTGGTATCAGAGTGGTGGTCTTAGTGAACCAGGTCTTGCATTAGTGTGTCTAACTGATAGTTGTTTAGATGCATTAGTGAGTCTGGACTTCGACCGTGTCTGCATGTCAAAAGTTTTGCTTATCATTTCGTGTCGAAAATCATCTACTTATCATCCTTAGGAAATTACCTACTTATCATTCCTAATCTAGACACATATTACTGCATTGATTGCATGAATAGTATATAGATAAATTTATATCTTAGCGTATCTATTATTGTTACCTTTGTCTGACAGCTTTCGTAGATTCCTCCGTAATTTATGGGATTTTAGTATTATATATGCATATGTAAATTATGTATTGCAGGGTACTAATCTACATCCTATAATCTATTTCTTATCAAAAATCCTTCATCTGATCATACGAGATGAATCCTTCAATCAGTTCGAGTCCCTCAGATTTCGATAGCTATTTCGATAGTTATTCTGACAGTTATTCCGATATGGAAACACACTTGAGCTCCGAAAGCAGTATAACCAGAATGGATCAACCAATCGGCCATCATCAATTCATCTGATGTGTACGTAGTCGACTTAATCAATGGAGACGCGAAGAAGGCGATCCTTTCCGTCAACCGAATTCACCTCTTGGCAAAGAACCTGAAGCACTTACCGGCGAACCCATTCAAAACCCCATTTTCACACTCATTTCCAGAGTATCTCGCCACGAATATATTCTATCCACAATTCTAAACCTTATTCATCCGCTCGTTCCGACCGACAATTATTCCGGAATAATGGGAGAAGTCAACGAGCTTCGCGCTCGAGTAATCAATTTGGAGAATATGGTGCAAAAATTACCAACTTCAGCAATATCACCGGCACCAACAGTACCATCAATAACAGCACCAGTACCATCAATAATCCATGTCTCAACCTCGCAATCTATACCTCAAGCATAATCATCGTTCTACGAATCGTTCTACATAAACTATCTTCGTCCTTCATGGCGATTATGTAATCTCTAATGTTTTAGAGATTATGTACTCTAGTTTTAGCCGTAAATCTGATGAGTTTAATACCACATTGACTCATTAAATCCATGATTACGTCTGAAGAAAATATATATGTATATATGTTTTCGTAAAGATTGTAATTAAAATTTTTATTGTACAAACTGTTAATGGTGAAAATATTTTAACGGGTAGGTAATACCCGAGGAATATTTAGATTTCGCATTAATAAGTTACACTGTACATTCTTCGAATCTGATTCAACAGTCATTTACTATCCTACTTACAACCACAGCTATACGAATCCGTTCACCACAGAATAACCATTTTCATTCAATTTCATATTTGGATTTCGACCTATCAGAATCCAACAAGTGGCATAATGAAGAAAACATTGGACAAAATAAAATTTGTTAGAAACAGACAAATTAACTATGAGGAATTTTGTTAAGAATCCACGCTAACAAAATCCTAGCTAACTGTTCCTAGCTAACTGTTAATTCTTTATTACATTTAATTATCGCAATTTATTTTATTGCAATTTTAATTCTCGCAATTTTATTTATCGTCATTTAATTTCGGTTATTTATTTTACGCACTTTATTTATCGTCATTTAAATACTGTTATTTATGCATTTAAATATCGGGAGACGTATACAAGGTTTTGACATATCATATCGACGCATCTATATATATTATTTGGAATAACCATAGACACTCTATACGCTGTAATGTTCGAGTTCGCATATACAGGGTTGAGGTTGATTCTATAATAATATATATACTTTGAGTTGTGATCGAGTCTGAGACATGTACACGGGTCACGATACTTATTAATTAATTCGAATATTATAAACTATATATGAATTATTGTATTAGTAACTGTGGACTGCTAACTGTGGACTACCAAGATTGGACAATTAAAATGAATTAAAATATTGATTATAACATATGAAGCTAAACAATTCTTCAAGTTTGCCACTTGATTTCATCTTAAACCTCATTTATATCTTGATGATTCCGATATGCGTTTAAACCTTTCATGATTCTTGAAAACACCTCAATCTAGAGGATAAATCAACCGCACTTCATCTACGGAAGAAAAGATTGATGCATATAGTTATGCACCTGAAAACTTTTGGAACCTGAGTAAACATTTAACACGTATCTGTACTAGCTCCTTTGGCATTGTTATTACCGAAAATAACATTGCAATTCTTTTTCAAATTAGCCAATTTTGTCACAGCTTCAACAAGTCAACTTCGAATTTCATTCGAATTAGCCTTATTATAACCTTGATACATAAGTTGCCTTTCGTCATCGTTACCGGGGAACTGTTTATATTCCACCACATTAGCAATAAACTTACCAGCAACATCATTGGTCTTTGACTTTCTGAAAAATTATTATATTCATTGAAACCTTATCATATACTCATCCGCACCTTATAACGAGAATTGCCATACCAATTACCGAGAGTCAGCAATCAGTATTTTGAAATCTCGCAGCATGTCTACATCAACAGTTATAAGTATAAATATAATCCTTATCTCTTAGAATTATGATCTTCCATTCTGAAATTCTGAAAAGCACCCAGACTACAAATCAAAACTAGAAATTCTGAAAAAGCTGAATACAGCAGCAAAAATTGTACACGACCTTAACAGTCAAAAGTATAAAGATAAAGAATAAGTGTGTTTGCAAAGCTCAGAAAAGTTGGAACTGGAAAACGGATTAAGCCAACCATGAAGGAGGCTGTGGACAAATCACAAAGACTAAACCTGCCCTCAAAGAATCCAAATGATTCAGTACCTGTTGAAGTCATTAACGAATACCTTGCTTCTAACTCTAAACTCTTGAGGACAAATTTTCTTCATCATCCATCGATATTAGAAATTCTAAGATATCATCGTATCTTTCTTTATTAATATCCTCAATATTTCTGAAGATATCTTCATAAATATTCTTGCCCGATATTATTTATCTTTTTGCGCTATCTGTGTTATATCATAAAAGAAACTATTTTAGTTTCTAAATTTTGAAACCTTCGAGTTTAAAGTATGAATGTTTTTGAAGTAGTGTTGGAAACTGAAGCATGAGTTAGTATAATATAATGACACTTGATCAACGTGATTATATTACAGTAAGTCATGCTGAGTTTCTAATGGAACGTGATGATTCACAGACCATAACGTTATCATGTGCCATATTACACGACTGTTGCATTCTATCTAATCTATAAACATATCAAGAACATATTTCTTGATAGTTCAATCTCTTCTCTTGAATTTTGGTAAATTAACCAATCAATATCATGCTATTACAAACTCTCTCTTAGAACATTAGTCATGTTCATTCGAACTTCATACTAACGAAATTCTGAACCATTATTCGCTTGATTTAAAGTCGGGAAGAGGAAAACAAAAGGATGAGACTTCAAAATATAAAGGAAACGAAGGGAGTGGAATTATAGTAAAGTGTCCGACAGAGAAATCGAGACAGATCATCGCATTTAAACAAAGGAGATTCTAATTTTCTTAATTACCGAAGAACCAAATCTTATTAGGAAGATTTCATCTAAATCCCTTGAATTCCGGAAATCAACCATGACTACGTCACTGGTTAAGACGAACATACATTTACTCATTTCACTCTTTTGTGATAGCTTCGTTCGTACTCTCCACAACACTAAATTATTTTGTCTACATTACTCGATGATGATAAAACTTTAATTTTCAACTCGTATGCATCATGAAAACATACTTATTGTCATCCATGACCATCCCAATCAAATTTCGGGACGAAATTTCTTTAACGGGTAGGTACTGTGACGACCCGGAAATTTTCGACCAAATTTAAACTTAATCTTTATATGATTTCGATACAATAAGCAAAGTATGTAATGTTGAGTCTAGGAAGTTTTGGAACGATGTTCATATATTCAATTGCCCTTTGACTATTTCCGACGATTCACGAACCATTAAAATAGAAATCTATGTATAAATAACTATACATGTAAATAATATACTATAAATTAAAAAATACTAAAGAACTATAATATAATTTAGTTTATTATAAAGAAATTTAAACTTGTTATTTAAAACGGTTTATTTAAACATAGAGAGTAGATTGAATAAACATAATATTTAATGTTATACTCTAAGATTATTCGTTTCAATATAATTAATACATTTATTACTTGATATTTAAAACATAATTAAATATGTAGCAATTGAAGTATCTAGATATATATATATATATCTATATATATATATATATATATATATATATATATATATATATATATATATATATATATATATATATATATATATATATATATATATATATATATATATATATATATATATATATATATATATATATATATATATATATAATTGAGATACAAAAATTCCTGATTGAATGTATATTTTTATATACATATAGATAATTAAATATTCAATGTATGTTATTATATACGATAATACATAACTAATAAATAGTAATATTAATATATATATATATATATATATATATATATATATAAAATTTCAAGTTAAAATATAGTTGTTACGTTAACACTAATACTATTGTTATTACTTTCATAATTATTATTAATAGTAATATCAGTACTATTAATATATATATACACATCTACACACACATAAAAATTATGCATTTGATTTCTAATATTAATGTTATCATTATTAATATCAATATTATTATTATAATATGTTATTAGATATTATTATTAAGAATTATTATTATTAAGAATTATTATCATTTTCAATATTTTAGTTATAAAAAAAATAAATAACAAAATTTATTATTATTATCATTAATAATATTATTATTATCATTTTTATGATTATTATTATTATTTTGTTATTATTATTAATATTATTTATTATTAATACTATTATTATTAATTATTAATATAATTATTAATTATTAAGTAATTAGTTAAATTATATAAAAATTTATATCGTACAAATTCGTTTAGGGTATCCATCAACTGTGATCGATTTTTGTTTCTGCCTTTAATCTTGTTACATGTCACAATCCAATTTACAATACAACCAAAATTTGTTTAACATCCCTTTTCACTTTATTATTTTTTTTATTTCCTGTATCTATGTTTGAATGTCGATACCATTTTTCTTTTCTTTTATATAACGATCGCTTTCCTCTCATTATTGATATAATCCTATGAGTCCTCCATCTCTATACATCAATTACTCAGATAAATCCAATTATCAAAGCAATTCAAGAATTAAACAGAGAATAAACATGTCGGCCTCTGTTCTTCACCTTTTTCAGCCAAACCTCGATTTAGTATTTAATTTCAAACTGTAATATTGCAGAGTAGTTAGGAATTGTCTTTTCAAACTATATGTAAAGTTTCAGAACTCAATTTTTCCTATCGAACCATAATTTCCGATTCAAACTTTAAAATTTAAAAGTCAAACCAATTGTTCTTCGTATAATTTGAATATGTTTTGGTGTTTCTTGATCAATTGATGACTCAGGAAGTTTCCAATGGTGATTTGCAAAACAATTCATGTTATAACCATAAGCTAAAACAATTTGGATTCCACAATCAGATTTTTAGTTTGTGTTTGTTTCCACGAACAGCAAACAGGTGTATATTTATTTATTTATTTATTTGTTTTTGTTTCTATTAATTTCTAACACATCACTAAATCATTCCTGTTTCGTTTAAGCCTAAAACCAAATGCGTGTTTTGAAGTTATAACTAATTATACCACGGGTCAATTGAGTCTAGGAAGAAGAAGAACGATGGAACAGAAAGAAATACGGTTTAAATTATATTTGGTTTAGTATTATTCAGAGAAAACGAAAACGGCTCGATGGTTTAGGGAGTGTGCGGGTTAGCGAGAGGTCACGGGTTCGAGTCCTGTCTGTGGCAATTTCTTTTGAGAAGGGTATATTCTTTTATTTATTTTTATTTCTATCATTATTATTATTACTATATTTATTATTATTGTTATTAATTATTATTATTGTTGTTATAATTATCATAACTACAAAATTAGTAATTATCACATATTATTATTATTATTATTATTATTATGATTTTAGTTACAATTGTAGTTATTATTATTATTATCATTGCTAAGTTATTTATTATCATTACTATCGTGATGCAAAGTAATATTATTATCATTAATATTAGTATTGTTAATATTAAAACTATTACCATTAGTAGTAAAACTATAGTTATTATTATCAGTATTGTTATTATTAACATAAGTATCACTAGTAACAATATCGTTATTATTAGTATTATCATTATTAACATTAGTAAAAGTGTTATCTTTATTATTATTATTATCATTAATATTAGTATTAGAAACATTTAGGAATTTTTACTATTATTAACAAAAGTATTATTATTGAAATTACCATTAGTAATAAGATGGTTATAATTATTATTATTAAGTATTATGTTCTAATATTAAAAATTATTATTTTCACTACTATTATTACTAAATTATTCATTTTACTACTGATATTATCATTTTGAAATTTATAATTAAAAACTAGCATCAACATTATTATTAACAAAATTATTAACTTAAATATCTTTATTAGTAATATTAAGTATTATAGTTGTTATCATTATTAATATTATATTAGTTACTATATTTTAATAAACAAACGATATATACATATATTTAATACATATAACATAACAAAATTAATATTTTCATATACAAAATGAATATATGAAACCTATATATATATTTTGATATAAAAATGATATAACTAATAAATTTATATATACATTGTTCGATTACAATTAAGTGTATTAATAAATAAACAAATGATATAGGTTCGTGAATCCGAGGCCAACCCTACATTTGTTCAATGTCGTCATATTATTTTTACTACAAAATACAGTATGGTGAGTTTATTTGATTCCCTTTTACTCTTTACATTTTTGGGACTGAGAATACATGCGCTGTTTTTATAACTGTTTCCTAAATGCTTTTGAGATATATTTTTGAACTGAGAATATATGAACTGCTTTTATAAATGATTGACGAAATAGACACAAATATTCAAAACTACATTCTATGATAGAATTATTTGGATTCAGAGGTTCGATTTAGTAGTTAACGGAGAGATGATTTTGCATTGCGTACGCATTAGCTCCCGTTTTAACTACCATCGGCGGGATGATTTTGCATTGCACGCACGCACTAGCCCCCGAGGTATTGTATTGTATTATAGTCGACTTTGTAGTTGGTACCGGAGGGATGATTTTGCATTGCGTACGCATTAGCCCCCATTTCAGCTACCCTCGGAGGGATGATTTTGCATTGCATACGCATTAGCCCCCATTGTAATAATTATATTGTATTAACTACCACGGTGAGATGATTTTGTCATTGAACTACGCATTAGCTACCGTTGGTGAGTTGTTTAAAAGGTTCCGGTGTTCTTCATATGAATGATTTTACAGTAGGAATAGACCTGCACAGATTGTTTTCTAATTATGAGTATCTTGTGGTTTATTATATTATTGAAAATGATTGATTATGAAAAACTAATGAACTCACCAGCCTTTTGGTTGACACTTGAAAGCATGTTTATTCTCAGGTATTAAAGAAATATTCCGCTGTGCATTTGCTCATTTTAGAGATATTACTTGGAGTCATTCATGACATATTTCAAAAGACGTTGCATTCGAGTCGTTGAGTTCATCAAGATTATTATTAAGTCAATTATAGTTGGATGTATTATGAAATGATATGCATATCGTCAACTTTCGATGTAAGGAAAGTTTGTCTTTTCAAAACGAATGCAATGTTTGTAAAATGTATCATATAGAGGTCAAGTACCTCGCGATGTAACTAAATGTAATGTATTCGTCCAGATGGATTAGGACGGGTCATTAGATTATGTGCTACTTGGACTATGCTGTTTTGGAGTCCGCATTTTAGATTATTGCATAAAAACATTTATGTTTACATTTACATTTTGGGTTTACATTTGTAATGACTATTTAATTCCGCTGCTTTAAATACATTGGTTTTTAATAAAACATCTCATTTAGAGTCGTTCTCGCTTTACACTTGTGTTTTTGGTATTGGTTAGTCACAGTTACCCCCGGTCCCATTTAGGGGTGTGACAGATTGGTATCAGAGCCAGGTTGTTATAGAGAACCAGGATTGCATTCTATGTGTGCCTTATATGTTAGTTAGGGTGCCTTAGCGATCTTAAGGTCTATAACCTTTCCTGCCTTAGTTTTAAGCACTTTACCTTAATCTTTATACTGCCATTTCATCTTACTTCCTGCTATTCTGTATCCTTTCCTAAGGATATCAAGCCAAAACCCTATCATCTTGCATGATCCCAACTCTGAAGGTTCATCATATCCATACATATCTTTATGACCTGACTCCGCCATTGTGATTCAAAGTATTCTTTAACTCACGCGAGTTCTTTTATAAGACCACCTCGGTTGGTGAAACCGAGGGATGTCACTCATGACTCTACATTCCAACGTCAACTATATAAGTTTGATCACGTATCCTGACCTTATGGAGTGATATTGAAGTGGAAATATGAATTAGTGAAATATAATGACGTCTGGCCAACGTGATTATATTACGGTAATTCATATAGAAATTCCAATATCTTGACATATGGAATAGAAAGTGAATCAAAGAAAAATTCCCAAATCCCCATGTTATTACATGAAGGGTGAAGAATAATCATTATCTGAATTATAGATATACGAAGAACTCTTTTCAACCAAACTATCTATTTCATACCCATGAGTAGATTGACAAAGGTTGTGAGTCGTGAAATCATAAAACTTTTCATTCTTTCTTTCTTAAACAACCTATCTCTATATCCTTGATGCTTAATCATCACCATCACCTGTTGTGTCCGGCTTCACTCTATTGCACTATGACGAATAGAATGTTTTTTTGGTAGTCACCACCATATCCTCGCTGGAAGGCAGGATGCATATTTTTAAGTGACATGTAGTGACACCCCTAGAATTTCCTTGAAGTATGCCTCTTGTTACGCTCCTGGTGTAGATTTTCATGAACCTATTAGGAATCCCGTTGAAAATAAGCGACAACCACTCGCAAGGAGTTCATTTGAATTTTCAAACGACGATATTATAAACACCACATTCACTATTACGTTCTCTATGCCGAGAAGACCAATATCTCACGAGCATAATCTCATGAAGAATAGGACCTTCTAATAAGTATCTTTTGATTATCATAGCCAAGGAAAACTTTTCGCGCTCATGCATTTATTACTTGGCACCATGCAATAATCGATCACTGTCAATTCAAAATCTAGGGTTAGATACACCATCTGAAGATCCTCCATTTTTCTGCGGGCTGCGGCTTGAGCTAAGCTCACCCTAATCACATCTGAAAACTACCATAGCAATTAAAAGAACCCCATTATACTCTAGCGTATCCACATTTCGGGCCAGTTAAGGCTAAAGTATGTATATTTCCATCATTATATTGAAAAGCACGTGATCCCTCACACGCTCCATATGATTAAAGGTAGCATTGATATGATTATCATTGCGTTACTTAAGGTCAAACATCGCGTGATTTATTGTACCTAAACAATAAGTCGCGACCTTTGAACCATTAACCATTTTCGTGAAAATCTTACGATTTCGCCTCGGTGTTAAAAGCATGTTAGATGTATCATTAAATGACAATATATTAATGGTTCTAACAATAACCAGGTGACACCATGTCCTTACATCGCCCTTACTCATTGGGGAAATTCATACCATTTCGGAAATAATCACAGATTTAGCGAGAACTTGATAAATTGATTTTCAATGATCATCACATAGTCGAAAGTCACTGCATTAGAGTATCTTCATACTTGTTTAAATGAACATCGGATTATTCATGCTCAAGTTATTATGAAATCATTGTGAATGACGAATTCAAGCAATCCATAAGTATATAATAAGGGCACTTACTTCCAGCTTTCTGACTCCAATACTAGTCATGACCAGTTGGCATTTGAAAGTCAACAGGGGAGATGAGTGGTTCTAAAATTAACATCATTTCCTGTATCAAAACTTGTAAATATCTAATGAAGGGATATCAAGACTTTTTGGCTTATGATAAGAAAGTAGAACCGGAAGAAAAACGCATTGAAGATGTACCGGTGGTTTTTCCTGAAGAACTCCCTGGTCTCCCTCCTCAAAGATAGGTTGAGTTTCAAATTGATTTAACTCCCGGTGTTGCACCTACTGCAAAGGCACCATACCGATTAGCTCCATCAGAGATAAAGAAATTATCCAACCAACTCGGGGAACTTTTAGAAAAAGGTTTCATTCGTCCTAGCTTGTCTCCGTGGGGAGCACCCGTTCTCTTTGTCAAGAAGAAAGATGGCACGTTGAGGATGCGTATTGACTACCGTGAACTCAATAAGCTAACCATCAAGAATCGTTATCCACTCCCGCGTATTGATGACCTATTTGATCAATTGCAAGGGTCAAGTATCTATTCGAAGATTGATCTGAGGTTGGGTCATCATCAACTGAGGGTCAAGGAAGCTGATGTTTTTAAGACTGCTTTCCGAACTCGTTATGGACACTATGAGTTTCTTGTCATGCCTTTTGGTTTAACTAATGCTCCTGATGTATTCATGGATTATATGAATCGTGTATGCAAACCTTATCTTGACCAATTCTGATCATTTCATTGATGATATTTTAATCTATTCTAAGAACGAGAAAGAGCATGAACAACACCTGCGATTGATTCTAGAGCTCTTAAAGAAAGAACAAATGTTTGCCAAATTTTCCAAATGTGATTTTTGGCTGCAAACCGTACAATTTCTTAGACATATAGTTGATAGTGAAGGAATACATATCAATCCAGCGAAAATCACTGCTATTCGGAACTTGGAAGTGCCTAAGAGTGCGAAACATATTCGCTAATTTTTGGGACTTGCTGGTTATTACCGAAGGTTTATCAAAGATTTTTCTATTCTAGCCAAACCTCTCACCAAGCTAACTCATAAGGGGAAGAAGTTTGAGTGGTCCGAAGAACATGAATCTGTTTTTAAGGTTCTAAAGGATATATTGACCACAGCCCCGATTCTATCATTACCTGATGGCACCGATGATTTTGTAATCTATTGTGATGCCTCAAACCAAGGTTTCAGATGTGTCTTAATGCAACGTAACAAAGTTATAGCTTATGCATCTAGACAACTGAAGAAACATGAGAAGAACTATACCACACATGACCTGGAGTTAGGAGTTATGGTATTCACATTGAAGATGTGGAGACATTACCTCTACGGAATAAAATTCACGGTGTGTACTGATCATATAAGTCTTCAACATGAGACAAAGGCGTTGGGTCGAGTTATTAAATGACTACAACTGCGAGCTTAAGTATCATCCAGGTAAGACAAATGTAGTTGCCGATGCCCTTAGTAGAAAGGATCGTGTAAAATCGATTCGAGTCCAAACTTTAAACATGGTTTTTCATACAAATCTTACGTTTTAAATCTATGAAGCACAACCTGAGGAATTGAAGGAAGAAAATTTCCAACACGAGGGACTTAAAGGTCTCAAAAATCAACTTGAACTCAAGGGAAACGGAACAAGGTACTTCAATAACCGAATCTGGGTCCCAATCTTCGGAAATCTTCGAGAACTAGTCTTGGATGAAGCACATAAGACTAGGTATTCTATTCACCCAGGCTCTAGTAAAATGTAACACGTTGTGAAGGAGTTTTATTGGTGGCCTAATCTTAAATCTAATATTGCTGAATATGTGAGCAAGTGCCTTACTTGTTTGAAAGTTAAGGTCGAGCATCAAAAGCCGTCTGGTTTACTTCAACAGTCAGATATTCCGCAGTGGAAGTGGGAATGTATTGCTATGGACTTTATAACTAAATTGCCCAAGACTTCTAGTGGCAATGATACTATTTGGGTCATAGTGGATCGTCTTACTAAATCTGCACATTTCTTACCGATCAAGGAAACTGACAAAATGGAGAAATTGTCACAACTTTATATCAAATAGATTGTCTCACGCATGGAGTCCCTATCTCTATCATCTCTGATCGCGACAGCCGATTCACTTCTAGATTCTGGAAATCTTTACAATCTGCTCTTGGAATTCAACTCGACATGAGTACTGCTTATCATCCGCAAACTGATGGTCAAAGTGAACGAACCATTCAAACATTGGAAGATATGCTTCGTGCTTGTGTTATCGAATTCGGCAAAGGCTGGGATAGACATTTGCCTTTGGCTGAATTTTCTTACAACAACAGTTACCATGCAAGTATTAAGGCTGCACCTTTTGAGGCCTTATCTGGACGAAAATGTAGATCTCCACCGTAATTGAGTGTAAACTTTGCTTTAAGAAAACATTGACCCAATGGTAATTTTTAGTCAACACTTCTTGTTAATTAAAGTTCATACATTTCACGTCCCGAAACTGAAAAAGTGTCTTGCTGATGATATGCTTGTTATTTCTTTGGATGATCTCTGCATTGATGATAAAATGACCTTAATCGAAGAACCTATAAAAGTTATGGATCGTGAGGTTAAACGCTTGAAGCAAATCAACATTCCTATTGTTAAGATCCATTGAAATTCACGATGAGGCCCCGAGTAGACCTGGGAACGTGAAGACCAGATGAGACAGAAATATCCCCACCTCTTCTCAACCGCTGATGCATCCGAGAAGTCTACCTAAAACTTCGGGACGAAGTTTTCATTGACGGGGAGGTACTATAACGACCCTCACTTTTCCACTTCTAAATTACTAAAATGCCCTTAGGGTTTTGTGTGCTCGTAAACTTGCTTTAACAAAACGTTGATCAAATAGTAAACTTTTATAAATATTAAACTGTAAGTAATAAATAAATATATGCCGTTTTAATAACCTTTAAACCTATAAGGTAACAAATTAATTTAAATGATAAAAATTATATAGTTAATTAAATTAAGTAAAATTAATGTTACTTGCCTAATAAATAAAAAAATATAAATATATAAATATAATAATAAATTCGAAATTAAAAAATAATAATAATAATAATAATAATAATAATAATATATTTTTTAAATAATTAATTAAATTCGAAAATTTAAAAATAAAAATAGATAACTATTATCTAAATCAAATTATGTCTTGATCTTTAAAGATTAGCTATTCTAAAACAAACTCAAATTCTATCCTAAACCAACTTAAATTCAATGCCAAATTTGAAGAATTGGAACCCAACTCAAACTCCCCAACACTATCTATGAAACAAAGAGTCCTAGAGTTCTTCAAATTTCTAAAGTCTTATCTCCATCCCATGCTAATCCTAACACTCCCATGCTAATCCTAACACTCTATAAATTGCTAGCCTATATATAAACCCCAAACTCTCACCATTTGTTCCATAATATTATTTTTTTTGAGGTTCCTTTGTTCTTTTCAGTTGCTCGTCGACAACCATCTACCAATTTCTTTTCATAACATACGTAAGCATTAAATTTTCCTTGTTAAAAAATTTTGGTACGCATTTGTTTATATTATATTTATTTATGATTCCTTTTGTTCCTTAACTATTCTAGTCAAATAACCCATACTGTCTTTCGAGTTTCATGTAGATTCCATTCCAAATTTTGTTTTTGTTTAATTATATCAACCTATAACCTATTGTTGTTTATCATAAAAATAATAATATTATTATTAATTAAATGTGTGAAACAAAATTTATGCATCGAACTTATTACTGATTGATCTAATAATAATTAATATGGTGATTTTAATTTAAAATTTCGGAGTCAGTTAGTCCCTGTACTCTTCATCAATTTACAGTAAGAGTAAAAAAAATGTTTTAAAACTTTGTCTTGATTTGCTGTACGTCGAGTACACAAGTGAATTCAAAGAAATTTAGACTATTTTAATTTACAGTCCCTGAACTATAGTTAGCATTACAAAAATAAATAAATAGATTTCTGTAATTACAGTTTCAACCCATAACTGCATACGAATTTTACATTCTCGGTACACATAATTTTACAATTACAATATGTCAGAATCTAATTTTATATAACTAATGGAAAGTAAATTTAAACCGAGTTTCTAAAATAAAAGATAAATCTATAAATATATGTAAAAACTATATAAGTAGTTATAGAAAAACTATATCATAAGTATTATTTTAATACGTAAGTATTATATACATACGAATTATATATACACACAAGTAACATATATATAATATCCCGTACTAATTTGCTTACTAAATATATAAGTAAAATACATTATACGAATAAGAATAGTATATAAATATAATAACACTTATAATATACATATAACATTTAACGTGTTGTATTCCTATACGCACATAAAATGTGAAAACTATAATCATACCGATAACGTATGGCTTATATGACCTTCACCGCTACTTACGGTCACGAGATGATGACGCAGAGTGCTTATGGGACTAAGGTTTTGGATTAAACAAAAGGTTGTAGACTAAGTCTAGCCGAAAGTTCCTGACCCCGCCATCTGGTCATCTTTAGACTTACTTGATAGCACCGACGGTTGGGTAAGTTGTACAATATCTAAACTTGATTATAGTGGACACAACTTGATTGAAAACTCAACAGCTCATAAGACTCTTATGAACACTTACTCGTTGGATTGAACAAACTAATGACCAAGCTTATATCTCTAGGTTGAGATCCCGGTTATTTACTTCCGTTCATTTCATTTCTTGTGGATTAACTTCAACTGCTATTTAAGGTGAACTTCATAGCCTCACTTTTTAACTTTCTTATTTATTTATTTTAAACTTTGGGGTGAGACACATGCTTGCTTTTAAAACTGTTTTACGCTTAGACACAAGTACTCGAAACTGTTTAACTGTGCTGCCATGCTATGTTTCATGCTAAATCCCTACTATGATATCGTTAATTGCTTAGTGTAACGCAAGCTTAGTTAATGTGAGTAGGCCTACTGAGAGCGATGTCTCTATCTAGTTGACCGTTGGTCAATGGATACATATTAATGATTCAACGATACGAACGTGAAGTGTTTAGGGTAACTTATGTTTAGTCTCGATATCATAACTTCGGCACTTGCTTTGGAACGATGTCTCTACATCAAACTTGATAACTAAATCTTATGGTCTAAAAACGATTATAAATCTATGTTGTTCACTCAACCATTTTTTGTTGACACTTTAAGCATGTTTTGTCTCAAGTGAAGATTGCTAGAGATTATGTGCTACTTGGACTATGCTGCTTTGGAGTCCGCATTTTAGATTATTGCATTAAAACATTTATGTTTACATTTACATTTTGGGTTTACATTTGCAATGACTATTTAATTCCGCTGCTTTAAATACATTGGTTTTTAATAAAACGTCTCATTTAGAGTCGTTCTCGCTTTACACTTGTATTTTTGGTATTGGTTAGTCACAGTTACCCCCGGTCCTATTTATGGGGTGTGACAGATTATGTCCAATCACAACCAGCCACGAAGCAACACACTCTTTGTTTTTCGCATGCAAACTTCCACCATGCCAACGAAGTTTACCCACCAGCACGTCGCGTTAATGGCGTGTTGGTGGCATTTTAGAAAAAAAAAACCCGTCGAGCACATAAAAATGGTCTTAACGGTAGGAGTTATTTAATGAATAGCTAATTTCCATATGAATTCAAGCATTATAAGTTACTGAGGGTTACAAAGGGTTGAAGGATTTGGCCTTTGTGTGTAGATGAAAGTGTTTACTATGTGTATTTGTGATCAAGGCTTAGGTGTTCTAGTCATGGCGGAACTAGGATTTTTTTTACCGGGGGTAAAAAAAATTTAAAATGTAACAATTTTTTAAACAAAATGTGGAGGTTTTGGGGGAAAAAAATTGAGATTTTTAGGCAAATTATGAATGTATTTGGGCAAAAGTTGATGGTTACTAGGCTAAATTTAAACGTTTTGGAGTAAAAGTTGGACACTTTTAGGCAAAATTTGAAGGTTTTGGAGCAAAATATGTAGGTTTTGGGGAAAAAAAAATCCACCAGAGGCAAAGTTGAAAAACCCAAAATTTTTACACTGAAAAAAATCCACTGAAGGCCCCGTCCCCAAGTAGTTTCGCCCCTGGTTCTAGTGTGTATTACAATGCCAATGGTTAATAAATGAAAAAATATCATGGTTGATCACCAAAGTTTGTACTAAAAATCAGATTGAGACCTAAAGTATAAATTAATCATGGTTGGTCCCAAGTTTTATGCATAGTACACTTATGGTCCCAGAAGTAACTGAGCGTTAAAATCATCCAGTTAACTTAACCATGTCAAAAATACACAAGGGGTTTTTTTGTCCTTTCCATACAACAAATTAGGTAAATTTTGGATTTGGACATAAATTTGTTGCGATGGATTTGATTGTATAAATATAGGTATATATACATATGATTTGATTTTAAGAATTTTGATCTTAAAAGTTTGTATATTTTTGTTGGTGATGGTGTTTAGTTTAGAGGTGGTTGATAAGTGGTTGTTTTTAAGGTGTATTTGAAGATGAAGATGTTCTTGAACATGATGAAGGAAATGAATCAATTTGACCAGATTTGACAGAAATACCCTCACATTTTAATCGTGTGCTCATCATGTGTCAATCATGTGTTTAACTTAACTAGTAGATACTAACGATCGTTAATAGCCAGGCCCATACGTGTACTATGCTTAAAATTTGGGACCAATCATGATTAATTTAAACTTTAGGTCCCAATTTGATTTTTAGTAGAAACTTTAAGGACCAACCATGAAATTTTTTCTTAATAAATTAATAAATTAAGGAGTTAGAAATTTAAGTTATAGTCTCATGCACTCTTTGTTTGCATTGGTTAGTTTATGCAAGTATAATAAAATCGATGAATGACTGTAACGACCCGGCTTTTTCGACTTGCTTTTGTGCCTTGTATTTTTACGAAACGGCGTATTTGTGCGTACTGCGTTACTTTATTACTATGGAACCTTGGCACACGTGTTTTATATTCATATATACTTTAAAACGTGCCTTGGTATGATTAGAATGCTTAACTTGTCCATTGGATGCTTTATAACCGTTAGCGTTACTTGCCGTTACGATTAAAATGCGGACTGCGCGTACTTTTGACTTTTGTCGGAACCGGAACTTTTGGACAGCGAAATATTAATTATTATTTTATAATAATAATTACTTGGGCCTTTGGATGCTTAATTTTATTTATTTAATTGCTAAAGCCCAATAGTTAGCCTTTTTGAACTTTTTACCTTGTTGGGCTCAAGCCCACCCTACTCTAGCTAGTGACCCAATTAATTAGCCCCAAGTATTATTACTAGTGGTTCATAATAATAAATAATTAATAAATTAATTAATTAATGAGTCATACTAGCATAATGGATAAGGATTATCAACTTTGTTACATAAGATTCTAGCAAAAGGACATACTTTAGACACCATTAGCCAAAAAGCAAGATTTTGTCTCCCCCTCCCCCTTAAAACCGTCCACCCCATCACCACCACCACCCTTGCCATGTCATCAATCCATGTGCTCACTCTTTGCCTATAAATACTAGCCTTAAGTCCCTCATTACAACACTTGATCATTTTAGCATTTCACACACTTCTCCTTTCTTTCTTTCTTCTACTTGTAAGTTTTCTTTTCCCTTTCCTTTTCCTTTCAAAATCGTGGTCATCATCATCATTTATGGAGATCAAGTTTCCTTTTAGCTTTGATCTTACTTATATCTTGTTGATTCAAGCATGAATCTTTCAAGAACATGGAAGATTCAAGCTTTCTAGCTTGAATCTTCATATCTTTTGTAGATCTACTTCTTTTATGCTTTAATCTTTCTATTTTATGATAAAGATTCAAACTTTTGTTTGTAATCTTCATGCATCTTCAAGATCCAAGCTTTATGCTTCAAGATCTTCAAGAACAATCAAGATGCAAGCTTTCTAGCTTGAATCTTCATATATTGTTGTTAGATTCAAGTTCTTTTTACTTTGATCTTGTTATTTTGTTAAAAAGATTCAAATTTTTGTTTGTAATCTTCATGTATCTTCAAGATCCAAGCTTTATGCTTTAAGATCTTCAAGAACACTTAAAGGTTCAAGCTTTCTAGCTTTGTAACCTTGTAACTTATGTGAAATGGATCCAAGCTCTCTAGCTTAGGGTTCCATCACCTCTTTTGACTTAGATTGTGTTCATACTTGTTAAATTGATGTAAAGTTTGTAACTTTAGTTGTTATTGTGACTTGTATTAGTGTTAAGACTAAGGATATGATGTAACATTGGTTCATCATCCATCTAAGACTCATGAATGAGTTGTATTCTTACTTGGTCTTAACATATTGTGTATTGATGGTGAATCTTGGTCAAAAGTGATGCTAAACCATCAACGAGTTGTACACTTGAAGCTACAAGCATCAAGGATGAGAACCGTGATGAGCATCGAGCACCAAGAACCCCACCGGAGCACTTGTCCACTGATTTTCGTATCTGATCAGACCACCTGGGCTACTGGAAAGCTGATTTTCAGTTAGTTCAGTTCGAGTAGATGATTTTCCGTTTAGGCCTCGACTTAATCCGAGTTACGGTTTAGGATTTATGGCCCTCCGAGAGTCACTACACCCTATTAACGTTGTGCTGAAATTTCTGACCTACTCGCACTTAAACCGTCGCCACGGTCAAACGAAGACGAGTTAGGTTCTGAAAATTGGTCAGCTGTTAGGGGACTCATGTACGAAGCCATAGCCACTGACCATGCATCTTTTCGATTTACGTAGAGGTCGTAGCTGCTGACCGAAGTCAGCCTATTGTTTCGATCTCTATTCTTGTCAAACTCACTTAGCTTTTACGATGATGAATGATGATGATGATGACACTTAAACTTATTTTATGCACTATTAGAACTTATTAAGACAACCTACTGACCTAGTAACCTTTGATTTAGGTTGACGATCTTTCGGACCGACTTACTACTTGCGTACTTTCATTACCGACTTTACCGCTTTTATCACTGTGAATTATAGCATCCCTTTTTACTACTTTTACTATTTTTGGGACTGAGAATACATGAACTTTTTACGTTTTACATACTAGGCACGAGTACTTAAACTTTGTATGTATGTGGGTTATATAACGGCATAAACATTCCCTTTAGCACGGTAACGTTTAGTCATTGGTTTTTGAACCGGTGAACGCGAATCTTAGATATGGATCCATAGGGTTTGACATCCCCACTCGGGCTAGTCGCGCTAGCATTTAACGGGTGTTTAATACTTCGTGAACATACGCACTCGCCAAATGTACTTTCAGGGGGTTATAAACGTTAAGTTTAGTTACCGGGTGCCCACGGTTATGCATATACTTTTCATACTGTTTTGATACGCTGTTGCAGCACTGAAATCTCGTGGCCTATCTTACGTTACTATTACAACTTAAACTATAGCTCACCAACATTCGTATTGACTTTTTAAGCGTGTATTTATCAGGTGCCTAGAGGTTTATTGCTTCCGCTGTTACACTTGCTGTCATGCTATTATTGAATTGCTGTTAAGGACCTGCTGTGTTAGATATTCGCTGCATAACTTAGAGATGTCTCAATCATGAAACTTATGTTTTGCATTCGTAAACTTATGTTATTTTGGAACAATGGTTTGTAATAAGTCTTATGACATGTTATCCTTGTAAAACGTTATCTTTTTAATGAATGCAAATCAGTTTTCAAACAGCATATAGTGTTTGACCTTGTGATGATCCTGTTGTTGATGATCCGTACACGATGGTTTTGTACGGGGCGTCACAATGACCGCCAAGAACACTGATGAAGAACTTGAAAAAAGATTGTCCAAAATGATCAAATCAATGAATTATGCTAAATAGACCGATAAAAAAGTACACATATGCTTCATCTTCTTTAATCACAATTAAGCCCTGACAAGCACTAAAATTCAAAGAATCGTTAACAGAATGCTAACTTCAATGCATGTATTATGTATTCATCGATTCTCCTCAGTTCAACCTTAAATTCTAATAGCATTAAACCACCTAATCGATTTTATAACAACTTATGAAGCTATCTAAACCTTAATTTGCTAATAACAACACCTAAATCTCAAATACTATCAAAGCTTGACTTTTATATGAAAACTCAAATATATGAATAATGCCAAACGTCAACTTAAATGATGTGAAGCTCCACCAATGATCAAAGAACTAAATGTAAGATACTGAATTCATTAAATCGTCAATTAGTCCTCTAGATCTTTTTTTCCACCTCAATGGAGATATATTGTTAAAGTCACCTTGAACGATTTCTGCTCAATCTTCAAATTAAGACACGAAAATGTTCAAAATAAAATTCAAGGTAAAATTTTATTAAAACTCAAATCTAATCAAATTAAAGACATTTCTAAGCTTAGGAATCACAAAACTCAATCCAAAAACACGTAAATCTATAGATTGATCAATGACCTTATAAAAAAATGTCAAAGATTTGGAGAACATATTATGACCTTTTCAAAAAAGGTCAAAATTCCGGGTATCTTCATATCTAAATTTCTTTTGCTTTCTCTGATCTTTTAAACCCGCATCCCTCTTCTCCTTCAAAACTTTTTGTTCATGGATCTTCTACTGCCATTTTGTAGATCGATTGTGCAGCTCCTTTCCTCCGGCCACCGGCTTCTATCCGGTGGTCTTGAGTAACTCCTGTCTCGCCGATTTTCTGGTTTCTTTTTTTCTTGCTCCGGCAAGTGGCGTGATGGGTGGCAAGAACAAGAAGAAATTTATGGCGACACCGGGTAGGGTGTTGCGCAATCGAAAAATTAGGGAAGCTCTTGATGAGCTTTCGAAGGAGAGGGAACCGGAGGTAGGCGAATCTAAGGAGGGAGAAGTCTCAGACACAGGTCGCAATCGATCTCTGGGACCAGACTTGGGAAGCCAATCGTACGATCTTAATATATCTGATTCTGAAAGTTCTGGTGTAAACAAGACTGACATGAAAGTGACCAATACGCCTACAAGTGCTTCGGTGGATGATTTTAAACAGGATGAACATGTTAGCGTGCACTCAGGTGACTCATCTGATCATGAATCTATCCACAATGATTATGACTTTCCTCCTCTAGTCTCTTCGCCTAAGGGTTCGAAAGCTGAAACAGAAAAGGATCCTTCAGTTAAAGATACGAAGGGTGATGATGATACATATCCTAACAATGAAGGCTGTGATGATCACGAGGATGATACAGCAGCTGGTGTTCACATGAACAAGATCAGAGATAATCCAGGGACACAAACTGTTGATGATGGAAAGAATGTTCTTCATTCAAACCTTGTTCCTTCCTCTAATAATAACGCTCCTAGCAAGGGAGATGATGGTTATAAATAGAATGATGATGCGGGGGTTGATGGTGGTCAAGAACAAAAATCCTACTCACAGGCTGCAGGAGGCTCAACTAATAATCAAAAGGTGAATTTTTGTTTCATTAACCAAATAGATCCTCAGTCAGATGATTATGATGTGGTGTTACCGATGGAGTTTGTTAAAGTTGCAAACGATAAATATAAAAATACATTATATGGTTATTTTCTTGGACGTCGCATGGCATTTCCTGTGGTCAAGAATTATGTTTTGAACGTATGGAGAAAGTACGGGATTAAAAAGGTGATGATGAACATAAAAGGGTTCTTTTTCTTTAAGTTTAATTCTGAGCTTGGCCTCATTGGGGTGTTAGAAAATGGCCCGTGGATAATCCGGAACATTCCAATTATTTTAAACAAATGGACCTCAGATATTTCATTGACAAAAGAGGATCTTACTAGAGTGCCAGTGTGGGTCAAATTTTACGACGTTCCATTAGCTTGGTTTAATGATGAAGGTTTAAGCATGATTGCTTCAAAGCTTGGGGGGCCAATGATGCTTGACTCATATACTAGCACCATATGTATGGAGGCGTGGGGTAGGCCTGATTTTGCTAGAGCCTTGATTGAAATTTCTGCCGAAAGGGAATTGATGGAAAGCTTACGTGTTGCTACCCCTGGCATGGATGGTGTTAGTCGGACCATTGATATTGTGAAGGTGGAATATGAATGGAAGCCTCCGAGATGTACTTGTTGTTGTGTTTTCGGTCACTTAGATGTCGAATGCCCGAAACATATTATTGCTAAAGTGGTGGAGAAACATAATGAAGATGGTCAAAAAGTTATTCAGAGGGATACAGATGGGTTCCAAGAGGTGATTAAGAAAAAAGGAAAAGGTCATGCATCAATAGATCAGAAAAAGGAGAACACAGGGGGTATTGCGGTTGGTAAACCAAAGCAAAAATTGGTGTACCGTCGGAAGGTAGATAAGGCAAGTTTGGATGTTGGGACAAGTAAGGGGTCTCAGGTGAAAACTCAAAATGCGTTCAGAGCCTTAAATAAAGATTCATATAACCTTGTTGATGAACCAAGTGATATTGAATCTGACAATAAGGAGACGGCCGTATTTATGGCAGGGAAAAATGATCCTAAAATAACGACTCCATTTGGTATGAAATCCGGTTGGTTATAATTGGTAGTCCTTGTCTAGATGGAATTTTTTTTGGCTTTTGGTTTTGCTAGTCCGTGTTTTGTTTGCAGGATCTAGCTTGTTTAGTGGTTGTATGTGAGGTCGCAAGGTGCGCTTGTGATCGTTGTTCCTAATTGTATTTTTATTATTTTTTATAAAAATATTTACCGGGTGAAACCATTTACCCAAAAAAAAAAAAGGTCAAAGATTTGGAGAACATATTAAATGATAAAATACGACCGAATCTAATGTTCTATGCAGGGGCAAAAATTAGAAAGGAGAGTGGGGGGCAGCAGTGGATTTGTAATTTTTAGTGCAAAAATTTTGGGTTTTTCGATTTTGCTTACGGTAGAATTTTTTTTTTGCCTCAAAGTCTCTATATTTTGTCCGAAAACCTTCATATTTGAGTCAAAAATATTTGAGTCGTTTCATTAGCTTCTTACGGTTTGTCATCTCCTCGTAGATGGTTGCCATTTTTTTCGCTTTTGGTTTATGTCTTGGGTTGTTTGTGATGTTTTGTGTGATTGTGGTTCTAGTTAGTCTTTCTTTTCTTTCACTTTTAGTTTGTAGTGAACTTTTGTTTTAGGTTGTGCGTTGTAAGTTTAGCTCAGTAGTTTTTATTTGTTTATTCATTGATAGGGGATACATTTTTTTTGATGATCTTCTTTATGGTTATAAAAGTTTATCCTTTTTTTTTTTGTCAAAAAAAAGATCAAGTGATGAACAGTAAGCGTACATGATGAAAATATGTGTATTATCATGTTTGTGAGTATTAGCAATAAAAGTTATTGAATGAATGTCTAATATATATGAATTTTAGTATAACAAGTTAGTGAGGGTTGAATGTGTGTAGGTGAAGGTGTATTAATTATGCCTAGCAAATGGGTCGGGATGGCTCGAGGGTCAAACTGATTTGGGCAAATGGGTCATGAGTCGAACGAGTTTCAAATTTTAAGCGGGTCGAACGGGTTGGGTTCAAACCGGTTATGTTGGGTTGAGATGGGTCGAGACCCGTTTTTTTTTTTTTTTTTTAAATTAGAGTGATACAATTTTAATTTTTAATTTTTTCTATTTATTTATTTTTAATATTTAATTATAATTACTTTGTCTAAAAAAAGAAAAAATTTACTCCCTCCGTTCCAAAATAATTGTCCTGTTTTGACTTTTTGAGTCTTTTTTCTTCAGCTTTGACTTTAAATATCTTTTTTGTGTAATATAATATCGAATGAAAGTTATATCAAATAAAAACACATTCAAAAATCAATCTATTCATATACATTTTATCAAATATTCTATAGCAAAAATCAACAAATATTTAAAGTCAAAACTTAATAAATTGACTTTAAAAAGTCCAACAGGACAATTATTTTGGGATGGAGGGAGTAATTATTTTAGTTTTATTAATTTTTTAACTTTATTTTTCTAATTTAATTAAGTTTGTTATGTTTTATTTTTTTTCATTTTCTTTTTATTTTTTCATATTGAAATGAGTTTGAAATGAATTTCAACGGATTTAGATAGACCTTCTAATATATTAATGGACTAAATCTGGGTCTATTCTCTTTGTTTTCTCGAGATACAATAAACTAACATGATTACTCAATGAACCCAATTTTTGAAGTATAAGTCTTTATTGACAAGCATATTTATTATGTGTATTTGTGATCGAGTCTTAGATGTTCTAGCGTTTAGTCTAAGCACAATTCATATTTATTACGGTTGACCTAAGGGTTTATAGATTAATTTGAAGAGTTAAGAGTGTATTTATAGTCTCATACACTCGTTTACATTGGATATACTTTATCAAAGTATAAGCACAATTCATATCATTTTCTTATTCCTAATATTATTTTCTTATTCCTAATAGCGAGTATTTTTATTTTGATGTACACGACTTACTCAGATTATCCTGTGAACATTCTCGACTCTTTTCTCGGTTATCTCAAAAAATAAATGAAGCTATTGAAATTTCAACGACCTCTTGTAAATGTAATCGGAACTCAAATCACTAAACTATGTGTTTTTTTTTTTTTTTTTGAAAGATAATCACTAGACTATGTTACCATGGTTTCGTATTATAGTATGAGTAAAATCAATTATGCATTTGATGTCATAATATATCTCACCATAATATATGAGAGTAAAATTAGTTCTAGATACCTATTAAGAGATCTTCATGCATATATAGTTTAATTAAGTTACGGAGGAAAATAAGAAACAGGTACATACCAATATAACAGCTTTAAGCGTATCTTTGTCAAGGGTAAAATCGGTTGTTTTATCTGGTTGGATATCAAGTAAAATGTCGTCTTGAACATTATTACTTTGAGCAAATTGACCCCATCCTTTTTTACTAACATGTTCTTCAACAATACCTTCAATAAACTCATCAAATTCTTTAGCAGCTTTTTCCGCTCTTCAACCATGCAAAAAATTAACTTCCAACAGTAAAAATACTCAATAAACTTGTGAAGTTTCTCATTATTGTTATAAACTTAATTTCGCTATAAATCCTCCCAAATGCAACCCTACAAATTATATTACTTGAGTGCGAAAGAAGTAATTCAGTCAAGTCGATCACACGGCCACAACTTTCTCCAACAATACGAATCGTAGCATTGATCTCTTCTTTTCTAACATGATGAAATGACTTAACTCGTGAAGTGCTTAAAATATTTTGAACCACTAGGCTCTTTAATTGCCTCCAATGTTCGCCATAAGTTGAAAATACTATTTCCTTAGATCCATATGATAGTAAGTTGGGGATAGTTAAAAGGGGTCGACTAGAAAATAATAAATCATGCGTTTTATAGATCTCTTTAGCCGCTTCAGGAGAAGATATCACAAGAGTGTGTACGGTTCCAAGTTGAATCATCATTATCGGACCGTATTTTTTGGACGATTTTTGAATAGAGCGATGAGGGATGGTGATAACGCCAAAATCATACATGTTTATTGTCGTTATTTCGATCTAATTCTGTATCTATTTGTATGTATTTGTTGTACTTAAGCATTGTAATTCATGTACATTTGTAAAAGTCCATTGTGATTGAATAAATGAAGACCAACAGCGAAAACAAAGTTTAAACGAAGATTGAACGCGTAAAACAGCCCGAAACTACTGAAACAGGTCCAAATGTGGCGCATCTATCTTAGATGCGGCGCATCTATGCACAAAATAAATCCCGACAATTTCAGATGCGGAGCATTAGGAATTCTGGACCAAAACAGCACCAGATGCAGCGCATCTGAGATGGATAGGGCACATCCAAGCCAGATGCGGCGCATCTGTACCAGATGCGGCGCATCTGTCCCCCTGCCGACAGTTCTGAGTGCCAAAACGAGCTGGATTACACTAGCCTTAAAGGGATGCGGCGCATCCAATGTAAATGCAGCGCATCTGGCCACTTTCTGGCCAAAATACCTAACTTTTGAGCCTATTTAAGGAAGGCTTTGGTTACATACTTGAGACACCTTCACTATTACATTCTCTCTCAGTTCTAGTACGAATTTCAAGGCTCAAGGAAAGTTATAGAGTCAATCTCCATTCTTTCAACATCAAGATTAAGCTAGGAATATTCATCGCAATCGGTATTATCGTTTTATATCTTTTATACATGAATTCAAATTGTATTTACTGTTTCATTAGTTCTACTATGATTATGTTTGGCTAAAAGCCTTGTGTGTTTACTTCAATGTAAGATTTATGGCTTGGGATTGTTCTATATTTCGATGTTATGATAGTTACATATATGTTTGATTGATTAAATTACCTAGTCCAACCAAAAGAACCATAGTTATGATTGTTAGTTTGTCACTTCAATTACGTAAATAGTAAAGCAATTAATGTGAGTTAACTTGGTGAACAATTTATTCTTCAATACACCTAGTAATCTAGACGGTTAGATACATAAGCTTAAGTGATTTCGTTATGTGTTTAAACCGGTAATTGAACAAGTTTCAAAGCAACATAGTCATGAAATTACCTCAAGTGATTGTTGTAGTTTAGGTTTTACGCGAGTTTAACCGGGTTGGGTCTAGTTAGTTAAATCAATCTAAATCACCATGTTCTTTCGAGAAATCCATTGTTGTAACCATCTTTATATCCTAGTTCAATTATACGAATTGTGACTTGATTTATGTGAGTTTATCATTGGCTATAACTTGTACTTCAACACCTAGTGATCTAGTCACCTATATGTGAATATAGGATGATAATTGAATGATATTTAGGTTTTACAATCGTGTAGTCAACTTAGAGTGATCTTAGTAAACTAGGTTTTATGTGAATTTAACCAAGAAAGAATCCTGTTGATTAAACATAGTTCTTAAGTTTATAGAAATTGTGAAATTAATATAAACTCCTCTATTGTAACTATCACATAACGGTTTTAATTATAAAAGAACAATCCTTATCGTTTATCAAGCATAGAAGTAAACACCTCATTCTCATTCTTGTTATTCATTATATTTATTTACTATTTCGTTAAACAAAAATACAACTACAAATACAAACCCCCCTTTTAGAATTATTAATCGTGGTAAAGTCATTAAAACAAACTTCTCCCTGTGGATCGAACTGGTCAATTTACTTGCTAGTTACTACATGATCGGGTTTAGTTGCCTGTATTATGTGTTAATTATTGAGCATATTGTCTACATTTTAAAGGTTACGTCTTGACACATCAGATGGATCCTAATTGGTGAAAGTTTCCTATCAATGGAAGCTTTGGTGGAGATGATGGTAAATTTTGTTTTTTGGTATGAAATGAATTTATCCATTTGATGCAAATGGAAATTATCAAAATGATAAAAAAACAAAGAAAGAGAAAAATTTGCCAAAAAATGAAGAAATGATATCCATGTCATATGAGGGTATGTTTTTCCTCATGGAAGAGTACACATATATTGAAAGAGAGATAAATATATTTATTGAAAAGAATTGAATCTAACAAAAACAAAATTAAATAGAGGAGAAGTTGAAAGGAATTTGAAAGTTGAATAAACTGAATTAGAATCGCATATAAGAATTTTAATTTATTTGTAGTCACAAGAGCTTGAGCTTTGTATTATAATTAAATTTATTATTTATGTATAAGTAAGGTATTACAAGTGGTTGTGCTAATAGGATAGCATCTTTCTTCACCCCGCTCGGTTTTGTTGGTTTATTTCCAATAGGAAGAAGGACGCTGAGACACATTAAGTTGTTTACTATTACGGACTATCCCAGACAGGTTTTACCGACCCGTATATAGGACCTAAGTCTGACTCGATTGCCCCTCGGGATGGTTTAAGGTTCAGATTCTAGTAATGCGTTTCAGGTTTTTGCCAAAAAGCGCGTGCGTGCATGGCAAATGAGAGTACTCGATGCCAACAACTTGCCTTTTAAAAAAAAAAATTATACCACTGAACCTGTGTTTCACTCAAAATTATACTGGTAGTTGTTTACTTTACAAAATTATACCGTTAGTCCCTATGATTATATCTAACTCCAGCTAAATTTTCCCGTTAAATAAGTACATGTGCATTGCACATGATTAGCAATTAGATAATATTGTCTTTGGAGTATACCCATAACATAGGAACGATTTAGTTTCTATCTTAGTAGGTGAAAAAAACCTTGGCCAAATGTGGATGCTCATATTGTTATTTCACTCAACTAACATGGTTTAACTGAACCAAGGTATGCACTTTATAGTTTCTAATACATCATAATCGTTGGGTTTTAAATTGACATGATGACATTTTCAATGTTATAATGTGTAAAGTGTTTTGGTTGTCCATTTTGACCATTTGGCCTAATTTGTGTTAAATTGGAGGACCTTATACATGACTATTAACAACATGTTGTAGGAAAATGCAACAATAGTTCTATTAGAGTCTAACATACTCATCATGTACTACATGTTGATTTTGTGATAAATTTATCTTCCAGTGTGGATGCTTTCGGAATGTTGTTCTTAAATTTTTACCGGAACAACGGCTACATCTATTGAAAATCATATATAGATAATTACTATATACATTGCTTCGGAAATGTGTATTATAAGAATATTTTTTTCTATCTCATTGACATGTAATTATTTTATTTAAATTATATTCGTTTTTAGGGTTATAGAGTAACTACAATAAACTTGGTAACAATCACTATAAACAATCAAGTGTTGCATTGTAATTGGATTCATTCATAGCGTTTACGCACTGATATATTCAATACATTCTGTTTCAATACAAATATTATCAATAATTAAGGGTTTCGTCATTGTTATTGTAACATATATCTAGTAGATAACAATAATAACGTTTTGGAAATACTATTTTATAGAGCTTCCGTGCAACGCACAGGCTCGTAAATCTAGTAAAACAATATGATAAGTAATAACCAAATACAACAATATCCACATTTTTCAGTAACACTTGCAACTTGACAGATGACCTAGGGACTTACATATTATGCACCAACAAAACTTCAACATATCGTCAACCTAAATGCGAACTACCGATAATTCACAAACCCAACTGATATTGCGCATTTCATCTATTGTTTCTCTCGCAATATCGGTTATATTTTGGTCCGTTTGGATATGAATTGGAGTATTTTGGTTGATTTTGTGAAGATTCGAGTTTAGGAACCCAGAAGAGTTATTTTGCATAATTTGAAGGCTTTTGAGGTACAATTTACATCGCGTTATCATAAGTACCTATCTTGGTTAAGTTGATAATTTGGTTCGAGTTTTGGTGGATGTTATGTTAAAAATATAAGTTAGAATTCAAAAAAGAGAAGAGCCGCGGTGCCCCAATTAAAGGCCACGGCGCGCCTTTTAGTTATAATCGACATCAGAAGGTTTTTCGTAAAAGAAGCATCAGCTACAGTGTTTAGGCGCGGCGCGGCGTCCAAGGGCCGCGACGCGGGCCGTAGGCAAAACAGGAGGCAGAAGAATTGACAAAAAGGGGATCAAAATTTCAGTGTGAGGCGCGGCGCGGGCTAGTGGGCCGCGGCGTGGCTTCGTGGCAGCCAACAATTTTTGGGAAGCCTATTTAAGGCACAAAAAATAGCCTAATGATGTAACTTCCACTGAGCCGATTTCTAGAGCACTTTGGGCGATTTTAGGAGCTAAAGGGAGGATTTCTTCATCTTCTAAACATCTCAATCATTCCGGAATCAACCATCGATCCGTTCATCATTCGCGATTGCTTATTTATCTAGGTTGATTTCTTTGTCAATAACAATGAATTCTTTCCTTTATTTATTTGTGATTTTGACTTTAGCCATGATTGTTGGCTAAGTTCTTTAATGTTTGTCTAGATTGAATATTCGTATGTGTTTGGATAATACTTTAATGTTTAATTTGATCAATGCATGATAATTATGAGTTTTGATTAAGAACCATTCTTGTGGGATTTGATTATTGTTACTAGGATTGATTAGTGATCTTGTTTGAACAAAGGGAACCCTGTTTCAATTGAGAGAACTGTCAAAACCCGTCCTTAACCATAAGAACGAGTTAGATAACGTATGATTTCATTGCGAGGTATTGACCTCTATATGCGACATTTTTAAAAGAACAACTGCATTTATTTTACATTACAAACCATAACTCTTATTTTAATACAAGCTTTAGACAATAAAAAGATGATTATCGTTTAGCGATAATCTTAGACTTACAAACTTTACATGTGATGATAACAATACAATTTCTAGCATATTTTACATTACAAATCCTCCGATATGCAGTTTTATTTTTGACACAAATATGCATACTCAAGATCTTGTTTAAATTCAACATGTTGCAGCGGAAGCTTTTAGTTATCACCTGAGAATAGACATGTTTAAAACGTCAACATAAAGTTGGTGAGATATAGGTTTAATGCCGGCAGCGATATAAATATATAGACCACAAGATTTCATATATAAACATTTTAATAAAAATATTCTAAGTGGTTGAGCACTTGATAACCATACTTAACATTTAATCACGTAGCATATTCCCTTTATTATGAAATCTTACTACACCGTACCAAGTGTAGTCACGAAACGAAGTACTGTGTAACCGTTGAATACTGGTCGTCCAGTCCGGTTGGGGTTGTCAGGCCCGATAGATCTATCAACAGGATTCGCGTTTACAATACCGCTGTAAATAATAGTTACCAAGCTACAGGGAAGTATGCCAGTGGTACAACTCAACGTAGAATATATTTTTCAGTTACTTGTGTCCATATCGTAAAACATAAAATACATGTATTCTCATCCCGAAATATTTAGAGTTTAAAAGTGGGACTATATACTCACTTTTGCCTTGAAGATATATATATTTTGACTTGGTCTCCGGTTGATATCACGAACCTATCCATATATAATATATCAATATATTTTCATTTTAAACAATCGTCACATATATATACTTATAATACTTTTAATGTCTTCTTAGTCCGTAGTTAGCAATTCAATTTTAATGGTTCATATTTAGGTGTTTAATAAATAAATAAAACCCCCATCGAAATAAAACCCCATTGTATTCGTATTGGTCGGGATTAATCTTGACCCACGGTACCGGTGTTGTCAAATGACGTGTTGCGTACATAAAGTACCGGTGTTGTCAAATGACGTGTTGCGTACAATCATGGGATCTTATGATTAATCTTCTCGTATTGTTTACGGGTGATCCTGAAATATATAAAATTAAATTATGAGTACATATATATAAAATATCATGTTATTTTAAAAAGATGTGATTTATTTAATTTTTCTCCAATTATTTTCGTGGCTAAACTAGTCTTGGATATCCGATTTTGTTTTGGTCATAGTTTCTTCGTTACAACTCCGTTTTCGTTGGTTCAACTTGCCACTTCCTTGGATCGAGTCCTTCTTTAAGAATATGAACTGTAAATACCTTAGTTTGTATTCGAAATCACAGGTCATAGGTCAAACTTTGGTGAAACTTATGAAGTTAATCATTTTCCATCATGTAAACAACCTTAAATGATTATTTTTCTAAAAATACTTATACTTTGAGTTAAATCATGAAATTTTTATGTGTTATCATATTCATAGTAAATATCATTTTTCCAGAAAATAAACCTCCAATTCAAGGTTCAAGATAGTTTTTAATTATCCAACCCAAAACAGCCCCCGGTTGCACTCCGACGTCGTAAAAACAGTTTTTAAGGTGTTTTTTGAAAAACCAAGTTATACTTTGTTAAATTAGAATATATTTATGATATATTACAGGTCTTGAAGTATTTTAAAAGTTAAGTTAGAAGGATCTATTTAGTTTGCAAATAAGTTTGAAAACATTCAAACTATGTTCTTGTTGTTAAAATTTTATACCATAAAATAAGATAGCTATATATATATGAATCGAATAAGGTTATGAACAAAGTTACTACCTCAAGTTACTTGGACAAGATTGCTGTAAAAGAGGAGTAAAAACCTAGAACCAAAAGAGTAATGGAGTTGGATCAAAAGGTTGGAAATAAACTTGTATTCTTGAAAGGATTATTGAAGTGTTCTTGGAAGGTTTTTCTTATGATGATTAAGAGTTGTTTTTGAGCTAGATCTTCATGGTAACTTGCTGAATTGTTGAAGGTGTTTAAGGGTTATGGAAGATTGTGTGTTTAACTAAGAAATGATGTAGAAATTTGAATCAAAATGAAGTTCCCATGAAGCTTATAAAAAACGTGGAACTAAGGTGTTCATGACAAGATTTTAGTTTGTTATCTTATGTAATTAGTCAATAAGCTTCCAAATTCCAATTACCTTATACCTAGGGCATGAACAAGGGCTGGTTGATGGTGATTTGATGTGTATATACCAATAGTAAATACGTATAGAAGCTAGGTATGATACGGGTACATATACTCCAGATATACGTATAGAAATCTTGTGAAAACGGAATGAGGATTCAAATATAGCTATCTTTTGTGAATATACTTATATGGTTTTATGTATTTAAGTCCTTAAAAAGTGATTAAATACATTATATATACGATATATGTATAAACATTATAGGTCATAAGTATTTATGTCAAATGACGTTACGTATGGTTATCGTTTTGAAAACTTAAGTTAGTAGTTTCAAAATATACTTATAACTTATTGTTATTAATACAAAATGAGGTATTAAAACATTCTTAGATCATGTTAAATATGTATATATACATATATATACACAAACGTATAATTATCATATGTTATATAGTTCGTGATATCATCGGTCAAACTAGACGGTCAAACGTTGTGTAAAACTCTTTTCAAAAACATAAATCTCAACAATTTGGATTGCTTATCATGTTGGTAAGGTTTAATTTATGTAAATATTAATCTTATAAGTATAGAACGATCGAAAAAGTGCGGGTCATTACAGTACCTACCCGTTAAATAAATTTCGTCCCGAAATTTTAAAATTGTACCTATTTTGCGTCATCGAGAAACAAGTGTGGATACTTTTGTTTCATCTGATCCTCTCGTTCCCAAGTAAACTCAGGACCTCTTCGAGCATTCCAACGAACCTTAACGATCGGTATGTTGCTCTGCTTGAGCTGTTTAACTTCACGGTCCATGATTTCGATTGGTTCTTCGATGAATTGTAGTTTCTCATCGACATGGATTTCTTCAAGAGGAATGGTGAGATCTTCCTTTGCAAGACACTTCTTAAGGTTCGAGACGTGAAATGTATTATGTACTCCGGCGAGTTGTTGCGGTAACTCGAGTCGATAAGCTACCGGTCCAATGCGTTCGATGATCTTGAACGGGCCTACATATCTTGGGTTCAGTTTACCCCTTTTTCCGAAGCGTATTACACCTTTCCATGGTGACACCTTTAACATAACCATGTCACCGATCTGAAACTCTAATGGTTTCCTTCGGACATCGGCGTAGCTCTTTTGGCGACTACGGGCTGTTTTCAATCTCTCCTTAATTTGTACTATCTTCTCAGTCGTTTCGTGTATGATCTCGGGACCAGTTAATTGTCGATCTCCTACTTCATTCCAACAAATAGGAGATCTACACTTCCTTCCATACAGTGCTTCGAATGGTGCAGCTTTAATGCTCGCATGATAACTATTATTATACGAGAATTCTGCTAACGGTAAATACTTATCCCATCCGTTTCCAAAATCGATCACACATGCCCTGAGCATGTCTTCAAGAGTCTGAATTGTTCTTTCACTCTGCCCGTCAGTTTGCGGATGATATGCGGTACTCATATCCAAACGAGTTCCTAGTGCCTCCTGTAGTGATTGCCAGAACTTTGAGGTAAATCTACTATCACGATCGGATATAATGGAAATAGGTATTCCATGCCTTGAAACAATTTCCTTTATATACAATCGTAATAATTTCTCCATTCTATCCGTTTCCTTTATAGGCAAGAAATGTGCAGATTTGGTAAGACGATCAACAATCACGCAAATGGTGTCGTATCCCCAGGCAGTCTTTGGTAACTTCGTGATGAAATCCATGGTAATACCATCCCATTTCCATTCTGGGATTTCTGGTTGTTGAAATAACCCTGACGGCTTTTGGTGTTCTGCTTTGACTTTGGAACAAGTTAAACACTCCCCAACATATGTTGCAACGTCTGTCTTTAAATTAGGCCACCAATAATGTGTCTTAAGATCTTGGTACATCTTTCCAACTCCAGGATGTATCGAGTATCTTGTCTTATGTGCCTCGTTCAATATCAACTTCCTTAATCCACCCAACTTCGGTACCCAAATACGATTTGCAAAATATCGAATTCCATCTTCCCGTATAACGAGTTACTTCTCTTACTTCTTCATTATTTCATTTCCTATATTTTCTTTAGTAAGTGCTTCTCGTTGAACTTCTTTGATTTGTGAGTTGAGATTCATGCGAATTTTTATGTTCATCGCTCGTACTCGAATTGGTTCTCGTTCCTTTCTGCTTAGTTCGTCAGCCACCACATTCGCTTTCCCGGGATGATAACGAATTTCATAATCATAGTCGTTTATTAACTCGACCCACCTACGTTGCCTCATGTTCAGCTGTTTCTGATCAAAAATATGTTGAAGGCTTTTATGATCAGTAAACACAGTGCATTTAACCCCATACAAGTAGTGTCTCCATATCTTCAATGCAAACACGACTGCTCCCAGTTCTAGATCATGCGTCGTATAATTCCGCTCGTGAATCTTCAATTGTCGGGATGTGTATGCAATAACTTTCTTCCGTTGCATAAGAACGCAACCAAAACCTTGTCGCGAAGCGTCACAATATATTTCAAAATCATCGTTCCCTTCTGGTAACGATAAAATAGGCGCCGTAGTTAACTTCTTCTTTAGTAATTGAAATGCACTCTCCTGCTCAGAGGTCCATTCATATTTCTTCCCTTTTTGCGTTAACGCTGTCAACGGCTTAGCTATTCGGGAAAAATCTTGAATAAACCTTCTATAATAACCGGCTAAACCCAAAAATTGGCGTATCTGCGTTGGTGTCTTAGGAGTCTCCCATTTTTCAATGGCTTCATTTTTTGCTGGATCAACCTGAATTCCTTTGCTACTAACAACGTGGCCAAGAAATTGCACTTCTTTCAACCAGAAAGCACATTTAGAAAATTTAGCATATAGCTGTTCTTTTCTCAACAACTCTAATATCAACCTTAAATGCTGCTCATGCTCTTGCTCACTCTTGGAATAGATAAGAATATCATCAATGAAAACGATAACAAACTTATCTAAATATGGACTACAAACTCGATTCATGAGGTCCATGAATACAGCTGGCGCATTCGTCAATCCAAACGGCATGACCAAAAATTCGTAATGACCATAACGTGTCCGAAAAGCAGTTTTCAGAATGTCCTCTTCTTTGACCCGTAATTGATGATAGCCCGACCTTAGGTCAATTTTTGAGTACACACATGATCCTTGGAGTTGATCAAATAAGTCGTCAATTCTCGGTAGTGGATACCGATTTTTGATAGTTAACTTATTTAATTCACGATAATCTATACACATCCTAAAAGATCCATCTTTCTTTTTAACAAATAAAATCGGAGCTCCCCACGGTGAAGTACTTGGTCGTATGAATCCACGATCCAGTAATTCTTTTAACTGACTCTGAAGTTCTTTTAACTCGGACGGTGCAAGTCTATATGGAGCACGGGCAACTGGTGCAGCTCCTGGTACTAAATCTATTTGAAATTCTACAGATCTAAATGGAGGTAATCCCGGCAACTCTTCCGAAAAAACTTCAGGAAAATCTCTTGCCACAGGCACGTCGTTGATGCACTTCTCTTTTTATTTCTTTTCGACTTTATTAACATGTGCTAGAATAGCATAACATCCCTTTTCTAAACACTTCTTGGCTTTCAAACAGCTAATGAGTTTTAGCTTTGAGTTACCCTTCTCTCCATAAATCATCACCGGCATTTTATCCTTACAAGGAATGCGAATTGCCTTCTTGGCACACACAACTTCAGTTCCTACTTTGGACATCCAGTCCATGCCGACTATTACATCAAAACTTCCTAATTCTACGGGTATCAAGTCAATTTTAAACGTTTCACCGGCTAAATTTATTTTACAATCACGACAAATTTTATCGGCTTTAATTAGTTTACCATTAGCTAACTCAATCATGTACTTAGCATCTAGAGGTAATGATGAACAATTCAATTTAGCATGAAAGTCTCTACATACGTAACTTCTATCAGCACCAGTATCAAATATAATAGATGCGGATAAGTTATTAATGGTAAACGTACCCGTAACAAGCTCCGGGTCTTCACACGCCTCTCTAGCATTAATAACAAATGCTCTTCCTCGTGCAGATCCATTATTCTTCTCTGGATTCAGACACTGGCTCTTATAATGACCCTGTTTTCCACACCCATAACAAGTAATGGTAGCCAAAGCAGTTCTATTTGCATTGGTGGCAGGAGTCTTGATACCATTTGTATTTGTAACGAGAGCCCTACAATCTTCAGCAAGATGACCCTTTCGATTACATTTGTTGCATACCACATTACAGTAGCCAGAGTGATGTTTGTGGCATCGGTTACATAAAGGATTTTGTCCTTTGTAACCATAGCCTGAACCACTACCCGCACCTTGCGTGGTTTCTTGTTTCTTAAAAGATTGTTGTTGATTACCTCGATCATAACTTCCATTCCACTTTCTTTTGTTACCTGATACCTTCACATCAGTATTGGATGCTTTCTTATCCAAGATGACCTGATGCATTAGCTCGTTTGCCATGGTTATAGCTTCATGAATTGTCTTAGGTTTCGATGCTGTAACGTTTGCCTTGACCTTTGTGGGCAAACCATCTTTGTACATTTCAATCTTCCGTTCTTCGGTTGGAACCAATTCAGGACATAGCAAAACTAATTCCATGAATCGCTGATTGTAGTTGGTGATTTCAGTACCAACAACCTTCAGGCTTCGTAATTCATCTTCCAACTTCCTAACCTCGTTCCTTGGACAATACTCGTTGCTTAACATTGTTTTGAATTCTTCCCATGGAGTATCATAAGCTACATCTCCTCCTACAGCCTTCACAAAATTTTTTCACCACGTGAGTGCACTATCTTGTAAAGTGCACGATGCATACTTGGTCATGTCCTTTTCAACACAACCACTGATTTTAAACACAGTCTCCATCTTTTCTATCCACCGGGTTAAACCGATCGGTCCTTCTGTTCCACTGAATGATGAGGGCTTGCAAGCTTGAAAAGTTTTGTAGGTGCATCCTACATGAGGATTTGGGTTAACTGCAGCAGCTCTTGCAGCCTCGACCCATAACATTCTGTCGTTCACTCGTTGGTTGATGAATTCCTCGACTTCTTGTTCCGTCATTCGATTCAATCACGCCATTTCCTAATGAAAGAAAATAATTATTCACATGGATTATTATAGATGTAGTGTGTATTTATAGTACATTATAGCTTGTTAATAATATGAACCAGGTATTATTATAAAAGCCTTTTCTTCTTATTAGCATTTTATAATTATATCTAGGGTAGTACCTACCCGTTAATGTCCATACTTAATAGCTTAGTACAGAACCAATTACTACCATCTAAATAATACTTAACCATGGAAAATTATTGCATTTCATACTTCACTATTTTACATATGCTTATCTTACATCGAATATTAAGCAAACCACACTAGTAATATTATACAAAACATTATATGATCCCATGGTTTAATACGGCAGTGCATCGTTTGGTCTATTTTCTTGGACGTTTAGGTTCAAGGAATGGCCTAACGCTTATCCTAGCTGTCTGCCTATATTTTGGCGGTGGGGCTGAAGAACTAGATGCCGGGATAGAACGAATAGGGATAGCGGGAATAGGGGTGGTAGTGTCTAGTGGAGTTGGTGCCACATCATCCTCACTAAACTCGGGATTTGAATTTTCTAATTCATTAGCCTTTCGTTTTTTTCCTAGTTCGAACTTTTCTTTTGTAATTTCCTGTATTTCTTCCTCGGGTTCACTTTCCTCCTCAGGTTCACTTTCCTCCTCGGGTTCACTTTCCGAGTTCTTTATAGTTGGTTCATCCGGAATTTGTGAGTCTTCCCCAAAGATATCATTTTCGTCATCGGATAGGTTAATGACTGGAACACCATCTGAAGATTCTGATTCGGAGTCGCTGAATGTGATAACAAGTTTTGAGCCCGACATCTATCACACAACAACTAACCCATTAGTACTACATAATATTTACATATAAATTTTAACCAACAATGATAAGCAATGGTTTTTAAATCAGACCCGGTCAAAGTCCAGACTTACTAATGTATCCTAACGACTTATCAGTTAGACACACTAATGCAAACCTGGTTCGCTAAGACCACCGCTCTGATACCACATGTCAAAACCCGTCCTTAACCATAAGAACGAGTTAGATAACGTATGATTTCATTGCGAGGTATTGACCTCTATATGCGACATTTTTAAAAGAACAACTGCATTTATTTTACATTACAAACCATAACTCTTATTTTAATACAAGCTTTAGACAATAAAAAGATGATTATCGTTTAGCGATAATCTTAGACTTACAAACTTTACATGTGATGATAACAATACGATTTCTAGCATATTTTACATTACAAATCCTCCGATATGCAGTTTTATTTTTGACACAAATATGCATACTCAAGATCTTGTTTAAATTCAACATGTTGCAGCGGAAGCTTTTAGTTATCACCTGAGAATAGACATGTTTAAAACGTCAACATAAAGTTGGTGAGATATAGGTTTAATGCCGGCAGCGATATAAATATATAGACCACAAGATTTCATATATAAACATTTTAATAAAAATATTCTAAGTGGTTGAGCACTTGATAACCATACTTAACATTTAATCACGTAGCATATTCCCTTTATTATGAAATCTTACTACACCGTACCAAGTGTAGTCACGAAACGAAGTACTGTGCAACCGTTGAATACTGGTCGTCCAGTCCGGTTGGGGTTGTCAGGCCCGATAGATCTATCAACAGGATTCACGTTTACAATACCGCTGTAAATAATAGTTACCAAGCTACAGGGAAGTATGCCAGTGGTACAACTCAACGTAGAATATATTTTTCAGTTACTTGTGTCCATATCGTAAAACATAAAATACATGTATTCTCATCCCGAAATATTTAGAGTTTAAAAGTGGGACTATATACTCACTTTTGCCTTGAAGATATATATATTTTGACTTGGTCTCCGGTTGATATCACGAACCTATCCATATATAATATATCAATATATTTTCATTTTAAACAATCGTCACATATATATACTTATAATACTTTTAATGTCTTCTTAGTCCGTAGTTAGCAATTCAATTTTAATGGTTCATATTTAGGTGTTTAATAAATAAATAAAACCCCCATCGAAATAAAACCCCATTGTATTCGTATTGGTCGGGATTAATCTTGACCCACGGTACCGGTGTTGTCAAATGACGTGTTGCGTACATAAAGTACCGGTGTTGTCAAATGACGTGTTGCGTACAATCATGGGATCTTATGATTAATCTTCTCGTATTGTTTACGGGTGATCCTGAAATATATAAAATTAAATTATGAGTACATATATATAAAATATCATGTTATTTTAAAAAGATGTGATTTATTTAATTTTTCTCCAATTATTTTCGTGGCTAAACTAGTCTTGGATATCCGATTTTGTTTTGGTCATAGTTTCTTCGTTACAACTCCGTTTTCATTGGTTCAACTTGCCACTTCCTTGGATCGAGTCCTTCTTTAAGAATATGAACTGTAAATACCTTAGTTTGTATTCAAAATCACAGGTCATAGGTCAAACTTTGGTGAAACTTATGAAGTTAATCATTTTCCATCATGTAAACAACCTTAAATGATTATTTTTCTAAAAATACTTATACTTTGAGTTAAATCATGAAATTTTTATGTGTTATCATATTCATAGTAAATATCATTTTTCCAGAAAATAAACATCCAATTCAAGGTTCAAGATAGTTTTTAATTATCCAACCCAAAACAGCCCCCGGTTGCACTCCGACGTCGTAAAAACAGTTTTTAAGGTATTTTTTGAAAAACCAAGTTATACTTTGTTAAATTAGAATATATTTATGATATATTACAGGTCTTGAAGTATTTTAAAAGTTAAGTTAGAAGGATCTATTTAGTTTGCAAACAAGTTTGAAAACATTCAAACTATGTTCTTGTTGTTAAAATTTTATACCATAAAATAAGATAGCTATATATATATGAATCGAATAAGGTTATGAACAAAGTTACTACCTCAAGTTACTTGGACAAGATTGCTGTAAAAGAGGAGTAAAAACCTAGAACCAAAAGAGTAATGGAGTTGGATCAAAAGGTTGGAAATAAACTTGTATTCTTGAAAGGATTATTGAAGTGTTCTTGGAAGGTTTTTCTTATGATGATTAAGGGTTGTTTTTGAGCTAGATCTTCATGGTAACTTGCTGAATTGTTGAAGGTGTTTAAGGGTTATGGAAGAGTGTGTGTTTAACTAAGAAATGATGTAGAAATTTGAATCAAAATGAAGTGCCCATGAAGCTTATAAAAAACGTGGAACTAAGGTGTTCATGACAAGATTTTAGTTTGTTATCTTATGTAATTAGTCAATAAGCTTCCAAATTCCAATTACCTTATACCTAGGGCATGAACAAGGGCTGGTTGGTGGTGATTTGATGTGTATATACCAATAGTAAATACGTATAGAAGCTAGGTATGATACGGGTACATATACTCTAGATATACGTATAGAAATCTTGTGAAAACGGAATGAGGATTCAAATATAGCTATCTTTTGTGAATATACTTATATGGTTTTATGTATTTAAGTCCTTAAAAAGTGATTAAATACATTATATATACGATATATGTATAAACATTATAGGTCATAAGTATTTATGTCAAATGACGTTACGTATGGTTATCGTTTTGAAAACTTAAGTTAGTAGTTTCAAAATATACTTATAACTTATTGTTATTAATACAAAATGAGGTATTAAAACATTCTTAGATCATGTTAAATATGTATATATACATATATATACACAAACGTATAATTATCATATGTTATATAGTTCGTGATATCATCGGTCAAACTAGACGGTCAAACGTTGTGTAAAACTCTTTTCAAAAACATAAATCTCAACAATTTGGATTGCTTATCATGTTGGTAAGGTTTAATTTATGTAAATATTAATCTTATAAGTATAGAACGATTGAAAAAGTGCGGGTCATTACAGTAACTAATTTCCAATTGATTTGTCTTAACTAATTGGGTGCTTACTGAACTAAGGGGGTAAACCTGGTAACATAGATTGAACAAAACAGGTGTGAATTGTGTGGAACGAATGCGTAACCAATCGAATCTTAATCTCATAGTTAGTTAATTACTAAGTCATAAACGAAAGAGGTCTTTGATGAAATGGAACCCTAAGCCAATAAATCCTAGTTTGAGGTGTTTGCTAAAAGAGAACTCTGGGTAAACCGATTCTGTAATTGCATGCTTAATAACAAATCATCTGACATTGCGAATAGGAGATCTAGGCGAACATTCTTTTATATATTGAATTCAATTCTATCTTTATTTTCTGTTGAGTCTGCATTTGATTTATATAAACTTAAAAACCAAAAATAATGTCTTTTACTTTTGATTTATCCTTGATTTGGCTAATCGTTAAATAGTCACCAAAAACCAAATTATTTCGTACTTTCAAATTTCTTAGACTAACTTAGTTTAATTTTTATAAGTTGACAATTGAGATTTATGTGATACTGTCCTTGGATCGATATTCGGAATTACCTAAAGTCTATACTGCTACACGATCGGGTACACTTCCCGTGAGTGTGTAATAGTCCTTTTTAACCGGTATTTTTTATAGATAATTTATATACTAGATTTTACACATCAAGTTTTTAGCACCGCTGCCGGGGACAGTTGTGTCAAAAATTAAGATTGTCATCTAATTGTTCTTAGTTGTGTCTTGATTTGCTAGATTATTTTTGTTATTAGTTTACTTTTGTTGAGTCGGTGCGTTTAATTAGGTTGTTAGATGTGTTCTTGCAGATTACAGGTGGTTTATGCCAGATACATGCTCGTTTAACGCTGAGTTGTATTTGCCTTATCCTAAACCTGAAAGAGTTATTTGGAATTGGAATACAAACAAGTCAGACGATTCAGACACGCTGGATTCAGAAACGAATATTTTTGCTCCACCATCGACTAGCAACCCTGTGATTAATTTGGAAAGTTTTACCGATTCGGTTGTGCTAGAAACTCAAGAAACACCGGTTATCCCTCAGCAACCAGTGGTTCCTAATATTACGATGGTACCTAATATTCCAGTTGTACCAGAGGTTCCAGTAGTTCGTCAAATGGAAAAACAAGGTCAAAGTATCGCATGAAGGATGAAGGCCACCCGAGTTGGACAAGGTAATGCTATCAGAACTCCAGAAGTTATTGATGATTTTGAGATCAAGGGCCCCATCATCAGTCTGATTGGGACCAAATGTCAGTTTGAAGGAGAGCCTAATGAGGATGTGATGTGTGAAATCTAGTATATAATTTATCTCTGAAAAATGCCGGTTTAAAGATTACTACACACTAACGGGCAGTGTACCCGATCGTGCAATAGTATAAAGTTGGTAATTCCGAAATCGTTCCAAGGACAGTTTAAACGTGAGAATTAAGATTGCAACTAATGAAAATAAACTAAGTTAATCTATGAAAATTGAAATTACGAGATAATTTGTTTTGTGGCTATTTAACGATTAGTCAAATCAAGGATAGATTAAAAAGTAAAAGACAATATTTTTGTGTTTTTAAGTTTATAGAAAATAAATGCAGACTCAACGAAACGTAAAGATATTTGATTTCAATAGATAAAAGAATGTTCAGCTAGATCTCCTATTCGCAGTGTCGGATGATTTGTTATTAAGCTCTAGTTCAATTTATCAATACATGCAACTACAGAGTCGGTTTACCCAGAGTTCTCTTTTAGCAAACACGTCAAACTAGGATTTATTGGCTTAGGGTTCCCTTTCATCAAAGACCTCTTTCGTTTGTGACTTAGTAATTAGCTAATTATAATATTAAGATTCAATTGGTTACGCGTTCGCTCTACATAATTCACCCCTATTTTGTTCAATCTATGTTACCCGGTTTACCCCATTGGTCCAGTAAGCACCCAATTGGTTAAGACAAAGCAATTGAAAACTAATGCACTAAATTAAAACAGGGTTCCCTATGTTCAAACAAGTACACTAATCAACCTAGTAACAATAATCAACACCCACAAGAATGGTTCTTAATCAAAACTCATAATTATCATGCATTAATCAATTAAACATTAAAGTATCATCCAAACACATACGAATATTCAATCTAGACAAACATTAAAGTGCTTAGCCAACAATCATAGCTAAAGCCAAAATCACAAATAAACAATTAAGAGTATTCATAATGATGATAAGAATTAAACCTAATGAAAATTGTGTTCTTGAATGATGAACGGATCGAGACGCGTTTCCAGAATGATTGATGTGTTAGAATGATCTTGGGATTCCCCAAAAATCATCCTTTTTCGTCAAAAAGCTGCTGGAATTCGTTTGGATGCAAAAGTGAATAATTAGGGTAAAAATTTGGGCCTTAAATAGTAAAATTCTGAAACCGACAGAAGGTGGAGCGGCACTCCACATATGGTGCGGCGCTCCATATCACTGAAAATTGATGTCTGGACTTCCAAAACCCCTCGAACTGTATTTCCTGCCTACTGGAGCGGCGCTCCACCTTTCTGAGCGGCGCTCCAGGCCCCTTTTTGCTAACTCCGAGCTGACAACTCACTAAATTCATTCAAACTCGCATCGAACCAATCTCTTTCACTCGTTTCCATAGAAAATCACTAAAACCATCAAATAACTTCAAATTTCATCTTCTTGGTTTTAGAACTTGAACTTTCACAACACTTATCAAAATAACACCAAATCATATCCAAAAGGACCAAAATGTGCTCGATATCGCTAAGGAAAACGCGTATTAAATATGCGATATCAAACAACCCCACACTAGAGTTTTGCTTGTCCTCAAGCAATTAAACTCGAAAATGATCTTCTACCATAAAGTAACATCTTCAAAAGTATATGTAGAACCAAAAAAACACCATCTAGCATGGGCACGATTTAGAGTAATTTCCAACCATACCTCCCACTCGCATTCCCCCGAAATTAACTTCTCAATCCTCAAGCAATCAAATATGAACTAAGTAGCTAAATATAGTCTTGAATAGCGTACCAAATAAAATGAGGCAAAGAATCTCGAACCATAATGTAAGTCTTCAAAGGAACCGGGAATCAAGTGGGAGTCAAACACCAAAGATATGACAATCGAACGCATGTGCCAAAAAGAACACACGGGCTACCCCGCAATTGGTCAAGCCAATGCCTCCCACAGTACCTAACATCGTGAGATGTCGGTAAGAAAATAATGTGCTTAGGAGGATACACATTACGTCCAGATATCATCGATAATCATGAGGTAATCATCTAATCCGTTAAGTCAACCATGAAGATTGAAGTTCATCAGGCTTAAAAGCTGATATCTTACCTTTCCGGAGGTTATCCACTGGGAATCTGATCAATCACTGACATTTTGGTATCATGGTGCGCTTCCCATTTGGCTAGCAAATATCTCTCATTGAGATAAGCTTTGACTACCAGTTTCCCTGTTTGACGTTGAGGCCTGGTAGATTTCCAGCCGATTTTAGCAATGACTTTTCAAGATTTTTCGTCACCCTACAACTGGTCTGGACTACAACTTCTGAAACAACTCAGTAAGTGTGTCGTTCGGGAGACTTGACTCCCTTTAGGATGGAATGGATACATCCGGTGTGGTTACATTAAGTGGTCAGACGCAACATTGTCCTTGTTAGGAGAAACAATGAGGATCGCCCTATTTAAGTTTTTGATCTAGCGCATGGTCCGGTTTTGACCACACGATACAATCACCGTTCATACGGTTGACACCCGCCTTGGTGCAGGTGATCTACGTATGAACTTTTATGTTCATGTAGGATTTCACATTCAAAATAATGAATATGTTTTGAAAGTTCAAGACTTTCACCTCTAACAGTACCTCATCGTGATATGATGGGTAATGAAATGGTACAGCTTAAGAGGTATACGTACCAAGTGAAACGGTCGGAAGACTTTACTTCCTTAATGAGTGGATCTGACTCACTCGAGAATGCCAATCTATTTCAATTGACACTCAGTTTGAAACATCTTTCGGAAGACTTTACTCCCGATAAATCCCAAAAAACCTTTGGGTGCCATCGCTTTTGGCTATGGGTTGTGTTGTCTAAGCAAACACAAGCACGTAACTATTGTTCCTAAAAAGGACAACACTGGTGAAGCTCAAGGCTCCTCTTCCCACAGTATCACACCATTAGATGATGTAATAATAAAATGATATAGTTTTGGAAGTCTGCTATACCAAGTAACCAAAAGTTTTTGATCTGGCATGTGATTCAGTTACAATCACGCTATGTAATCACCGCTCTCTTACGGTTTACACCCGTTTTGGTACATGTCACCTACTATTGAGTTCTCCGAACTCGTAGGATTTTATGTCCAAGAAAATGAACATGTGGGACAATTTTGGCTTCTTTGAAATCACGAAATATGCCATAAAATACCAAGCCAAATCAAAACCAATTTTCATAACAAAGGTTTTGGCCGAATTTTCAATTGTTTTTCTATTTTTTTTATTTTTAAACTAACTTTTCTATTTTTTTTTATATTTTTCCCCTAATTTTTCAATTTTTTTTACGACCAAAACCCGTGAAACGTCAAGTCTTTTTTAGATCAAAACTAATATGATGATGATTCCATTAACAACCAACCCGAGAGATTTTACATCCCCCACCCCACACTGGAGATCAAGTAATGTCCCCATCACTTGAGATCAAAATTAGATTAAAATCGAAAGGGTTATGTGAGAAAGAAAATATAAAAACTTATCGAGCTTAACCACTGATCGCGGAATGCCAGTGACAGATGGCGCTGAACTGAATGTCAGCATAAGAACATCGTTCATTCCCGATCATCACACCAATATCATCAATCATGCAGTTTTGCTGAACTTAATGCCAGACTTGAAAAATCGTTTCACCAACAAACCTAAGAAAAGAAAAACAAACGAACTACATAACAAGACAAGGTAGCACCACCCGATGCCGAAACGCCTTGTCCCCAAATTAAGTTTCAAAGTACATAAGCAGAATACATAATTATCCAAATACAGACCAACGAAAAGGAAATAGTTTTAAACAAATTACAACAAAAACATGCGCAACAAATCATTCTCACGGCCACAAATCTCTGGAAGGGTCCCAATCCACACCATAGGTGTCCTGGCAAGCCTGGTACGGGTCATATGATGGATTCGGCCTCGGGGGAGTAACGGATGTATAATCCGGGATGGTAGTCCGCGTCGGAATGTAAGCTTCCAGATTCTGACGCATCTGTCTCTGAATTTGTCTCTGATGCATCTCCCACTAATTGTGAGCCCGAATACCCGTCACATCATACTCGACCCTATTAACACGCTCACCCAAGTTACCAACCGATGTTCCAAACTGTCCAAGCGCTGTGTTAGTCGACGCATAACTGTTCTCATACCAAACTCTCATATCGTCATTATGTCTGCGTTGCTCCTCCAGCATCCACTGATTATGCTCAACCTGAGCATTATACGCTGACCGACTATCCCGATACTCTATTTGCATACCATCAACGCTGTTAACCAGAGAATCCCAACTTTCTTCACTGAGGGACCACGTACCCGGTACGTTTGCACTCGAACTGCCTGCTTCATAAGTGGATCGACTACCTCCACGTACGCGTCCACGTCCAGCACCGTCACCTGGTTGTTGTTGTTCATCCTCCCACAAAACCCAACCTGTTGGCCCTCTTCAAATAAACTCGGCTTTGGAGAAAAATAGAATATTAGTGGGCATCGCCTCAACCCCCCAATATATCACACCTAGTAGTCGGGACTGAAAACGCCCGAGCAAACCTCATCACCAAAATGCCCACCTAATAACGGGCGTTCCGTACGTTTGTCCGTTCCAATCTCTTGTAACCACACTCCTAACATAAAAGGGACATCAATTCGCTCTCTCGATTTAATCTGCTGTAGAATCCAAAGGTCCCGTCGCTGAATCTTATTCGCATTTTCTCTAGCCATGAACATATGAGCAATCATTTTGAAAATAATTCGGTCCTCCGGAAGTCGTAACATTGACTGAACACTTCGACTTGAACTAAACAGACCCGCAGTTTCCTTCGCCACTGTTGGCCAATAATCACTCTCACTAAAAGCCTCCTGCCCAAACACTTTACATTGAATCAAAAACCACTTTAAATCATTGTCATTCAACTCGGGATACAAATCTAACGCCCGAGCTACCCCAACCTTAATCATGCTACGCTCTAACCCGCCTAACCTGAATGTCAAGAAATCTGCCTCGGTCGGAGAGGTTCGCGGTCGACAACTCACCGTTGAAAAGAACTCGATAGTCAACTGTTCAAAAATATCTTCACGAATTTCAAATAACCTTTCGTATGGCCTCAACTCTTGACCCGCATATGTCACCCAAAAATACTGACGCAACCTTCTAACAATATTATTACCCAACACTGTAAGTTGTGTCCAATCTAAATAATAAGTTCGTTCGATCGGACGGGCGCTAACTAATGTAAAACGTTCTTCTAATTCCTCATCATTAGCGATTTGGGATAACCAAAGTTCCGGGTTATTTAGTGGTTGTCGTGGTTGTTCTGTGTTTCCTCTCGATCTCTGCACACATAAAACAAATAAAGAAAACAAAACACCAAACTCAAGAGTTAGTGTTAGTCAAAATAATAAGCACTAAATTCCCATCACAACCAAAACATGTCGCATTTTAATCCACCTTAAAGACAATCACCAAGTTAACAAATTAACATATGTAAACATGCCAAGAGCTCAAATCTATGCATATTGCAGTATCTCTTAAAACATAGCACATAACAACCATACTCTCATAACAACACAACCAAAACATGACAAAAATGATTACATATCAATCTTTTAAATTCCACAAATCTAATAAAGTTCATCATGTTTGCTAACTTTCACCAATTCAAATTATCACTAACACAATACTCATCACATCACAAAACACATGTTATGTTCCCGCTAGCATGGCATCATAAATAAACAAATCAAATATATCACAAGGCATTTAAACCAATATGACCCGCACATATGAACATAACCCCACACTAGCTCAAAAACATATCAACAATTCAAGAACAAGAACAATTTCAAGCAAGTACTCTTCTATCACTTACAAATTCGGATTCTCAAACATACAAACCCTAGGTTCAAGTATAACTTCTAAAAACACAAAATTAATCATGAATTCAAAGCATACAATCATAATCTAACAAAACCCATTACTAATTAGAACACAAAACCCCAATTAAACAAACCCCACACTAATTCATCATGTAAATCAAAGATTAAGCAAGTAAATACACATAATTAGATGAAATTAGCAAGATAGAAAACAAATTCGGACCTTAGGGGGAGCCATTCTTGCAAGATGTGAAAGTAATTAGACAAGAAATTTAAGTTTAGGAATTTAGGGTTTTTAGATCTAAGGATTTGTAGGTGTAGAAAATTAGATGGAATGAAAAGAATGAGAAGGTTTGGAATAAAATACAGCTGGTACCCGTCCTTCTTTGTGTGGTTGTGAATATTGGGTTTTTTTATATTAAAAAGAATCAGCCCAGCCCGACAGTGAAATGGAGCGACGCTCCAGTTATGGCGCGACGCTCAAAAAGCTCGCGCGGCACTCCATTAGGCGTAAAAATCATGTCGAGGCCTTTTAACAATCTGGCACATCAGGTACGTGCACCTTGAGCGGCGCTCAATTGTTTGGAGCGGCGCTCCAAATGCTGATAACCCAGTATTTCTCAATTTTAAGCTATTTTAACCCAATTTCTCAACCTAAAAACCAACAAACAACCAAAACAAAAAGCCGAGCTCGATCACATTGCACATATTATCAAACAAGCACAAAAACATACAAACTCTACAATAATGTGAAGTTTATTACCGAGTCATTCACAAGACTCGTCCCCAACTTCAAGTGACGTTAGGATCGGGTTCAACGTGAATCCCGTCATCAATCTACAACGGACCATCGAAATATTTCTTAACTCGATGTCTGTTAACCTTAAAGGTAGTACCACTCGCATTTTTCAACTCAATCGCACCGTATGGGTACACCTTAACAACCTCAAATGGTCCCGTCCACCGGGACTTAAGTTTTCCAGGTAAAAGCTTCAATCTAGAGTTAAACAAAAGCACTCGATCACCCTCCTTAAACTCTTTCGAACCCTTTAACCTTCTATCATGCCAATGCTTGGTTTTCTCCTTATAAATCAACGAATTTTCATACGCATCAAGGCGTAATTCACCAAGCTCATTCAATTGCCCCGCCCTTAGGCGTCCGGCTTCCTTTAAATCTAAATTGCACTTTTTAAGTGCCCACATCGCCTTATGCTCAATCTCCAACGGGAGATGGCACGCTTTTCCATAAACCAACCGATAAGGAGTGGTACCAATTGGTGTTTTATAGGTGGTTCTAAACGCCCACAAAGCTTCATCGAGCTTATTCGCCCACTCCTTCGGATTCGACCCCACAGTTTTCTCAAGAATTCCTTTAAGAGCTCGATTGGTATTCTCAACTTGTCCGCTCGTTTGGGGATGGTATGAAGTAGAAACTTTATAGAGAACTCCATATCGCTTCAATACCTTCTCCATTTGGGTGTTACAAAAATGAGTACCCCTATCGCTAATTAAAGCTTTAGTAGTTCCAAATCGAGAGAATAAATGTTGAAGGAAGAAAATCACAACTCGTGCATCGTTTGTGGCTAAAGCTTGCGCTTCGGCCCATTTAGACACGTAGTCAATGGCAACGAGTATGTAACTATAATTATGAGATTTCGAAAATGGCCCCATAAAGTCAATTCCCCAAACGTCAAATACCTCGCATACTTGGATGCTTTGTTGAGGCATCTCATCCCGTTTAGTGACTTTACCGGCTCTTTGACAAGAATTGCACGACTTACAAATCAGGTGGGCATCTTTGAAGATTGTCGACCAAAAGAAGCCAGCATTATAGACCTTACGCCCCGTGATTTGGGATCCAAAATTCCCACCGGTAGGCCCACTATGGCACTCGGTTAAAATTCGCATACACTCCTCATCGGAAACACACCAGCGGATAACCCCATCGGGACAACAATGAAAAAGATAGGGATCCCCTCAGAAATAGTACTTAAGGTCACTGAAGAATTTTTTCCTCTTTTGATGTGACCACCCTTTTTCCAAGAATTTCCCAACAAGATAATTAGCAATGTCCACGTACCATGGCTCATCCACCTTGTCCATCTTCATGAGATATTCATCGGGAAAATCATCATGGATGCTCGACTCATGAAGGACTTCGAGATTTAGATTCTCGAGTCTAGACAAGTGGTCGGCCGCAAGATTCTCAGCACCCTTCTTATCCCGGATCTCGATATTGAATTCTTGCAAAAGCAAGATCCATCTAAGAAGTCGAGGTTTGGAATTCGATTTGGCGAAAAGGTACTTTAGAGCAGAATGGTCCGTAAAGACTATAGTCTTAGATAAGACTAAGTAGGACCGGAACTTGTCAAACGAAAAGACCACCGCAAGGAGCTCTTTGTCAGTGGTAGTATAATTCAATTGTGCTCCCTGCAAGGTCTTGCTTGCATAATAAATGGGTCATAAATGTTTCTAGACCCTTTGGCCCAAAATAGAGCCTACAATAAAATCAGATGCATCACACATAAGCTCGAATGGAAGGGACCAATTCAGAGGAATTATGATAGGTGCATTGATGAGTTTCTCCTTAAGAAGTTTGAATGCCTTTTAGCACTCTTCGGAGAAATTCCAAGGTGTGTCTTTTTCGAGGAGTTTGTTCATCGGGTTAGCAATTTTAGAAAAGTCCTTAATGAACCGCCGGTAATAACCGCCGGTAATAACCGCCGTACCCGAGAAAACTCCGAACACCCTTAACATCGGTGGGAGGTGGAAGGTTCTTAATAGCCTTTACCTTTGCGGGATCCACCTCAATACCGTTCCTAGAAATCTTGTGCCCGAGAACTATGCCCCCTTGTACCATCAAATGGCACTTTTTCGAATTGAGCACAAGATTAGATTTCTCACACCTAACCAACATCCGTTCTAAATTAAGAAGGCATGAATCGAAAGTGTCACCGAAGACCGAAAAGTCATCCATGAACACCTCCATGCAATCTTCTATCATATCATGGAATATGGCCATCATGCACCTTTAAAAAGTGGCCGGAGCGTTACAAAGGCCAAAGGGCATGCGACGGTATGACGCACGTGAAAGTGGTTTTCTCTTGATCCTCGGGAGAGATAGGAATTTGAAAATAGCCCGAAAAACCATCAAGAAAACAATAAAAGTTGTTTCCCGACAACCTCTCTAACATTTGATCCATGAAAGGTAACGGGAAGTGGTCTTTGCGTGTGGCGTCGTTCAACTTACGATAGTCAATACAAATATGCCACCCCGTGATAGTCCGAGTGGAAATTAACTCGTTTTTATCATTGGTGGTAACAGTCATACCACCTTTCTTAGGTAAATAGTGTACCGGGCTAATCCACGAACTGTCAGAAATCGGGTAAATCAGACCTGCATCAAGGAGCTTAATGATCTCTTTCTTCACGACATCTTGCATGTGCGGGTTCAACCTCCTTTGACGTTGCACCACAGGTTTGGAATTATCCTCCAATAGAATTTTGTGGGTGCAATAGGAGGGACTAATACCCTTGATGTCATGAATTTTCCACGCAATGGCCGGTTTATGGGCCTTTAGCATGGTCACAAGTTCAGTTTTCTGACGTGTAGTAAGAGAAGAAGAAATAATTACCGGGAGCTTAGATTCCTCCTGCAAATAAGCGTATTCCAAATGATCTGGAAGTGGCTTCAATTCTAACTCGGGAGGTTCTTCAATTGAAGACTTGCTCCGGTAATCCACATCACGTTCGAATTCTTTGAACTCCTCCTCAGTCGGCTCATAGCCGTTCTCCATCAAGGCGGTTAAAATATCCACCTCCTCAACCTGCAACTCTGGGAATTCCTGCAAAAACTCAGACTGGACATCCACAGTGTTAAGAAAATAACATGTATCATCAGTGTAGGCAGGGTACTTTAAATCATGGTCGATTGAGAATGTTGCACTCAAATCATCTATCCCAAGGGTCAACTTTTAGCCATAAACATCGATGATACACCTAGCAGTATTCAAAAATGGCCGACCCAAAATAAGTGGAATCCTTTCATCCACTTCCATATCCAAAACCACGAAATCAGTCGGGAAAACCAACGACCCGATCTTAACTAGCATATTCTCTATAATTCCACGAGGAAATTTAATACAGCGGACAGCTAGCTGAATAGCCATACGCGTGGGTTTTAACTCCCCGGGGTCTAGCTGTAAATAAATAGAATAAGGTATTAAATTTATGGTAGCCCCTAAATCCGCCAACGCCATCACACAGTCCAAATTACCAAGTAAACAAGGAATGGTAAAACTCCCAGGATCCTCAAGCTTCTCAGGAAGCTTGTTTGAAACTACCGTTGAGCATGCGGCATTTAACCTGACTGAAGACACGTTCTCCAGCTTCTTCCTGTTAGTTAGCAAATCCTTCAGAAACCTTGCATACTTTGGCATACCTGCAATCACATCAACAAAAGGCATATTTATGTTAACTTTTTTAATCAAGTCCATGAACTTGGACTTTTCCGCCTCAAGCTTCTCCAATATCTGCTTCCTCAGGAATGGGAACAGTGGTTGATACTCTCTAACTACCGGTTTCATAGCAATGGTTTCCGGTACCCTTACAACTTTCTCAATCACCTGTTCCAGCTCCTTTTCCCCCTCTGGTTCACCAACAACAACCGGTTCACTATCCTTAGCTAACGGCACTCGCAAATCATACTCATCCGGCTTCCGCGGTGAATCATATGCTAAACCACTTTGGGTGGTGATAGCATTAACGTGACCATTCTTCGGGTTAGTATCTGTTTTGCTCGGTAACTCCCCCGGTTTCCTCTCATTACTCTGATTAGCAAGTTGACCAATTTGTTTCTCCAGATTTTGAATAGCTGCTTGTTGATTTCGAAACATTTGATCATTCTTCTCATTGTTTTGAGTAACAGTAGTAACAAGCTGAGTTTGATACATCACAAGCTTTTCGATCATAGCTTCAAGGTTGGACTTTTTCTCTTCGGCTTGGGGCTTCTGAAAATACCCGGGAGCTTGCTGTTGATATCCTCCACTAGATCCTGGCTGGAACCTCAAACCTTGATTACCTTGAGGATTATAGGGATTGTTGAAATTCTTATGAAACTGAGCACGTCCCTAAAACTGATTGTTATTCTGTTGACTAATATAAGCGATCTCTTCTTTCTGGTTCATAGTCAAACCTGCATCACAATCATTTCCTAAATGTAATCCCCTACAAAATTCACAACCAACCTTAATACCATGCATGTCCTTATCCAAGTTCTTCAAGTGTCTACCAAATTTGTATAACTTAGCATTAATAGACCCATAATCATCATACGCACCAGTGGTTTCGGTTCTCTTAACTGACGCTGAATGGGTTGAATCATGATCTTGATGCCATTCGTGAGTATAGGCAGCTTGCTTTTCAATTATCTCTAACGCCTCTTCTTCTATCTTATCCATTAAAGTACCACCTGCTGCTTGATCAATGCTCTGACGAGTTGGTATGTCACACCCCTTATTGAAAATCTGGACCTTTTGTAAATCATTCAACCCGTGTTGAGGACACGAGCGTAACATATTAGCATAACGGTCTCAAGCATCAAATAATGTCTCACTGCTCTTTTTGCCTGAATTGTGAAATTTCTGCTTGAAGTCTAGCAGCTCGAGACGCATGGAAAAACTTTGCTAAAAACTTATCCACCAAAACTTCCTAAGAGGTAATCTCTCCCTCTGGTTTCTTATCTAACCATCTCTTAGCTTCTTCCTTAAGAGTCCAGGGAAAAAGCCTTGTCTTGATCGAAATATCGGCAACCTCATGCAGCTTGAAAAAGTTGCAAACATCATTGAAAATACGGAGATGCTCGTTAGCATCCTCACTATCCTTGCCATGAAATTGGCAGTCAGAAGAAATCAAACTCAGAATTGGCCCTGTGATTTGGAAAGGCTGAGTGATGTTTGGTTGAGTAATCGAATTGCCTTGGCCAGCTCGGGTGGCCTTCAACTTTTCTGCCATAGTCTGAGGACAATTTAGTTGTTCAGCCATCTCTTCAGTCTCGAAAATATCTAAGGAAACGTAAGATTCTTCTTCTTCTCTGATTTCAGGTGGTGTATCGGGCACCACAGTCTCAGAACTACTACCCAAATTAATTATATTAGCACTCGAAGAAGAAGATGAATCCAATGTAGACTGTTGCTCTTGACTTAACGCTCTGAATAACTCTCTTTCAGGTTCGTTAAACGGTTAAAGAATCGGAGAATTAGAAGAACGCGTATGTCTCGTGCACTACCTGTTATCTGCGAAATCACAACTAACAACTTATTAAAAGCACCGATTCAACTGAGAATAAACGAAAAGTAATAATAAACTATAATTAAAACTAAACTAAGAACAATTAGATAATAATCTTAATTTTTGACACAACTGTCCCCGGCAGCGGCGCCAAAAACTTGATGTGTGAAATCTAGTATATAATTTATCTCTGGAAAATGCGGGTTTAAAGATTACTACACACTAACAGGCAGTGTACCTGATCGTGCAATAGTATAAAGTTGGTAATTCCGAAATCGTTCCAAGAACAGTTTAAACGTGAGAATTAAGATTGCAACTAATGAAAATAAACTAAGTTAATCTATGAAAATTGAAAATACGAGATAATTTGTTTTGTGGCTATTTAACGATTAGCCAAATCAAGGATAGATTAAAAAGTAAAAGACAATATTTTTGTGTTTTTAAGTTTATAGAAAATAAATGCAGTCTCAACGAAACGTAAAGATATTTGAATTCAATAGATAAAAGAATGTTCGCCTAGATCTCCTATTCGTAGTATCGGATGATTTGTTATTAAGCTCTAGTTCAATTTATCAATACATGCAACTACAGAGTCGGTTTACCCGGAGTTCTCTTTTAGCAAACACGTCAAACTAGGATTTATTGGCTTAGGGTTCCCTTTCACCAAAGACCTCTTTCGTTTGTGACTTAGTAATTAGCTAATTATAAGATTAAGATTCAATTGGTTACGCGTTCGCTCCACACAATTCACCCCTATTTTGTCCAATCTATGTTACCTAGTTTACCCCCTTGGTCCAGTAAGTACCCAATTGGTTAAGACCAAGCAATTGAAAACTAATGCACTAAATTGAAACAGGGTTTCGTTTATTCAAACAAGTACACTAATCAACCTAGTAACAATAATCAACACCCACAAGAATGCTTCTTAATCAAAACTCATAATTATCATGCATTAATCAATTAAACATTGAAGTATCATCCAAACACATACGAATATTCAATCTAGACAAACATTAAAGTGCTTAGCCAACAATCATAGCTAAAGCCAAAATCACAAATAAACAATTAAGAGTATTCATAATGATGATAAGAATTAAACCTAATGAAAATTGTGTTCTTGAATGATGAACGGATCGAGACGCTTTTCCGGAATGATTGATGTGTTAGAATGATCTTGGGATTCCCCAAAAATCACCCTTTTTCGTCAAAAAACTGCTGGAATTCGTCTGGATTCAAAAGTGAATAATTAGGGTAAAAATTCGGGCCTTAAATAGTAAAATTTTGAAATCAACAGAAGGTGGAGCGGCGTTCCATATCACTGAAAATTGATGTCTGGACTTCCAAAACCCCTCGAACTGTATTTCCTGCCTACTGGAGCGGCGCTCCACCTTTCTGAGCAGCGCTCCAGGCCCCTTTTTGCTGACTCCGAGCTGAAAACTCACTAAATTCATCCAAACTTGCATCGAACCAATCTCTTTCACTCGTTTCCATAGAAAATCACTAAAACCATCAAATAACTTCAAATTTCATCTCCTTGGTCTTAGAACTTGAACTTTCACAACACTTATCGAAATAACACCAAATCGTATCCAAAAGGACCAAAATGTGCCCGATATCGCTAAGGAAAACGCGTATTAAATATGCGATATCAGGATGCTAACGAGCTTCTTCGTATTTTTCTGCAGATTCATGGGTTGTTCAAGTTCAGGAATGTCCATGATCACGTTATTTACTTGAAGCTTTTCCCATGGTCATTGAAAGGGGAAGCTAGAGTTTGGTTTGATAGTTTACCTGAGGGTACGATTGAAGATTGGAACACGTTGATGGAAAATTTTTAAGCAAGTACTTTCCTGCATCTAAGGATACTCGACTTCAATAAGAGATTTCTCGGTTTTGTTAAAAGCCTAACGAAACTCTTTACGCTGCTTGGAATTGCTTCAGCCATTTGTTGCGATCTTGTCCTCAACACAGGTTAGATACCTTTCACAAGGTACAAACTTTCTATAAGGGGTGTAATATTAGCACCCGTATTACTATTGATCAAGCTGCAGGGGGTAGTCTTATGGACAAAACAGAACAGGAGGCTATTGAGATAATTGAAAAGCAAGCTGACTATTCTCATGAGTGGCATGAGGATAATGATTTATCTCATTCTTCATCTTCAGTCTCAAGTGCCGGTGCTTATGATGATTATGCTTCGATTAATGTAAAGTTGGATAAGTTTGGGAGACACTTAGAAAAGATGGATAATGACATCCATGGTATGAAAGTTAGGTGTGAATTCTGTGGTGGGCTTCACTTGGCTAAGGATTGTGATGCGGGTTTGACTATGAATCAAAAAGAAGAAATAGCTTATATTAGTCAACAGAACAACAATCAGTTTCAGGGAAGAGCTCAGTTCAACAGAAATTTCAATAATCCTTATAATCCTCAAGGAAACCAGGGTTCGAGGTTTCAACCAGGTTCTAGTGGGGGTTTTCAACACCAAGCTCCGGGGTATTTCTAAAAACCTTAAGTTGAAGAGAAGAAGTCCAATCTTGAAGCTATGCTAGAAAAGCTTATGGTGTCTCAAACTCAGCTCGTTACTATCGTTACTCAAACCAATGAGAAGAATGATCAACTGTTTCAAAATCAACAAGCTGCTATTCAGAATTTTGAAAAGCAGATTGGTTAGCTTGCTAATCATAGGAATGAGAGGAAACCAGGGGAATTACCGAGCAACACGGATACTAATCCGAAGAATGGGTACGTTAATGTTATCACCACCCGTAGTGGTTTAGCATATGATCCACCAAAGAAGCCCGATGAGTATGATTTGCGTGTTCTGTTAGTGAAGGAGAGTGAGCCGGTTATTGTTAGTGAACCGGAAGGGGAAAAGGAGCCGAAACAGGTGATTGAGAAGGGTGTGAAAGTATGGAAACTGTTGCTGCTAAACCGGTAGTTAAATATTATCAATCACCACTCCCATTCCCGAGGAAGCAAAGATTGGAAAAGTTGGAGGCCGAGAAGACCAAGTTCATGGACTTGATTAAAAAAGTTAACATAAATTTGCCGTTTATTGATGTGATTGCAGGTATGCCGAAGTATGCAAGGTTTCTTAAGGACTTGATCACGAACAGGAAGAAGCTGGAGAACCTATCTTCAGTAAAGTTGAATGCCGCATGCTCAGCGTGGTGGCAAACAAGCTTCCGAGAAGCTTGAGGATCCTGGGAGTTTTACCATCCCTTGTTTACTTGGTAATTTAGATTCTACGAGGGCATTGGCGGATTTGGGGGCTAGCATAAACTTAATGCCTTATTCTATTTATCTTAAGCTAGACCTCGGGGAGTTAAAACACACTCGTATGGTTATTCAGCTAGTTGACCGCTCTATTAAATTCCTTCGCGGAATTATAGAGAACATGCTAGTTAAGACCGGGTCATTGGTTTTCCCGGCTGATTATGTGGTGTTGGACATGGAAGTGGATGAAAGGATTCCACTTATTTTGGGTCAGACATTTTTGAATACGGCTAGATGTATCATCAATGTTTATGGCCAACAACTGACCCTTATGATAGATGACTTGAGTGCAACATTCTCAATCGACCATGCTTTAAAATACCCTGCTTATACCGATGATACATGTTATTTTCTTAACACTGTGGATGTTCAGTCTGAGTTTTTGCAGGAACTCCCAGAGTTACAGGGTTCAGGAGAATGTTCTTTGGTTGATGTTGATGAGGAGTTGCAGGTTGAAGAGATGGATATTTTGACCACCTTGATGGAAAATGATTATGAGCCGACTGAGGAAGAGTTCAAGGAACTCAATCGTGATGCTGATTATCGGAGCAAGTCTTCAATTGAAGAACCTCCAGAGTTAGAATTGAAGCCGCATCCAGATCATCTGGAATATGCTTATTTACAAGAGGAATCTAAGATCCCACTAATTATTTCTTCTTCTCTCAATACAGGTCAGAAATCTGAGCTTGTCACCATGCTAAAGGCCCATAAACTGGCTATTGCGTGGAAGATTCACAACGGTATTAGTCCCTCTTACTGCACCCACAAAATCCTAATGGAAGATAACTCCAAGCCGGTGGTGCAACGCCAAAGGAGGTTAAACCCTCACATGTAGGATGTCGTGAAGAAAGAGATTATCAAGCTTCTTGATGCAGGTCTTATTTACCCGATTTCTGACAGTCCGTGGATAAGCTCGGCACATTGCGTACCCAATAAATGTGGTATGAGTGTTACCACCAATGATAAAAATGATCTAATTTCCACTCAGACTATCACGGGGTGGCGTGTTTGTATTGACTATCGAAAGTTGAACGACGCCACACGAAAAGACCATTTCACGTGACCTTTCATGGATCAAATGCTAGAGAGGTTAGTGGGGAACAGCTTCTACTATTTTCTTGATAGTTTTTTGGGCTATTTTTGAATTCCTATATCGCCCGAGGACCAAGAGAAAACCACTTTCATGTGCCCGTATGGCACATTCTCATACCATCGCATGCCCTTTGGCCTTTATAATGCTCCGACCACTTTTCAAAGGTGCATGATGGCCATATTCCAGGATATGATAGAAGATTGCATGGAGGTGTTCATGGATGACTTTTCGGTCTCCGATGACACTTTTGATTCATGCATTCTTAACTTAGAAATGATGTTGGTAAGGTTTGAAAAGTCTAATCTTGTGCTCAACTGGGAAAAGTGCCATTTCATGACACAAGAGGGCTCGTGCACAAGATCTCGAAGAATGGTATTGAGATGGATCCCGCGAAGGTAACTGCTATTAAAAACCTTCCACCTCCTACCAATGTCAAGGGTGTTCGGAGTTTTCTCGGGCATACCGGTTTTTACCGACGATTCATAAAGGATTTTTCCAAAATCGCTAACCCGATGAACATACTCCTCGAAAAGGAAACACCTTGGGACTTCTCTGAAGAGTGCCACAAATCATTCGAGATTCTTAAGGAGAAACTCATAAATGCACCTATTATAATTGCTCCGAATTGGTCCCTTCCATTCGAGCTTATGTGTGATGCATCGGATTTTGCTGTTGGCGCTGTTTTAGGCCAAAGGGTTGAGAAACATTTTCGACCCATTTATTATGCAAGCAAGACCTTGCAAGGAGCACAGTTAAATTACACTACCACTGAAAAAGATCTCCTTGCTGTGGTCTTTTCATTTGATAAATTCCCTTCGTATCTTGTCTTGTCAAAGACTATTGTTTTTACGGACCACTCGGCTTTGAAGTACCTCTTCTCAAAACCGGATACCAAACCTCAATTTCTTAGATGGATCTTGCTCTTGCGAGAATTCGATATCAAGATCCGGGATAAGAAGGGAGCCAAGAATCTTACGGCCGATCACTTTTCTAGACTCGAGAATCCAATCTCTAAGTCCTTCATGATTCAAGTATTCACGATGATTTTCCCGATGAGTATCTCATGAAGATAGACAAGGTGGACGAGCCATGGTATGTGGACATTGCTAACTATCTCGTTAGGAAATTCTTGGAAAAAGGGTGGTCACATCAAAAGAGGAAGAAATTCTTTAGTGACCTTAAGTACTATTTCTGAGAGGATCCCAATCTTTTTCGTTGTTGTCCCGATGGGGTTATCCGCCGGTGCATTTTCGGTGAGGAGTGCATGCGAATTTTAACCGAGTGCCATAGTGGGCCTACGGGTGAGCATTTTGGACCCCAAATCACGGGGCGCAAAGTCTATGATGCAGGATTCTTTTGGCCGACAATCTTCAAAGATGCCCACCTCATTTTCAAAACGTGCGATTCTTGTCAAAGGGCCGATAAAGACACCAAACGGGATGAGATGCCTCAACAAAGCATCCAAGAATGTGAGGTGTTCGATGTTTGGGGAATTGACTTTATGGGGCCATTTTTGAAATCTCATAATTATAGTTACATACTAGTTGCCATTGACTACATGTCTAAATGGGCGGAAGCGCAAGCTTTACCCACAAATGATGCACGAGTTGTGATTTCTTTCCTTCAGCGTTTATTCTCTCTATTTGGAACTCCTAAAGCTTTAATTAGCGATAGAGGTACTCATCTTTGTAACGCCCAAATGGAGAAGGTATTGAAGCGATATGGAGTTCTCTATGGAGTTTCTACTTCGTACCATCCCCAAACGAGCGGACAAGTTAAGAACACCAATCGAGCTCTTAAAGGAATTCTTGAGAAAACCATGGGGTCGAATCCGAAGCTGTGGGCAAATAAGCTCAATGAAGCTTTGTGGTCATTTCAACCGCTTACAAAACGTTAGTTGGTACTACTCCTTATCGGTCGCTTTATGAAAAAGCATGCCATCTCCAGTTGGAGATTGAGCACAAGGCGATGTAGGCACTTAAAACGTGCAATTTGGATTTGAAAGAAGTTGAACGCCTAAGGGCGGGGCAATTAAATGAGCTTGGTGAATTACACCTTGATGCATATGAAGATTCGTTGCTTTATAAGGAGAAAACCAAGCAATGACATGATAGAAGATTAAAGGGTCCGAAAGAGTTTAATGAGGGCGATCGAGTGCTTTTGTTTAACTCTAGATTGAAGCTTTTTTCGAGAAAACTTAAGTCCCGATGGACAGGACCATTTTGGGTTGTTAAAGTATACCCACACGGTACGATTGAGTTGAAAAATGGGAGTGGTACTACCTTTAAAGTTAACGGACATCGTGTGAAGAAGTATTTTGATGGTCCGTTAGAGATTGATGACGAGGTTCACTTAAACTTGGGGACGAGTCGGGTGAACGACTCATCAAATGGTTCACGTTTTTTTAGAGTCTGTATATTTTCTTTTGTATTCTTATGTATATTTGCTTGGGGGAATGTGTGTTATGATCATTGGGTTATGTTAGGTATTTGTTATGATGGTTTGACATGTTTGGGATTTTAGTTTTGAAATAAAAGAAATTGATTTTTGGCAGATTAAAGGCGCGTCGCGACCAAGGGGGCGCGGCGCGGGTTCACGTGTTAATTGTGATCAGTATAAAATTGAGAAAACGTGACCATTGACCACCAGGTGGAGGCGCGTCGTGGCCTAAGGGGAGCGCGGCGCGGCTCACAGTTATACTCGCAAACAGTAGGTTTTTCTGATTGAGGCATCTGGGCACTCAAGGAGGCACGGCGCGCCAAAGGGAAGCCGCGATGCGGCTAGCCTGCGACCAGGATATATTTTTCGGGTAAAATTAAAAGAAGAAAATGGGTCAACCCGACCCAACTCCAAACCCGACGATTTTAATGAATTATTTAGGGATAGATGCAGTTTTTTATCACACACACTTCATACCCAAATACACATACGCTTCCAATTCTTCAAAACCCTAATCTATAATCTTCAATCTTTTGCTTAATTACTTCAATCAATCTCTAATCCATGGCTAACAAGCTCCGATTTTGTCTTTCTTCTTCTTTTTCTTACTTAATTGCATGCTAAATTGATGTTTAATTTCTGATTAGGTTTTGAATTACTGCGGGGTTGTTGATTTTGGTCTTGTATGCTTAAATTAATCCGGGGTCTTTGTTGAATATGATTAGTATGTATAAAATTCATGATCTTTTTGTGTTTTTAATACATATCTTTGATTCTATGGTTCATGGTTGATTAAATCCGAATTTGAGATGAGTAATTGGGGATAATTGGTTATGGGTTTTGTTTATGTTTAAGTTGGATACTCTTGAATGATAAGTGTGGGGTGTGTTAATATGGACGGGTCGTTTGAGTGTTTGTGTTAATTGAATGGCATGCTTATGTTGATATGTTTTCATATGTTCCAATTGCCATGAAATTGTTTGGTTAATGTTAATTGGTGGTCTAGGGGATGTTAGTGTTGATTTTGGTGTTTGGAATTATTTTTCCAATTATGTTGACTAGCTCAAAATTTTTAAGTTTATGATGATGAGTTGCTAGTGATGTATGATAATTGTTTAATTATTTGGAAAGATGATTTGAAATTTGTAAGTTGGTATTGAAGTTGTTAAAGTTTTGACCCGAATGATTTGATGCTAGTAATGATACGTTGACCAAAGTTGACTATTGCCTTACATGATTTAATGTGATTGTTTATGTGTTATCATGATTTGGTTATGGTTGATATGAGATTTATTTGAGAATGAAAGTAGTTTTTGGTCAATGTGCGGATGGAATATGAACGTGAAACTAATCCCTCACGCTAATGGTTATGTTTGTATTGTGTTTGTTGTTTGGTGTTTTGTTTTCAGAGACAACGTATGCAACAACAACATGAACAGGAGGCGTAGGAGAGGCGAACCAACCAGCTTAATTGGTTGCAAGCCATTCGGAATAGTGGAAATTATGATAGGTCTTATGCTTGGATTACCCGGCGAACGATTCGCTCAACTTGGTTTCTAGATTACTCGGTGTTAAACTAGGGACCCACTTTAATGCGGATGGATATTTCAAATATGTTGTTAGTAATCAAGCAACCGGGTAATGTGGGTATAAATGCACTGGAAAGAGCGTTTATGTGCACCGATGAAATCTATGAAGAATTTGTTTTTGAATTCTACTCTACCTTATAATATAATTCAGGAAGGGGTGCGGATGATGAGGCATTTTTGAGTTTTCGATTGGGGGGTGAAGACCGGGTGATGAGTCATTTTGATTTGGCCCGCGCATTGGATCTATACCCAACTTTTAATGATAATGCTTTGAAAACGTATTTGGGTCGCACTGAGTTTTATAGCGACGGTGATATTGATGATGATATGTACTGGCAGAGGTTAAGGGGTCAGAATCGATTCGTTTCTAGCACATCCAAAGGGTCGGACTTGAGGAATAGGTTGGATCGAATTTTGTTTAAGTTCACTGCGTGTACTTTTTGCGCAAGAATAAATAGGAATGACAAGGTTACTTCTCTAGACTTGTAGATTATGCACCAAATTAAAAATCACTGGTTCACTGATCTTTGTAACTTGATTGGTGCTTATTTCCGAAAGTACGCGAATGAGGAGCAAGGGAGTAAGCCGATTTTGGGTGGTCAGTATGTCACGGAGATCGCTAGGTTTCTCGATATTGATTTCAGTCGGTGCACCGTGGTACGTGATAAGATGAAGGTGTTGAGTTTACAGTTCTACATTAATGCGAGGTATGCAAAGTGGGATGATAACAGAGTTGGGTTAGATTATTATGAGGACCCGGTTCCAGGAGAAGCTAGTGGTAGTGGTGTTAATAAGGAAGGTAACGATGGTGGTAATAATGCGGAACCGGTAGCTCCAAATGTTCAGATGGGGAATCAGCAGTGGTACCCGCCTCAGAGTGAGTGGACGAGTATGGTTGAAGGTTTTGGGCGAATACAACTAAGTATGGATGAGATGGTTTCGAGCCAGGCACGTGCGAAAGAAAATTCTCGGACCACTCGACACGACACTGAGTGGATTGCTTATGGGTCAGATTGGCAAAGGCACAATGATCGCCTTTTCTATTTCAACCCTGAGCATTACTATGATACTACTTCTCAAATGCCCGTTTATTATCGTAGCCCAGTTTGGCCATGAGTGTCCGCCCCAATCTATGATGAACAACCAGAAATGGAGGATGTGCATCAGAGGTTTCAGTAGCAGTACCCGCACGACAATTGGCCGTATGATGGTTTCCAGTGAGGAGGGCCTGCGCGCCCAATGATTATGTTGTACTGTGTTTAATACTATTTCCATTTATTTGGTCTGTACTTGGATAACTATTTCTTTTGATTACGTACTCTGAACCTATGTTTGGGGCAAGGCGTTTAGGTCACCGGATGGTGCCACCTTGTTCCCATTTATGTAGTTCTTTTTATTTTTCTTTTATTAGGTTGGTTGGTGAAACGATTTTTCAAGTCTGGCAGTAAGTTCAGCAAAACAGCATGATTGATGATATTTGTGTGATGATTGGGAATGGACGATGTTTTTATGCTGTCAGTCAGTTCAGCCCCATCTGTCACTGGCATTCCGCGATTTGTTGAGTAACTCAATAAGTTTTATATTTTCTTTCTTACATTACCCTTTCGATTTTAATATTTATTTGATTTCATGTAATGAGGGCATTACATGATCTCAAGTGTGGGGTGGGGATGTAAAATCTCTCTGGTTGGTTGTTAATTGAGTTGTCATCATGAGAGTTTTGAAATCTAAAAATCTGGACGTTTCACGGGTTTTGGGTCGAAAAAAAAATTGTAAATTTAGAAGATAAATAAAAAAATAAAATAGTTAGTAAAAAAAAATTAGAAAAACAACCGAAAATTCGACCAAAACCTTTTGCCATGAATTTTGGCACGATGTTACCCATGAATTAACGAGTACAAAAAGCCAATTCATGTTTCATTCACATCTTAGTCCGACACCGGGATCAAATGCTAGTGCTTGAAACTTGTTCCGTGTCGTTTCTCAATACCAGGGAAACTGTGGGTGACACTTACCTAAAGCCCCAAGACAAATGGCCTCCCCTCGCTTTTGAACCGAAAAGTATGTTTACTGGGTTGTCAGTTGTCCGTGTGGTTGTTTCGAAACAGGAAGCAACTTTGAATACACAAGCTTAACCGATCCACGTTCATTACCATTGAATGTGAAAACCTACGAGTTCTTCGGAATTTAACAGTAGGCCACCTGTACCAAAACAGGTGTCAACTGTATGAACGCTGATTGGATCACGTGGTTAAAACCAGGCCATGCGCTAGATTGAAAATTCTTAATTAGGGTGATCCTCATTGTTTCTCCTAACAAGGACAATGTTGCGTCCGACCACTTTTATAACCCTTAGGATGTATCTATTCCATCCTCAAGGAAGTAAAGTCTTCTGATCGACACACTTGCTGATTTGTTTCAGAAGTTGTAGTCCAGACCAGTTGTAGGGTGACAAAAAACTTTGAAAAGTCATTGCTAAAATCGACTGGAAATCTACGAGGCCTCAACGTCAAACAGGGAAACTGGTAGTCAAGCTTATCTCAATGAGGGAGATTTGCTAGTCAAATGGGGAGTGCACCATGATACACAAAATGTCAGTGATTGATCAGTTACCCAGTCGATAACTTTCGAAAAGATATGATATCAGCTTTTAAGCATGATGAACCTCAATCTTTATGATTGATTTAACGGATTAGATGATCACCTCATGATTGTCGATGATATCCGGACGTAATGTGTATCCTTCTTAGCATAATATTTTCTTACCGACATCTAGCGATGTTAGGTACTATGGGAGGCATTGACTTGACCAATCGCGGGGTAGCACGTATGGTTCACATTGTTCGTGTGGTTCGAGGGTTCCAACTTCTCGGTTTATGACTTCCGCTTGTATTCCTGGTACATATTGAAGGCTTATCACTAAGGTTCGAGATTCGTTTACCTCATTATTATGGTATTTATTGTTGAAGACATTATTATGCTTTTGTTCATTACATTACTTGAGGTTTGGGAATTTGATTTGGGGGTTTACAAGTGGAAGTCACAGGGTTATTGCTTATTCCAAGTTCGTATCCACGCTAGTGTTCATTTGATCATTGGTTCATTTTTGGTTCTACATTTTTTTATTGAAGACGTTATTTTAGTAGAAGATTATTTTCGAGTCATATTGCTTGAGGACAAGCAAGACTCTAGTGTGGGGTGGTTTGATATTGCGCATTTCATCTATTATTTCTCTCGCAATATCGGTCATATTTTGGTCCGTTTGGATACGAATTGGAGTATTTTGGTTGATTTTGTGAAGATTCGAGTTTAGGAACCGAGAAGAGTTATTTTGCATAATTTGAAGGCTTTTTAGGTACAATTTACATCGCGTTATCATAAGTACATGTTTTGGTTAAGTTGATAAATTGGTTCGAGTTTTGGTGGATGTTATGTTAAAAAATATAAGTTAGAATTCGGAAAAGAGAAGAGTCGCGACGCGCTAATTAAAGGCCGCAACGCGCCTTTTAGTTATGCTCGACATCAGAAGGTTTTCGTAAAACAAGCATCAGCTACAGTGTTTAGGCCTGGCGCGGGGTTCAAGGTCCGCGACGTGTTCCATAGGTAAAACAGGAGACAGAAGAATTGACAAAAAGGGGATCGAAATTTCAGTGTGAGGCGCGACGCAGGCTAGTGGGTCGCGGCGCGGCTTCGCGTTGGCCAACAATTTTTAGGAAGCCTATTTAAGGCACACAAAAATACCCTAATGATCTAACTTTCATTGAGTCAATTTCTGGAGCACTGTGGGCGATTTTAGGAGCTAAAGGGAGGATTTCTTCATCTTCTAAATATCTCAATCATTCCGGAATCAACCATCGATCCGTTCATCATTCGCGATTGCTTATTTATCTAGGTTGATTTCTTTGTCAATAACAATGAATTCTTTCCTTTATTTATTTGTGATTTTGATTTTAGCCATGATTGTTGGCTAAGTTCTTTAATGTTTGTCTAGATTGAATATTCGTATGTGTATGGATGATACTTTAATGTTTAATTTGATTAATGCATGACAATTATGAGTTTTGATTAAATACCATTCTTATAGGATTTGATTATTGATTAGTGATCATGTTTGAACAAAGGGAACCCTGTTTCAATTTAGAGAACTAATTTTCAATTGATATGTCTTACTCAATTGGGTGCTTACTGGACCAAGGGGTAAACCGGGTAACATAGATTGAACAAAACATGTGTGAATTATGTGTAGCGAACGCGTAACCAATTGAATCTTAGTCTCATAGTTAGTTAATTACTAAGTCACAAACGACAGAGGTCTTTGGTGAAAGGGAACCCTAAGCCAATAAATTCGAGTTTGAGGTGTTTGCTAAAAGAGAACTCTGAGTAAACTGACTTTGTAATTGCATGTATTGATAATTAGAACTAGTGCTTAATAACAAATCATCCGACACTTCGAATAGGAGATCTAGACGATATTCTTTTATCTATTGAATTCAATTCTATCTTTATTGTAAGACCCTGTTTATGTTTCAGTCCTTTTCAGTTGATTGGGATGCCGTCTAGATTGGAGGACGCCGTCCAACAATGAAGGGTTGGACGTCGTCCAAGTTTTGGGACGCCGTCCAACAGAACTGACTGGCTAGCTGTGATAAACTGAGTTAATAAGGGGTATTTTGGTATTTTCACTTGAGGGTCGGTTTATGAGCCACAAAACTGATCCATGGGCTATCTTATCCTCATTTCACCTCTTTTCACTCTCACACTTGTATCTAGAGAGAGAGTAAAAGTTTAGAGAGAGAACTTGATTTGGAGAAGAAGGAGTCAGATTCTCACCAAAGCTCGGGTTCTAAAGTTGTTCATCTCGTTCTTGGCTACATTGTGGTAGTATTGGTAAGTTCAAACTTTGAATTTCATTTGTTTGATTTGAGGTTCAATGTCAGGGTTTGAGCTTGATTAGTTGTGAAACCCTTTTAGATGATGAAGTGGGTTTATGGTGACTAGCTATTCTTGTCACTTGGCGGGTTTTGAGATGGTTGACATTTTGGCCATGTTTAGGCTTTGATTTAGGTTTAATCACTAGGTTTAGTGATTATGGAAGTGTTGGAACCCTTTTGGGAGTATTTGGTTGACTAATTTTGAAATGGGTCAAAATTAGGGTTTGGTGTCATTTTGGGTAAGACGAGTGTTTAACACTTCTGTTTGGGTTTAATTGGCGTATTAGGACCATTTTCACTTGTGTTAGTGATTATTGGTTATTTTGGGCGCGGTTTGGTGCTTGGAAGTGCAATGGTTGAAATTGCACTAAGTGTCGATTTGAGTTGGTTTGTAAATCCACTCTAAGTGTGTTGTTGTATTGTGATAATGGAATAGGTACTTTCCACTGGCGCGTTGCGGATTATTCGGTTGCATTCATCAAGGTGACAAGGTGAGTGTTAATATCCTATGTGCATATGTATGTGTAGGATGGGTACGGGTCGCGTGGAGTGATTCTCGGTTATAGAGCTCACTTCACATATAGGTGGATTTGATGGACTTATGTATGGGTCCAATTGGCACGGTTGTGCATTTTGGTTGACCACCTTTGGCGAGGTGCACATTTTGTGTGTACGTTATCACACGTGTTTGTGATGTGGATTATATAACCCCAATGGCGAAGGGTTGATATTGAGTTGTGAATTGGATAACCCCGATGTGGTGGATTTCATAATCCCGTGACCGTGGGTTTGGATATTGGAGAAGTGGATCACGTGTAGTTCGGATTCACGATGACTCGTGTGGTTCGGTCATCTTATTGAGGTAGTGATCTCGTATGGTTGCGGATTCAATAAGGCTCGTGTAGTTTGGCCAACCTCGATGTTGTTGTGATATTGAAGATAGTAGTCTCGTGTGGATGCGAATTTACTAAGGCTCGTGTAGTATGCCCAATCTTCATTTGGTAATTGGGTTAAGGGGTTAACCTTGGACGTTTGTATATTGGTTTATATATTGTCGTATTGTTGTGATGTAGCTAACCCTCTGGGTGTAGCTTATTGGCGTTGTTCACAGCGTCGCTGGTGAATTTATATTTGTTGTTATTTTAACTTGTTGCTTAGTGAACGTACGGTATGCTTAGCTTATCTTGCCTTTATGCTTGGATGCTCCGGTATGCGTTATTTGATTACTTATGTGGCGTGTCCATTTTATGCATATATATGTATGTAGTATATTCTCACTCACTACGCATTAGCTTAGCTTCTCGTTGGTTACGTTTTTATAGATTTGCATGGATGCGGTGGCTCGGGTAAGTGTGGGAACTAGTGGACTTGCGTAGTTGCTTAGAAGACGTGCTTTTGGATTTGATTAGGATTGGGTAGCGTATCCCCAATCACCATGCTCGGTCTTCGTTTTTGTGTTAAACTTATATGGTCGAAAACTCGTAATTTTGTACGAAAGTCGTAAAACGGCCGATATGGGCCCGATGTCGTAAAACTCAGTTTTATTGTGGAAAACTCTTAGTTTTAATTATTATAACATAATGTGAAAGTGTTTTGGTTTAAAAGTGTTAGGAAGCAGGTTTTTCGCTCGCGTGTATTTGTAAAACTGATCAGAATTATTTAGTTCATTTGGACGTCGTCCAAAAGGCTTGGATGCCATCCAGTCCTTCAGAACTGGACGCCGTCCAGATAGCTGGACGCCGTCCTGATGCACTGTCTCATAAAAAAAAATTAGGCGTGTTTTTGGTCGGATAATGGGTTGGGTCGTTACAAGTGGTATCAGAGCATGGTCTAAGGGATTTAGGTGACTTGAGATAGGTGCCTAGACTTAGACTTTTGTGTGTGCTTAATTGTTGCGGGACTTGTAGGTGTACGAGTCGTAATGGGAACTTGGTTAGTGCCTTAGCGTGTAGGTGAACTAACTAGGGTATTGGATTGTGTTGTGACATTATTCTTGCGTGTGTTTATGTCGCGTGGAATATTTGGTTTTGATTATATCATCGAGCGAGGCGGTCGTTGTACTAACAAGTTGATATGGCATGTGTGCGTAATAAGGACTTGCAAACCTTATTACGGGTGCAAATCAAAGTAGGGGTGAAATGGAGCGTTGTCATAAGAGCTTCATGAGGACTAAACCCCCGATGTATGACGGGAAACCGGATCCTTTGGTAAGTACAACATGGATCTCGGATGTCGAAGGGTGCTTTCATACTATTGATTGCCCTCCCGAGAAGATGACAAGACTCGCTACTAGCTTGTTGCGGGGTAGGGCGAAGGATTGGTTGGATGGTAAGATTGATCTTGTCGGTGGTGAGCCGTTTATGGCGTTATCGTGGGACAAATTTAAGGAGGAATTCTTCAAGGAGTTCCGGACTGCAGTCGATTTGTCGGAATTGGGTAGCGGGTTGCGAAATTTGCAATAGGGTTCTATGGATTTGAACAGTCTCAAGACGACCTTTATGGCGAAGGCTCGTTTTTGCCATCAGTATTTGGGGAATCGATGTGCGTAGAGGTGTATATAAAATAGTTTATATTTTTACAAGGAAAATACTATTAAATACGATACAATTTTACACAAGTTATTTATTTATTTATAGAGTAGATATACCTAAACCTTGCTACAACACTTATAGGCAGTGTACCTAAAGTCCGGTTCGTTCTACAGGGATCTAATAAACTAGTTCAACGCTATATTAGTTTTAACTTATAATTGTAAAAATACAAATATATATATATATATATATATATAAGTAATATTATTATTATAAAAGGGGATTTTTACCGTTTAATGACCGGTTTGTCGATTTTAAAACTTTAGTCGCAGTTAAAACCTAATGTAAAATATTAAAAATAAATATAACTTAATTTAAAGCGTAAAGTAAATAACGATAATGAAATTGCGATAAAATAAAATGACAATAAATAAAGTGCGATAATTAAAAAGTACAATAATTAAAAGTGCAATTAAATACAATGACAGTAAATAAAAGTGCGATAATTAAAAGTGCAATTAAATATGAAATATATAATTATGCTTATTTAAACTTCCGTAATCATGATGTTTGACGTGTTAATTTTAGTTTATTCCCATGAGTTAATTGTCCTTTGTCCTGGATTATTCAATATGTCCATACGGATTTGTCCATAATAGTCCATCAGTCATAATCATAAAGTGCGGAAGTCTTCGTCAAATTATTCTTATTCCCGAAGTCAAATATTCCAACTAATTGGGGATTCGAATTGTAACAAGGTCTTAATACTTTGTTTAATGAATACACCAGGTTATCGACTGCGTGTAATCCAAGGTTTTATTACTTTGTTAACAATCACACCAATTACCCTTGAATGTAATCCACCCCTGTTTCAACAAGTCTATTAACTATTAATCAAGTTCCGTGTCCGGTAAAATGAACAATTATTGGTATTTATAGATATCCCGCCCACCGTACCCAATCAAGCGTATGTGGTTATATATAAATACGTCAAATTATAAGTCTATATATTAAATTAACTGAAGCGACCCGTCCTAATCCATCCGGACGAAGTCCATTTCGATTATAAACGATTCATAACAGTTGATTACATCGCGAGGTACTTGACCTCTATATGATACACTTTACAAACATTGCATTCGTTTTTGAAAAGACAATCTTTCATTACATCTAAAGTTGACAGGCATGCATACCATTTCATAATATATCCAACTAAAATTTACTTAATAATAATCTTCATGAACTCAATGACTCGTATGCAACGTCTTTCGAAATATGCCATGAATGACTCCAAGTAATATCTATAAAATGAGCAAATGCACAGCGGAAGATTTCTTTCGTACCTGAGAATAAACATGCTTTCAAGTGTCAACCAAAAGGTTGGTGAGTTCATTAGTTTACATAAATAATCATTTCCATCATTTTAATAAACCACAAGAATTTCATTTCCAGTTCTCATAAATATATGTCCCATGCATAGAGACAAAAATAATCATTCATATGGTGAACACCTGGTAACCGACATTAACAAGATGCATATAAGAATATCCCCATCATTCCGGGATCCTCCTTCGGACATGATATAAATTTCGAAGTACTAAAGCATCCGGTACTTTGGATGGGGCTTGTTGGGCCCGATAGATCTATCTTTAGGATTCGTGTCAATTAGGGTGTCTGTTCCCTAATTCTTAGATTACCAGACTTAATAAAAAGGGGCATATTCGATTTCGATAATTCAACCATAGAATGTAGTTTCACGTACTTGTGTCTATTTCGTAAAAGAGTTATAAAAGCAGCGCATGTATTCTCAGTCCCAAAAATATATATTGCAAAAGCATTTAAAAAGGGAGCAAATGAAACTCACGCATATAAATATTGTAAAATAGTTAATAAAACATTTGCATGTATTCTCAGCCCAAAATGTATATAAAAAGGGAATAATGAAACTCACCATACTGTATTTTGTAGTAAAAATACATATGACGATATTGAACAATGCAGGGTTGGCCTCGGATTCACGAACCTATATCATTTGTATATCTATTAATACATATAAATGTAATCGAGCGAGTTTACATATATTGTTATTAATAGTAGGTTTATTATATTTTATGTTATTTAGTTAAATTTAATATATTTAATTTATATATTTTATATATATACTAATATTTATTTTTCTTTATACAGGTCATAAATAATAACTTTTACTAGGGTTTATATATGATAAAAGTATATTTATATATCAATTGATATCTTTTTTTATAATTTAATTAGTAAAAAAAATGTTGATATATATTACTTAATATTTTAGTAATGAAATTTTTATATACGAATATCTATTTGTAATAATATTGATAATGACCAGTGATAATAATAATAATGATATTTTATTTATATTTTTCTTGAAAACAGTATATTTATTCTTAAAATCTATCTTCATAATCCTACTAGTTTTTAAAATAATTAGTTTTCATATTTAACCATGTGATAATGATAATAGATTGTATTGTTTTCCTATTAATGATAATAATATTCATAATGTTTTGTTAGTATTAACATATCCCTAATCTTAATCGTAATAGTTAATAATAACAATAATGATACAATAATAATAATACAAATAATAATAACAGTGTTAATATTAATAAATGATAATACTTAGTAATATAATAATACTAGTAACTAATAATAATAATAATAATAATAATAATAATAATAATAATAATAATAATAATAATAATAATAATAATAATAATAATAATAATAATAATATTAAAAATGAATATGCTAGAAAACTACCTTATGATTAAGTTCTAAAAAGAATAACCCATTGTAGGGCTCGAACCCGTGACCCCTCGCCAAACCGAACCAACACACAACCATCCAGCTGCTACTGACATTTCTGATTCAATCCCAAGTCATATTTATTTAATCCATATAATCTGCTTTTTATTCCCTTCTTCCTCCACCAATTAGTCGACCCAGGTTCCAAAATCAAAGCAACCTAATAACTAATTTATTTGTTTGATTTAAACTCGTATTTGGAATCTAAAATAAAAAAAATCGTTTAAGGTTTGTATCAATAGAAAAAAAAAATATAAATATGATCAAAACATACCCGCTGGCCGTCGCTGTATTAAATAAAAAAAAATTTGATTTCAATTCTTGAGTACGTATTTGACAAAACTTATAACATGAAATATATTTCAATTCAATCCTAGAAACTTAATCAAACATCAATTTAATCAGAATCAACATGACAAGCTCGAATTCGATCATGAACACAGGGTTGACTTTTACGTTTTAAAACTTTGACTCAAGAATTTGAGCTTGATATAACGAATTAAGACCTGAGAATTTAAGGAAACATTCACGACCTGAATAAGAACACTTCTGCATTTCTACTTCTTGTCAATTCGTTGTGAGTCAATTCAAAGGTGAAATGGGTTTGAGAAAAAAAATATTTGCTGTTCTTCATTTAATTTTCTGTTCGAATTCTTTTGTGATTGCAGTGGAGAAATTAAAGTGCACAATTGAATGATTTATGCTGTGGTAATAAATAAACCGAAGATTGTTATGTAGCGTATGATTGGAGTCGACCATACATCATGGGTAGAGGAAAGACAGAAGAAAATTGGGTAAAGAAGATAGTTACAGCACATCATATATATTCAATTTTTTTTTAAAACGTGTAAAAATCTGGGCTTATATATTATAAATAAATAATAATAATTATTACATAAATTACATAAATTAATAATAATTTTGTTTATATTAATAATAATAATGAAATACAAATAATATAATAATAATAGTTATAATAGTAATAATATTATTATCATTAATGATAATAATAATAAGTTGTATGATAATAATAATAACCATAACTATGTTAATAATTTTAGTAATAATGTAATATATATATATATATATATATATATATATATATATATATATATATATATATATATATATATATATATATATATATATATATAATAACAATAATAATAATGTAAATACTTAATGATATAAATAATACTAATATTGATAATAATAATGAAAGTAGTAATAGTAATATTAGTATTAATCCAACCATCATATTTTAACTTGTAATTAATATTACATATTATTATTTATTTAATATTTACTAATTATATAATATATTCTATAATAACATATCTTGAACATGTTTTAATTATACATTGCAAGTTATATTCATATATATATATATATATATATATATATATATATATATATATATATATATATATATATATATATATATATATATATATATATATATATATAATATCGTAATAGTTTTCATTACAACTTATAATATTTTACATATTTATCTATAACATCAAATACATATAATAGTTTATTATTATGTTTAAAAATTTATTAATAATTTTGTAAATCTATGGTTATGTAAGTGTACATATTCGTTTACAAATAATTGTTCGTGAATCGTCGGAAATGGTCGAAGTTAAATGCTTGTATGAAAATAGTTTAAAATTCCTGAGACTCAACATTACAGACTTTACTTAACCTGTCGAAATCCTATAAAGATTAAGTTTAAATTTGATCGGAAATCTCCGGGTCGTCACAGTACCAATCCGTTAAAGAAATTTCGTCCCGAAATTTGAGTGAGGTGGTCATGGCAAACAATAAAAATGTTTTCATGACGAATATGAGTTGATAAATGAAATGTCCCGTTCTTATTGATTAAAAACATTCCATATTAATTGATTTCGTTGCGAGGTTTTGACCTCTATATGAGACGTTTTTCAAAGACTGCATTCATTTTTAAAACAAACCATAACCTTTATTTCATAAATAAAGGTTTAAAAAGCTTTACGTAGATTATCAAATAATGATAATCTAAAATATCCTGTTTACACACGACCATTACATAATGGTTTACAATACAAATATGTTACATCGAAATCAGTTTCTTGAATGCAGTTTTTACACAATATCATACAAACATGGACTCCAAATCTTGTCCTTATTTTAGTATGCAACAGCGGAAGCTCTTAGTATTCACCTGAGAATAAACATGCTTTAAACGTCAACAAAAATGTTGGTGAGTTATAGGTTTAACCTATATATATCAAATCGTAACAATAGACCACAAGATTTCATATTTCAATACACATCCCATACATAGAGATAAAAATCATTCATATGGTGAACACCTGGTAACCGACATTAACAAGATGCATATATAAGAATATCCCCATCATTCCGGGACACCCTTCGGATATGATATAAATTTCGAAGTACTAAAGCATCCGGTACTTTGGATGGGGTTTGTTAGGCCCAATAGATCTATCTTTAGGATTCGCATCAATTAGGGTGTCTGTTCCCTAATTCTTAGATTACCAGACTTAATAAAAAGGGGCATATTCGATTTCGATAATTCAACCATAGAATGTAGTTTCACGTACTTGTGTCTATTTTGTAAATCATTTATAAAACCTGCATGTATTCTCATCCCAAAAATATTAAATTTTAAAAGTGGGACTATAACTCACTTTCACAGATTTTTACTTCGTCGAGAAGTAAGACTTGGCCACTGTTGATTCACGAACCTATAACAATATATACATATATGTTAAAGTATGTTCAAAATATATTTACAACACTTTTAATATATTTTGATGTTTTAAGTTTATTAAGTCAGCTGTCCTCGTTAGTAACCTACAACTAGTTGTCCACAGTTAGATGTACAGAAATAAATCGATAAATATTATCTTGAATCAATCCACGACCCAGTGTATACGTATCTCAGTATTGATCACAACTCAAACTATATATATTTTGGAATCAACCTCAACCCTGTATAGCTAACTCCAACATTCACATATAGAGTGTCTATGGTTGTTCCGAAATATATATAGATGTGTCAACATGATAGGTCGAAACATTGTATACGTGTCTATGGTATCTCAAGATTACATAATATACAATACAAGTTGATTAAGTTATGGTTGGAATAGATTTGTTACCAATTTTCACGTAGCTAAAATGAGAAAAATTATCCAATCTTGTTTTACCCATAACTTCTTCATTTTAAATCCGTTTTGAGTGAATCAAATTGCTATGGTTTCATATTGAACTCTATTTTATGAATCTAAACAGAAAAAGTATAGGTTTATAGTCGGAAAAATAAGTTACAAGTCGTTTTTGTAAAGGTAGTCATTTCAGTCGAAAGAACGACGTCTAGATGACCATTTTAGAAAACATACTTCCACTTTGAGTTTAACCATAATTTTTGGATATAGTTTCATGTTCATAATAAAAATCATTTTCTCAAAATAAAAACTTTTAAATCAAAGTTTATCATAGTTTTTAATTAACTAACCCAAAACAGCCCGCGGTGTTACTACGACGGCGTAAATCCGGTTTTACGGTGTTTTTCGTGTTTCCAGGTTTTAAATCATTAAGTTAGCATATCATATAGATATAGAACATGTGTTTAGTTAATTTTAAAAGTCAAGTTAGAAGGATTAACTTTTGTTTGCGAACAAGTTTAGAATTAACTAAACTATGTTCTAGTGATTACGAGTTTAAACCTTCGAATAAGATAGTTTTATATATATGAATCGAATGATGTTATGAACATCATTACTACCTCAAGTTTAGTAGGTAAACCTACTGGAAGTGACAAGAAATGATCTAGCTTCAAAGGATCTTGGATGGCTTGAAAGTTCTTGAAGTAGGATCATGACACAAAAACAAGTTCACGTAAGATTTTTACTCGAATTAAGATAGTTTATAGTTATAGAAATTGAATCAAAGTTTGAATATGAATATTACCTTGAATAAGAAAGATAACCTACTGTATATAACAAAGGTTTCTTGATCTTAGATGATTACTTGGAATGGATTAGAAAGCTTGGAAGTAAATTAGTAAACTTGAAGGGATTTTTGAAGTGTTCTTGAAGTGTTCTTCCTATGATGATTATAGCTTGATTCTTGAAGTGATTTTTGATGAAGATGATGATTAACTACTGGAAAAATACGTTTATAATAGTGTGTGTGTGTGTTGAGAGAGAATTAGAAAGAGAATTGGAAGTGAAATGGAGTGAATGATGAGTGGTAATTGGTGAGTGGTGAGTGGGGTTAAAAGGAGTTCTAGTTAGTTGACTAGCTCATGGTAGAAGTTAAAATTGATTAGTCATACATGACATAATCAAGAGTGGAATCCCATGCTAGTTCCTATTGGTATATACCCATAGTAAGTACGTTTTGAAGCTGTGTATAATACGGGTAAGAATACGACTAGAATTCTTGATGAAAGAAAAGAATGGGAAAGTAACTGTAACCATTTTCGTTAAGTATGAGTGTTTTGATATATGTCTTGAAGTCTTCCAAAATTATTTTAATACATCAAAATACACTACATGTATATACATTTTAACTGAGTCGTTAAGTCATCGTTAGTCGTTACATGTAAGTGTTGTTTTGAAACCTTTAAGTTAACGATCTCAATTAATGTTGTTAACCCATTGTTTATTATATCTAATGAGATGTTAAATTATTATATTATCATGATATTATGATATATTAATATATCTTAATATGATATATATACATTTAAATGTCGTTACAACGATAATCGTTACATATATGTCTCGTCTCGAAATCCTTAAGTTAGTAGTCTTGTTTATATGTATATAACTCATTGTTAATATACTTATGGAGATACTTACTTATCATAATCTCATGTTAACCATATGTATATCCATATATATATCGTCATGTCGTTTTTACAAGTTTTAACGTTCGTGAATCGCCAGTCAACTTGGGTGGTCAATTGTCTATATGAAACATATTTCAATTAATCAAGTCTTAACAAGTTTGATTGCTTAACATGTTGGAAACACTTAATCATGTAAATATCAATCTCAATTAATATATATAAACATGGACAAGTTCGGGTCACTACAGTACCTACCCGTTAAATAAATTTCGTCCCGAAATTTTAAGCTGTTGAAGGTGTTGACGAATCTTCTGGAAATAGATGCGGGTATTTCTTCTTCATCTGATCTTCACGCTCCCAGGTGAACTCAGGTCCTCTACGAGCATTCCATCGAACCTTAACAATTGGTATCTTGTTTTGCTTAATTCTTTTAACCTCACGATCCATTATTTCGACGGGTTCTTCGATGAATTGGAGTTTTTTGTTGATTTGGATTTCATCTAACGGAATAGTGAGATCTTCTTTAGCAAAACATTTCTTCAAATTCGAGACGTGGAAAGTGTTATGTACAGCCGCGAGTTGTTGAGGTAACTCAAGTCGGTAAGTTACTGGTCCGACACGATCAATAATCTTGAATGGTCCAATATACCTTGGATTTAATTTCCCTCGTTTACCAAATCGAACAACGCCTTTCCAAGGTGCAACTTTAAGCATGACCATCTCTCCAATTTCAAATTCTATATCTTTTCTTTTAATGTCAGCGTAGCTCTTTTGTCGACTTTGGGCGATTTTCAACCGTTGTTGAATTTGGATGATCTTCTCGGTAGTTTCTTGTATAATCTCCGGACCCGTAATCTGTCTATCCCCCACTTCACTCCAACAAATTGGAGACCTGCACTTTCTATCATAAAGTGCTTCAAACGGCGCCATCTCAATGCTTGAATGGTAGCTGTTGTTATAGGAAAATTTTGCTAACGGTAGATGTCGATCCCAACTGTTTCCGAAATCAATAACACATGCTCGTAGCATGTCTTCAAGCGTTTGTATCGTCCTTTCGCTCTGCCCATCAGTTTATGGATGATAGGCAGTACTCATGTCTAGACGAGTTCCTAATGCTTGCTGTAATGTCTGCCAGAATCTTGAAATAAATCTGCCATCCCTATCAGAGATAATAGAGATTGGTATTCCATGTCTGGAGACGACTTCCTTCAAATACAGTCGTGCTAACTTCTCCATCTTGTCATCTTCTCTTATTGGCAGGAAGTGTGCTGATTTGGTGAGACGATCAACTATTACCCAAATAGTATCAAAACCACTTGCAGTCCTTGGCAATTTAGTGATGAAATCCATGGTAATGTTTTCCCATTTCCATTCTAGGATTTCAGGTTGTTGAAGTAGACCTGATGGTTTATGATGCTCAGCTTTGACCTTAGAACACGTCAAACATTCTCCTACGTATTTAGCAACATCGGCTTTCATACCCGGCCACCAAAAATGTTTCTTGAGATCCTTGTACATCTTCCCCGTTCCAGGATGTATTGAGTATCTGGTTTTATGAGCTTCTCTAAGTACCATTTCTCTCATATCTCCAAATTTTGGTACCCAAATCCTTTCAGCCCTATACCAGGTTCCGTCTTCCCGAATATTAAGATGCTGCTCCGATCCTTTGGGTATTTCATCCTTTAAATTTCCTTCTTTTAAAACTCCTTGTTGCGCCTCCTTTATTTTAGTAGTAAGGTTATTATGAATCATTATATTCATAGATTTTACTCGAATGGGTTCTCTGTCCTTCCTGCTCAAGGCATCGGCTACCACATTTGCCTTCCCTGGGTGGTAACGAATCTCAAAGTCGTAATCATTCAACAATTCAATCCACCTACGCTGCCTCATATTCAGTTGTTTCTGATTAAATATGTGTTGAAGACTTTTATGGTCGGTATATATAATACTTTTGACCCCATATAAGTAGTGCCTCCAAGTCTTTAATGCAAAAACAACCGCACCTAATTCCAAATCATGCGTCGTATAATTTTGCTCGTGAATCTTCAATTATCTAGTCGCACCTTCGTTCGTTGCATTAATACACAGCCGAGACCTTGCTTTGATGCGTCACAATAAATCACAAACTCATCATTCCCTTTAGGCAATGACAATATAGGTGCCGTAGTTAGCTTTTTCTTCAATAACTGAAACGCTTTCTCTTGTTCATCCTTCCATTCAAATTTCTTCCCTTTATGCGTTAATGCAGTCAAGGGTTTTGCTATTCTGGAAAAGTCTTGGATGAACCTTCTGTAGTAACCAGCTAGTCCTAAAAACTGGCGTATGTGTTTCGGAGTTTTCGGGGTTTCCCACTTTTCAACAGTTTCTATCTTTGCCGGATCCACCTTAATACCTTTTTTGTTCACTATGTGACCGAGGAATTGAACTTCTTCCAACCAAAATGCACACTTTGAAAATTTAGCGTACAATTCTTCCTTCCTCAATACTTCTAACACCTTTCTCAAATGTTGACCGTGTTCTTGGTCATTCTTTGAGTAAATAAGTATGTCATCAATGAAAACAATGACAAACTTATCAAGGTATGGTCCAAACACTCGGTTCATAAGATCCATGAACACAGCTGGTGCATTAGTTAAACCAAATGGCATGACCATAAATTCGTAATGACCGTAATGTGTTCTGAAAGCAGTCTTTGGAATATCATCTTCTTTCACCCGCATTTGATGATACCCGGAACGTAAGTCAATCTTTGAATAAACAGACGAGCCTTGTAGTTGATCAAATAAGTCGTCGATTCTCGGTAGTGGGTAGCAGTTCTTGATGGTAAGTTTGTTCAACTCTCGGTAGTCGATACACAACCTGAATGTACCATCTTTCTTCTTGACGAACAAAACAGGAGCTCCCCACGGTGATGTGCTTGGTCGAATGAAACCATGCTCTAAAAGTTCTTGTAATTGGCTTTGCAGTTCTTTCATCTCGCTGGGTGCGAGTCTGTAAGGAGCACGAGCTATTGGTGCAGCTCCTGGTACAAGATCTATTTGAAATTCAACGGATCGATGTGGGGGTAATCCCGGTAATTCTTTCGGAAATACATCGGGAAATTCTTTTGCGACGGGAACATCATTGATGCTCTTTTCTTCAGTTTGTACTTTCTCGACGTGTGCTAGAACAGCATAGCAACCTTTTCTTATTAGTTTTTGTGCCTTCAAATTACTAATAAGATGTAGCTTCGTGTTGCCCTTTTCTCCGTACACCATTAAGGGTTTTCCTTTTTCTCGTATAATGCGAATTGCATTTTTGTAACAAACGATCTCTGCTTTCACTTCTTTCAACCAGTCCATATTGATTATCACATCAAAACTCCCTAACTCTACTGGTATCAAGTCAATCTTAAATGTCTCGCTAACCAGTTTAATTTCTCGATTCCGACATATATTATCTGCTGAAATTAATTTACCATTTGCTAATTCGAGTAAAAATTTACTATCCAAAGGCGTCAATGGACAACTTAATTTAGCACAAAAATATCTACTCATATAGCTTCTATCCGCACCCGAATCAAATAAAACGTAAGCAGATTTATTGTCAATAAGAAACGTACCCATAACAAGCTCCGGGTCTTCCTGAGCCTCTGCCGCATTAATATTGAAAACTCTTCCGCGGCCTTGTCCATTCGTGTTCTCCTGGTTCGGGCAATTTCTAATAATGTGGCCCGGTTTTCCACATTTATAACAAACTACATTGGCATAACTTGCTCCGACACTACTTGCTCCGCCATTACTCATTCCGACACCATTTGTTCCTTTCGTTCTATTAACCCCTGGTCCGTAGACCTCACATTTCGCCGCGCTATGACCATTTCTTTTACACTTGTTGCAAAATTTGGTGCAGAACCCCGAGTGATACTTTTCACACCTTTGGCATAGCTGCTTCTGATTGTTGTTGTTGTTGCGGTTATTATTGTTGTTGAGATGATTGTTGTAGTTGCTGTTGTTGTCGTTGTTGTTGTTGTTGTTGTTGGGCCGTTTGTTGTAGTTGCGATTGATGTTGCGATTGTTGGGATAATTGTTACGATTATTGTTGTAATTGCTGTTGTTGTTGTATTGGTGATTCTTATCACCATTTTCCTCCCACTTTCTTTTGACTTGCTTCACATTGGCCTCTTCAGCAGTCTGTTCTTTAATTCTTTCTTCAATCTGGTTCACTAGTTTGTGAGCCATTCTACATGCCTGTTGTATGGAGGCGGGCTCGTGTGAACTTATATCTTCTTGGATTCTTTCCGGTAATCCTTTCACAAACGCGTCGATCTTCTCTTTCTCATCTTCGAATGCTCCCGGACACAATAGGCACAATTCTGTGAATCGTCTTTCGTACGTGGTAATATCAAATCCTTGGGTTCGTAACCCTCTAAGTTCTGTCTTGAGCTTATTGACCTCGGTTCTGGGACGGTACTTCTCGTTCATCAAGTGCTTGAATGCTGACCACGGTAGTGCGTACGCATCGTCTTGTCCCACTTGCTCTAGATAGGTATTCCACCATGTTAACGCAGAACCTGTGAAGGTATGCGTAGCGTACTTTACTTTGTCCTCTTCAGTACACTTACTTATGGCAAACACCGATTCGACCTTCTCGGTCCACCGTTTCAATCCGATCGGTCCTTCGGTTCCATCAAATTCCAAAGGTTTGCAGGCAGTGAATTCTTTGTAGGTGCATCCTACACGATTTCCTGTACTGCTAGATCCAAGGTTATTGTTGGTATGTAGCGCAGCCTGTACTGCGGCTATGTTTGAAGCTATAAAAGTACGGAATTCCTCTTCATTCATATTCACGGTGTGTCGAGTAGTCGGTGCCATTTCCTTCAAAATAGTCAAATGGAACAAGTTAATCATACAGAATATTAAGAGTAGTTAATAGTATTTCGTAGCATAATATGAACTCATTTATAAAAGCTTTTTCTTCATATTAGCGTTTTATAAGTTTAAATTCGGGTAGTACCTACCCGTTAAGTTCATACTTAGTAGCTAATATACAATTCAACTACTACAATTCTATATGAAAAACTGATTATAATAATATTTCGCGTTCAAACTTTTATACAATATTTTACAAACTTACAATACCGCTTATTTTACATAAAGCATGAAATATAGCACACAATAACTTTGATACAAGATAGTTGTGAAGATAATTATAGCTAGTACACAAGTCGTTCAGCAAAGGTAATAAAGACACGTAATTCATACGTCCAGAAACAAGTCATGCATTCTGGTTTTACTAGGACTACTTCCCATCCTTGGTCTTGTGGAACATAACCGTTATGGCCGTTGATAAGACAGCGTGTTGTAACGTCGTCAAAGGGATGAGGGTTACGTAATGTCCAACAGTCCCGTAACAATCTAAAAACCTCATTTCTTACCCCAATTACCGACTCCGTCACTTGTGGGAACGTTTTGTTTAATAGTTGTAGGCCGATGTTCTTGTTCTTACTTTGGTGAGAAGCGAACATTACTAATCCGTAAGCATAACATGCTTCTTTATGTTGCATGTTAGCCGCTTTTTCTAAATCACGAAGTCCAATATTCGGATATATTGAGTCAAAATAATTTCTTAACCCATTGCGTAAAATAGCATTTGGGTTCCCCGCAATATATGCGTCAAAGTAAACACATCGTAACTTATGGATTTCCCAATGTGATATCCCCCATCTTTCAAACGAAAGCCTTTTATAAACCAAGGCATTCTTGGAACGTTCTTCGAATGTCTTACAAACTGATCTCGCCTTAAATAGTTGTACCGAAGAATTCTGACCGACTCTAGACAAGATTTCATCAATCATGTCTCCAGGTAGGTCTCTTAAAATATTGGGTTGTCTATCCATTTTGTGTTTTTATACTGTAAAATAGACAAGAGTTAGATTCATAAAAAAATACTTATTAATACAAGCAATTTTTACATATATCATAAAGCATAAGCACACTATATTACATATATTACACCACACGAATACAACTATCTTATTCCGACTCGCTTGTTTCTTCTTCTTCGGTTTTGGTTCGTTTTACCAAGTTTCTAGGGATATATGATGTTCCCCTAATACGAGCCGTCGTTTTCCACATTGGTTTAGAAAAACCTGGTGGTTTAGAGGTTCCCGGGTCATTGTTACAACTTAAGGACTTCGGGGGTTGACGATACATATAAAGTTCATCGGGGTTGGAATTAGATTTCTCTATTTTTATGCCCTTTCCCTTATTATTTCCTTTTACCTTTTTAAATTCAGTTGGGGTAATTTCTATAGCATCATCGGAATTCTCGTCAGAATCCGATTCATCGGAGAATTGGTAATCCTCCCAATATTTTGCTTCCTTAGCAGAAACACCATTGACCATAATTAACCTTGGTCGGTTGGTTGAGGATTTTCTTTTACTTAACCATTTTATTATTTCCCCCACCGGTTTTATTTCTTCATCCGGTTCCGATTCTTCTTCCGGTTCCGATTCTTCTTCTGGATCCGACTCTTCTTCCGGTTCCTCTTCGGGAACTTGTGAATCAGTCCACGAATCATTCCAATTTACATTTGACTCTTCATTATTATTAGGTGAGTCAATGGGACTTGTTCTAGAGGTAGACATCTATCACATAATATCAAACACGTTAAGAGATTAATATATCACATATTATTCACATGTTAAAAATATATAGTTTCCAACAAAATTTGTTAAGCAATCATTTTTCAAGTAAACACGGTCGAAGTCCAGACTCACTAATGCATCCTAATAAACTCGATAAGACACACTAATGCAAAATTCTGGTTCTCTAAGACCAACGCTCAGATACCAACTGAAATGTCCCGTTCTTATTGATTAAAAACGTTCCATATTAATTGATTTCGTTGCGAGGTTTTGACCTCTATATGAGATGTTTTTCAAAGACTGCATTCATTTTTAAAACAAACCATAACCTTTATTTCATAAATAAAGGTTTAAAAAACTTTACGTAGATTATCAAATAATGATAATCTAAAATATCCTGTTTACACACGACCATTACATAATGGTTTACAATACAAATATGTTACATCGAAATCAGTTTCTTGAATGCAGTTTTTACACAATATCATACAAACATGGACTCCAAATCTTGTCCTTATTTTAGTATGCAACAGCAGAAGCTCTTAATATTCACCTGAGAATAAACATGCTTTAAACGTCAACAAAAATGTTGGTGAGTTATAGGTTTAACCTATATATATCAAATCGTAACAATAGACCACAAGATTTCATATTTCAATACACATCCCATACATAGAGATAAAAATCATTCATATGTTGAACACCTGGTAACTGACATTAACAAGATGCATATATAAGAATATCCCCATCATTCCGGGACACCCTTCGGATATGATATAAATTTCGAAGTACTAAAGCATCCGGTACTTTGGATGGGGTTTGTTAGGCCTAATAGATCTATCTTTTGGATTCGCGTCAATTAGGGTGTCTGTTCCCTAATTCTTAGATTACCAGACTTAATAAAAAGGGGCATATTCGATTTTGATAATTCAACCATAGAATGTAGTTTCACGTACTTGTGTCTATTTTGTAAATCATTTATAAAACCTGCATGTATTCTCATCCCAAAAATATTAGATTTTAAAAGTGGGACTATAACTCACTTTCACAGATTTTTACTTCGTCGAGAAGTAAGACTTGGCCACTGTTGATTCACGAACCTATAACAATATATACATATATATTAAAGTATGTTCAAAATATATTTACAACACTTTTAATATATTTTGATGTTTTAAGTTTATTAAGTCAACTGTCCTCGTTAGTAACCTACAACTAGTTGTCCACAGTTAGATGTACAGAAATAAATCGATAAATATTATCTTGAATCAATCCACGACCCAGTGTATACGTATCTCAGTATTGATCACAACTCAAACTATATATATTTTGGAATCAACCTCAACCCTGTATAGCTAACTCCAACATTCACATATAGAGTATTTATGGTTGTTCCGAAATATATATAGATGTGTCGACATGATAGGTCGAAACATTGTATACGTGTCTATGGTATCTCAAGATTACATAATATACAACACAAGTTGATTAAGTTATGGTTGGAATAGATTTGTTACCAATTTTCACGTAGCTAAAATGAGAAAATTTATCCAATCTTGTTTTACCCATAACTTCTTCATTTTAAATCCGTTTTGAGTGAATCAAATTGCTATGGTTTCATATTGAACTCTATTTTATGAATCTAAACAGAAAAAGTATAGGTTTATAGTCAGAAAAATAAGTTACAAGTCATTTTTGTAAAGGTAGTCATTTCAGTCAAAAGAACGACGTCTAGATGACCATTTTAGAAAACATACTTCCACTTTGAGTTTAACCATAATTTTTGGATATAGTTTCATGTTCATAATAAAAATCATTTTCTCAGAATAAAAACTTTTAAATCAAAGTTTATCATAGTTTTTAATTAACTAACCCGAAACAGCCCGCGGTGTTACTACGACGGCGTAAATCCGGTTTTACGGTGTTTTTCGTGTTTCCAGGTTTTAAATCATTAAGTTAGCATATCATATAGATATAGAACATGTGTTTAGTTAATTTTAAAAGTCAAGTTAGAAGGATTAACTTTTGTTTGCGAACAAGTTTAGAATTAACTAAACTATGTTCTAGTGATTACGAGTTTAAACCTTCGAATAAGATAGTTTTATATATATGAATCGAATGATGTTATGAACATCATTACTACCTCAAGTTCAGTAGGTAAACCTACTGGAAGTGACAAGAAATGATCTAGCTTCAAAGGATCTTGGATGGCTTGAAAGTTCTTGAAGTAGGATCATGACACAAAAACAAGTTCAAGTAAGATTTTTACTCGAATTAAGATAGTTTATAGTTATAGAAATTGAATCAAAGTTTGAATATGAATATTACCTTGAATAAGAAAGATAACCTACTGTATATAACAAAGGTTACTTGATCTTAGATGATTACTTGGAATGGATTAGAAAGCTTGAAAGTAAATTAGTAAACTTGAAGGGATTTTTGAAGTGTTCTTGAAGTGTTCTTCCTTTGATGATTATAGCTTGATTCTTGAAGTGATTTTTGATGAAGATGATGATTAACTACTGGAAAAATACATTCATAATAGTGTGTGTGTGTTGAGAGAGAATTAGAAAGAGAATTGGAAGTGAAATGGAGTGAATGATGAGTGGTAATTGGTGAGTGGTGAGTGGGGTTAAAAGGAATTCTAGTTAGTTGACTAGCTCATGGTAGAAGTTAAAATTGATTAGTCATACATGACATAATCAAGAGTGGAATCCCATGCTAGTTCCTATTGGTATATACCCATAGTAAGTACATTTTGAAGCTGTGTATAATACGGGTAAGAATACGACTAGAATTCTTGATGAAAGAAAAGAATGGGAAAGTAACTGTAACAATTTTCGTTAAGTATGAGTGTTTTGATATATGTCTTGAAGTCTTCCAAAAGTATTTTAATACATCTAAATACACTACATGTATATACATTTTAACTGAGTCGTTAAATCATCGTTAGTCGTTACACGTAAGTGTTGTTTTCAAACCTTTAAGTTAACGATCTCAATTAATGTTGTTAACCCATTTTTTATTATATCTAATGAGATGTTAAATTATTATATTATCATGATATTATGATATATTAATATATCTTAATATGATATATATACATTTAAATGTCGTTACAACGATAATCGTTACATATATGTCTCGTTTCGAAATCCTTAAGTTAGTAGTCTTGTTTATATGTATATAACTCATTGTTAATATACTTATGGAGATACTTACTTATCATAATCTCATGTTAACCATATGTATATCCATATATATATCGTCATGTCATTTTTACAAGTTTTAACGTTCGTGAATCGCCGGTCAACTTGGGTGGTCAATTGTCTATATGAAACATATTTCAATTAATCAAGTCTTAACAAGTTTGATTGCTTAACATGTTGGAAACACTTAATCATGTAAATATCAATCTCAATTAATATATATAAACATGGACAAGTTCGGGTCACTACAATAAATAGAGTTTTTGTTATCATTGGATAATATGGGTAAAACAATTCGATTACGCGAAGAGTATAAGTGAAGCTATAGCAAAAGAGTGAAACGAATAAATGTAGATTCGACTTACCCGGTGGCGTAGTTACGGTTGATTTCCGGAATTCAAGGAATTTAGAGAAATCTTCGAAATCTAAAAGATTTGATTCTTCAGTGAATAAGGAAATTAAGATTTCTATAATCAATTACGGTGATCTGTCTTGATTGTTACGTCTGATTTTTTTTTATAAATTAAGCCCTTCCGTTCCATTATTCACACCATTCCTATACTTTCTTTCTTATTTCATACATCTAAAAGATTGTGAAATGCTTAATCCCGTTCTAATCCTTGATGTTTTCTTAATCATCATTTCTGTCATCCTTCTTTTCAATCTTCCACCAGAAGAATCTATTTACTCCTACTATTACCTTGGGGTAATACTATTCTTAATTATACCATGTCTTTATATTATTATTCGTATTAATATCCACGGTTTGTAACCTCCGTGTTATTATTGGGCTTTATATTTTCTCTTATATTTTGGAGCTTTGTCCCTTCGTTTCTTTTTCTTGCGATTAAACACCGCTTGTAATGGTTCAGAATTCGCAGATATAAACTTCGGAATGAACATTGTTAATGCTCTAAGAAGGAAATCGTAATGGCACGATTTGATTTGTCAAATTACCAGAATTACTGAGAATAGAACTATCAAGATTATATTTTCTTGATATGTTCGGAGGTGAAGTAGAATGAACGAGTCATGTAACATGGCACATGATGACGTTTTGATCTGTGAATCATCACGTTCCATTAGAAACTCAGCATGGCTTACTATAATATAATCACGTTGATCAAGTGTCATTATATTATAATAACTCATGCATCAGTTCCCAACATTACTTCAATAACATTCATATTTTAGGCTTGAAAATTTACAGAATATAGAAACTAACAGTTTCTATATGATGTAACACTGATAGCACAAAGAGATTATTGATTTCAGATAAGAATAGTTATGAAAATATCTTCAGAAATAGGGAGGATATTTGTAATGAAAGATACAATAATATCTTTGAATATCTAAGATCAGAGGATGATGGAAACTATTATCCGCAAGAGTTTAGAGTACGGAGCAAGATATTCGCTAAAGACTTCAGCAGGCATTGAATCATTTGGATTCTTTGAAGTCAAACTTATTCTTTGTGATTTGTCCACGGCTTCCTTCCTAGTTTCGTATAATCTGCTTTTCGGTACTAAATTTTCTATTGAGTGTTTCCAATACTCCATTCTTTATCATCAAACTTTCGATGGTTAAGCTCGTTTACGGTTGCCTACAATTTTTTGCTGCTTCATTCAGCTTTTTCAAATTTCAATGTATTGATTCATAGACTGGGTGCTTTTCAAGATTTCAGAGTTGAAGATCATAATTCTAAGAGATAAATGTTATATGTATACATATAACTGTTGATGTAGACATACTGCGAGATTTCAAGATACTGATTGCTAAAATCTGATGATTCATATGGCAATTCTCGTTACAAGATGCGAATGAGTAAATGATGGGATTTCGATAAATATAATGATTTTTCAGAAAGTCAAAGATAATTGATGTTGCTGGTAAGTTTACTGCTAATGTAGTGAGATATAAACGGTTTTCCGGTATTGATGACGAAAGGCAATATATATATATATATCAGGGTTAAAATAAGCTAATCCGAGTGAAAAGTCGAAGTTGACTTGTTGGAGCTGTGACAAAATTGTCTAATTCTGGAAAGGGATTGTAAAACTGTTTTCGGTAATAACAATGCCAAAGGAGCTAGCACAGATAGGTGTTAAACGTTTACTCGGGTTCTGAGAGTTTTCATGTGCATAACTATATGTATCAATCTTTTCTTCCATAGATAGAGTGCAGTTGGTTCATCCTCTAGATTGAGGTATTTTCAAGAATCACGAAAGGTTTGAACGCAGATTGTAATCATCGAGATACAAATGAGGTTTAAGATGAAATCAAGTGGCAAACTTGAAGAATTGTTTAGTTTCATATGTTATAATCAATATTTTAATTAATTTTAATTGTCCAGTGTTGGTAGTCCACAGTTGATAGTCCACATTTAACAGTCCAATAATTCATATATAGCTTAATATATAATATTCGAATTAATTAATACGTATCGTGACCCGTATTCGTCTCAGACTCGATCATAACTCAAACTATATATATTATTGTAGAATCAACCTCAACCCTGTATAGCTAACTCTAGCATTACTGCATATAGAGTGTCTATGGTTATTCCAAATAATATATATAGATGTGTCGATATGATATGTCAAAACCTTGTATACGTGTCCCGATATTTAAAGTGCGTAAAATAAATAACATAAATTAAATGACGATAACTAAAATTGCGAGAATATAAATTGCGATAAATAAACTGCGATAAATAAATTGCGATAATTAAATTGCGATAAATAAATTGCGATAAAATAAAATGTAATACGGAATTAACAGTTAGCTAGGAACAGTTAGCTAGGATCTTGTTAGTGTGGTTTCTTAACAAAATTTTATATTGTTAATTAGTCTGTTTCTAATCAATTTTTATTGTGTCCATTATTTCTTCATTATGCCACTTGTTGGATTTTGATAGGTCAAAATCCGAATATGAAATTGAATTTGAATGAAAATAGTTATTCTTTGGTGAACGGATACGTATATCGGTGGTTGTATATAGTATAGTAAATGATCATTGAATCAAACCCGAATAATGTACAGTGTAACTTATTAATGTGAAATCTAAATATTCCTCGGGTATTACCTACCCGTTAAAATATTTTCATCATTAACAGTTTGTACGAAAGAATTTTTAATTACAATCTTTATGAAAATATATATACATATATATTTTCTTCAGATGTAATCATGGATTTAATGAGTTAATATGATGTTAAACTCATTTGATTTACCTTTAGAACAAGAATATATAATCTGTAAAATATTGAAGATTACATAATCGTCATGTCGAACGAAGATAAATGATGTAGAACGATTCATAGAACGATGATTATGCTTGAGGTATAGACTGCGAGATTGAGACGTGTGATGATGTTGTTGTGGTTGGTACTGGTCATTCTGCTGGTGCTGCTGATGGTGGTACTGTTGCTGTCGGTGCTACATGTGTTGTTGGTGCTGAGGTTGATGATGATGTTGGTGTAGTAAGTATAGCTTGTAGATCACGCACCATTCTTGTCAGGTTTACTATCCTACCCTCTATCATTTCTATCCATCCACTCATCTGATTCGATAGATCCTGATTATCAATTTGAAGTTCCCTAACTTCTTCTAATATTCCCCTTCGATTGGTATTCGGAAGTAGAGGTTGAATATTTTTTGAGATTGCAGTAATGCGACCTGCAAGGTGGAAAACTTTAGCAATAAGGGTGAATACAGTGTTGCGCATAGGTTCACCGGTGAGTACATCGTTTTCTCCGATGTTAGGAGGTAATTTTGGTTCGCGGTAGGGCTCGCCTTCTTCATTTCTCCATCGAGTGAGTAAGTCTCGAACCCACCCCCATCTCTTCCAGAAAAAAAATAACTAAATGGTTGAGGCACTTCTGGTTCATTGACTTCAGAGTCCGCTTCAATATACATCTCGAAATCGCTTCCGGAACTAATGGAATCCAAGCTAGGTGTAGGATCCATCTCTCACGATTAGTTAAAGGGTTTTGATATGAAATGATTTTCGGATATCGAATGATATTCTTATTTTATATAGAATATCTATACATGCTGCCAAAGATCCCGTGAATTACGGAGAAAATTAAGGAAACATGTCGGATAAAGTCTACAGTAACAGATACACTAAGATATGAATTTTTGTTTATACACTATTCATGCAGTCAATGCAGTAAAACGTGTCTAGACTAAGAATAATGAGCAGGTAATTTTCTAAGGATGATAAGCAGATGATTTTCGACAAAAATGATAAGCAAAACTTTTGACATGCAGACACGGTCGAAGTCTAGACTCACTAATGCATCCTAACGACTTATCAGTTAGACACACTAATACAGACCTGGTTCGCTAAGACCACCGCTCTGATACCAACTGAAGTGACCCATCCTAATCCATCCGGACGAAGTCCATTTCGATTATAAACGATTCATAACAGTTGATTACATCGCGAGGTACTTGACCTCTATATGATACATTTTACAAACATTGCATTCGTTTTTGAAAAGACAATCTTTCATTACATCTAAAGTTGACAGGCATGCATACCATTTCATAATATATCCAACTAAAATTTACTTAATAATAATCTTCATGAACTCAATGACTCGTATGCAACGTCTTTCAAAATATGCCATGAATGACTCCAAGTAATATCTATAAAATGAGCAAATGCACAGCGGAAGATTTCTTTCGTACCTGAGAATAAACATGCTTTCAGGTGTCAACCAAAAGGTTGGTGAGTTCATTAGTTTACATAAATAATCATTTCCATCATTTTAATAGACCACAAGAATTTCATTTCCAGTTCTCATAAATATACGTCCCATGCATAGAGACAAAAATAATCATTCATATGGTGAACACCTGGTAACCGACATTAACAAGATGCATATAAGAATATCCCCATCATTCCGGGATCCTCCTTCGGACATGATATAAATTTTGAAGTACTAAAGCATCCGGTACTTTGGATGTGGCTTGTTGGGCCGGATAGATCTATCTTTAGGATTCGCGTCAATTAGGGTGTCTGTTCCCTAATACTTAGATTACCAGACTTAATAAAAAGGGGCATATTCGATTTCGATAATTCAACCATAGAATGTAGTTTCACGTACTTGTGTCTATTTCGTAAAACAGTTATAAAAGCAGCGCATGTATTCTCAGTCCCAAAAATATATATTGCAAAAGCATTTAAAAAGGGAGCAAATGAAACTCACGCATATAAATATTGTAAAATAGTTAATAAAGCATTTGCATGTATTCTCAGCCCAAAATGTATATAAAAAGGGAATAATGAAACTCAGCATACTGTATTTTGTTGTAAAAAAACATATGACGATATTGAACAATGCAGGGTTGGCCTCGGATTCACGAATCTATATCATTTGTATATCTATTAACACATATAATTGTAATCGAGCGAGTTTACATATATTGTTATTAATAGTAGGTTTATTATATTTTATGTTATTTAGTTAAATTTAATATATTTAATTTATATATTTTATATATATACTAATATTTATTTTTCTTTATACAGGTCATAAATAATAACTTTTACTAGGGTTAATATATGATAAAAGTATATTTATATATCAATTGATATCTTTTATAATTTAATTAGTAAAAAAAATGTTGATATATATTACTTAATATTTTAGTAATGAAATTTTTATATACGAATATCTATTTGTAATAATATTGATAATGACCAGTGATAATAATAATAATGATATTTTATTTATATTTTTCTTGAAAACTGTATATTTATTCTTAAAATCTATCTTCATAATCCTACTAGTTTTTAAAATAATTAGTTTTCATATTTAACCATGTGATAATGATAATAGATTGTATTGTTTTCCTATTAATGATAATAATATTCATAATGTTTTGTTAGTATTAACATATCCCTAATCTTAATCGTAATAGTTAATAATAACAATAATGATACAATAATAATAATAATACAAACAATAATAATAGTGTTAATATTAATAAATGATAATACTTAGTAATATAATAATACTAGTAACTAATAATAATAATAATAATAATAATAATAATAATAATACTAATAATAATAATAATAATAATAATAATAATAATAATAATAATAATAATAATAATAATATTAATATTAAAAATGAATATGCTAGAAAACTACCTTATGATTAAGTTCTAAAAAGAATAACCCATTGTATGGCTCTAACCCGTGACCCCTCGCCAAACCGAACCAACACACAACCATCCAGCTGCTACTGACATTTCTGATTCAATCCCAAGTCATATTTATTTAATCCATATAATCTGCTTTTTATTCCCTTCTTCCTCCACCAATTAGTCGACCCAGGTTCCAAAATCAAAGCAACCTAATAACTAATTTATTTGTTTGATTTAAACTCGTATTTGGAATCTAAAATAAAAAAAATCGTTTAAGGTTTGTATCAATAGAAAAAAAAATATAAATATGATCAAAACATACCCGCTGGCCGTAGCTGTATTAAATAAAAAAAAATTGATTTCAATTCTTGAGTACGTATTTAATAAAACTTATAACATGAAATATATTTCAATTCAATCCTAGAAACTTAATCAAACATCAATTTAATCAGAATCAACATGACAAGCTCGAATTCGATCATGAACACAGGGTTGACTTTTAAGTTTCAAAACTTTGACTCAAGAATTTGAGCTTAATATAATGAATTAAGACCTGAGAATTTAAGGAAACATTCACGACCTGATTAAGAACACTTCTGCATTTCTACTTCTTGTCAATTCGTTGTAAGTCAATTCAAAGGTGAAATGGGTTTGAGAAAAAAAATATTTGATGTTCTTCATTTAATTTTCTGTTCGAATTCTTTTGTGATTGCAGTGGAGAAATTAAAGTGCACAATTGAATGATTTATGCTGTGGTAATAAATAAACCGAAGATTGTTATGTAGCGTACGATTGGAGTCGACCATACATCACGGGTAGAGGAAAGATAGAAGAAAATTGGGTAAAGAAGATAGTTACAGCACATCATATATATTCAAAAATTTTTTTTTTAAACGTGTAAAAATCTGGGCTTATATATTATAAATAAATAATAATTATTATTACATAAATTACATAAATTAATAATAATTTTGTTTATATTAATAATAATAATGAAATACAAATAACATAATAATAGTTATAATAGTTATAATAGTAATAATATTATTATCATTAATGATAATAATAATAAGTTGTATGATAATAATAATAACCATAACTATGTTAATAATTTTAGTAATAATGTAAAAAAAAATTATATATATATATATATATATATATATATATATATATATATAATAACAATAATAATAATGTTAATACTTAATGATATAAATAATACTAATATTGATAATAATAATGAAAGTAGTAATAGTAATATTAGTATTAATCCAACCATCATATTTTAACTTGTAATTAATATTACATATTATTATTTATTTCATATTTACTAATTATATAATATATTCTATAATAACATATCTTGAACATGTTTTAATTATACGTTGCAAGTTATATATATATATATATATATATATATATATATATATATATATATATATATATATATATATATATATATATATATATATATATATATATATATAATATCGTAATAGTTTTCATTACAACTTATAATATTTTACATATTTATCTATAACATCAAATACATATAATAGTTTATTATTATGTTTAAAAATTTATTAATAATTTTGTAAATCTATGGTTATGTAAGTGTACATATTCGTTTACAAATAATTGTTCGTGAATCATCAGAAATGGTCGAAGTTAAATGCTTGTATGAAAATAGTTTAAAATTCATGAGACTCAACATTACAGACTTTGCTTAACGTGTCAAAATCCTATAAAGATTAAGTTTAAATTTGATCGGAAATCTCCGGGTCGTCACATTAACGAGGTATCGTTTAGTTAATATAAAGCCCATTAATAGCCCATAGTCTAATTTTCACAAGTGTCGTTCTTTTATCCAAACCCCAATTATGGTCCAAAGCCCAATTACCCAATTTTAATATTTAGCCCAACATCACGATTACTTTGGCTTAAATAAGCATAATAATAACTTAGCTACGAGACATTAATTTAAAAAGGTTGAACATAACTTACAATGATTAAAAATAGCGTAGCGTTACACGGACATAATTTCGTCTTACACCCTTACAACATTCGCTAACATACCCTTATTATTAGAATTTAAAATTAAAATTAAAATTAATATATATATATATATATGTATACGTTGAGTGAGAGATAGAGAAAAAGATATATAAATTCGTCCAAAACTCGCGAACTTTATAGAACCTGACATGCTACAGGACGCCATGCGATCGCATGGCTTTTGTGCCTCCAGGCCATGCGATCGCATGGCCAGCTGGATCCAGTCACATGATTTTGTTTTCTTGTTTTGCCGACGGTTTAATAAATAAATATAATATATAAATAATTTTAAGAATTATTTAAATATTATATTATATTTATGTGCATAGTTGACTTGTAATTTTTAGTCCGTTGCGTCGAGCGTTGAGAGTTGACTCTGATCCCGGTTCCGGATTTTCGAACGTCCTTGCGTACAATTTAATATCTTGTATTTTGCGTATTGCGTCTTGTACTCTTGTAATTTTGAGACGTTTCTCATCAATAATTTGAACCTCTTTGATTGTACTTTGTACTTTTGAGCTTTTTGGTCGTTTGCGTCTTCAATTCGTCGAATCTGTCTTTTGTCTTCACCTTTTATTATTTAAACGAATATCACTTGTAAATAGAACAATTGCAACTAAAAGCTTGTCTTTCTTGAGGGATAATGTTATGAAATATATGTTCGTTTTTAGCATTCTCAAATATTCCCACACTTGAGCGTTGCTTGTCCTCAAGCAATATAGTCTTGAAATAAAAATACTAGAATCACTTCTTTATTCTTCACGCTTTGTACATCAGTGATTTCTATACGACGGTATGAACAATGATAGTAATGATGTGGTTTACAGTCCCACATGACTATAAAAATTTAGATCCTTTAGGAAATTGGATCTTTATGAAAACATTTGATCTTTTAAAAATTTAATCTAGTTTTTACCCTAGATAAGTTTTCCGGAATAACCCTTCACCGGTGTTTGCAAAATGTTTTTGTGGGTTTGGTGGGTTTCAGATTTGAAAATTTTAGCTCAAAACTTACGGTTTTGTGTCACCCACTTGCTAACCTTGTATTGGAAAAGCAACACATCCAGTTTACTTGCTCCGTATATTACCTTTCGGTAAACTACCGTCCGGTTGTAAAGGAAAGCGTTGAACAAGCAACTGTTAAGGCAATGTCCCCTGACATGCTTTTAATTATGGTCTATATCGTGTCGGATGCAATTACTATCCTGTGTAGGAGCAATAGTAAAGCTCACCCTATAATTTTTCGGTCTGGCACAAGGTCCTATCTTCGACCATGCTATGAAACCACCGTTCTTACGGTTCACACCCGATTTAGTTCAGGTGACCTAATGAATTCCAGGTGAATTCCTAGTATTTTACGTTCAATGGTAATGAACGCATTAAAAATGGGTTTTCAGAAAACAAATCGGTTTGTAATTTTATCAAAATATTTTCTCGTTCAAGCTCGAGTTTAGATATCATCGAATTTCATGAGTTTTTAATTCTCAATCTTTAAAAGTCAATCTCAAGGATTGAGTACTATCAGTCTTAAAAGCTGATTTTTGATCTTTAAGGAGATTATCCTTTCTGGGAATCTGATTCATTAGTCTTATCAAGCTAATTTGCACGGTGCCCTCCCCATTTTATGAGACATATCCTCTCATGGTTAGGATAAGTCTGACCACTAGAATTGTTAGAATTGTTTTACCAACAGCATCAACAGGACCGTAGCATCATCAACACAGTCAGTGCCGTCAGTATCGTCAGAATCAACAGCACCTGTAACATCACAAACTCTATCAGTTCAAGAATCATTGTGGACATCATTACGAATCAACAACAAATATATTGTATCAACGAGTTATGAAGTATTAACTTATTTCCAATCGAAAGATTTATATGTATATTTTATATGTATAAATTTTTAAACCATAATAAATCTTCCCGTACTAAGCTATTATGTGTGAATCTTAACTACTCAGTTAATTCATATTACAAATATGCAATGATGTATGTCCTTCGTCCGCAACTTAACCATCGTTAATTACAATCTCTGTCTCAATTCAATAAAAATCCAATTCATAATAAATCAAGTGTATTATTCGAATATATGTTTGATTTTACACTTTCATCATCGATGTACTCGGAACTTTTCAAATAACATCATTCGTACCTTGCGAAGTTCACAAGAATTTCACGAAAACCAACAAATAACAAAGTAATGATTCATAATTTCAATATTATTGAAGAAATACTTATGCAATTTATAAAGTTTTAGGGATTACTCAATTCTAGTTCCAACCATAAAACAAATGAGTTTAATTTAATATTAACTCATTAAATCTATATTACATCTAAAGAAAATATACACATATATTTTCATAAAGACTGTAATAAACATCTTTTGTACAAAATATTAATTGTGAAATTTTTTTTAACGGGTAGGTAATACCCGAGAGATATATAAATTCACAATTAATATATTACATTTTTCGAAACTGATTCAGCAATCATCAACTATACTCCCTACTTTCACAACAATATAAATCAAAATAATCATACTCATTCAAATTCAATTACATATTCTGATTTTGAAATCGCATAATTCAATTCGAAATATAACCAGTATCATCACTCTTAAGTTCCTATATCTTTCAAAGCTATACTTTAACTTCAAAACTGTGTTAGAACATCATATGTATTAACGATTACAATATGTGCTCAAACCCTTCGAAATTCCCGAAGACACTTCAACTAAGGAACAATCGAGATGATGATCCAACCACATGTTACCCACAGTTATACACCTGAAAAACTCTCAAAACCCAAGTCATAGTTCAACACGTATCCGTGTTAGACCCTTTGGCATTTACTAGCTAAAATAACTTTTCAATTCCGTTTCAAAATAGACAGTTTTGTCACAACTCCAGCAAGTCAACTTCGATTTCTCAATCAAAACAGTCTTATTATAACCTCGATAGATACGTTGCCCGTTCGCCAACATTACCGGGGAATCATTTATATTCACCACATTAGCAATAAACTTACCAACAACTTCACTGATCTTTGACTTTCCAAAAAAAAAAAAAAAAAATCATTATAATTATCGAAACCCTATCATATACTCATTCGTACCTTATAACAAGAATTGCCATACCAATTATTGAGAATCAGCAATCAGTATTTTGAAACCTCGCAGCATGTCTACATCAACAATTACATATACACACAACGTCTACCTCCAAGACTTACATTCTTTGAATGAGAAATTTCTGAAAAACACCCTAAACTGCGAACCAGTTCTCGAAATTTTGAAAAATGCTGATGAAGCAGCAAAAACTGTAAACGACCTTAACAGTAAAAAGTTGGATGATAAAGGATAGTATATTGGCAAAGCTCAGAAAAAGAGAAGCTTTGGAACTGGAAAACGGATTGAGCAAAGTATGAAGGAGGCTGTGGACAAATCACAAAGGTTGAACCTGCCTTCAAAGAATCCAAATGATTCAGTACTTGCTAAAGTCATTAACGAATACCTTGCTTCTGACTCTAAACCCCTGCGGACAATATCCTTCATCATCCTCTGATATTAGACATTCTAAGATATCATCGTATCTTTCATTATAAATATCATCCATACTTCTGAAGATATTTTTATAATTATTCTTATCTGAAAAAATAGGAATATTCTTGAAGAAGTGTTGGGAGCTGAAGCATGAGTTAGTATAATATAATGACACTTGATCAACGTGATTATATTACAGTAATTCATGCTGAGTTTCTAAATGGAACATGATGATTCACATATCATAACGTCATCATGTGCTATGTTACACGACTCTTGTATTCTCTTTGATCTCTAAATATCAAGAAAATATTTCTTGATGATTCGGCCTTTTTCGAGGTATTCTGGTAATTTGACAAGTCAAGATCGTGTCATTACAATTTCCTTCCTAGAACATTAACAATGTTCATCCGAAATTTATATCTGCTAATTCTGGACCATTACAAGCGGTGCTTAATCGCAAGAAGAAGAAACGAAAGGACAAAGCTCCGAACTAGAAATGGGAGTATAAATTATAGCAAATAGAAGAGAGCATTAACTGTGGATGACAATGATTATAGAAGAAGCAAGGACTTTGAAATATAAGGGAAGATATAAAACCCAACAACAACCCAAAAATCACAAACCGTATATATCAATACATATAGCAATATAAAGACACGGGAGAACAAAAAACACTATAAAACCAAGAGTATAGTAGAAGTAAATAGATTCTTCCGGAGGCAGATGAAAAAGAAGAACGACAGATATGAAAGTGAGGAGTATATCAAGAATCAGCACTGGATGAAGCATATTGACAAATACTTTAAAATATGAGTTGAGAAGGTGTGAGTTGTAAGAAAACAAATGAGGTAGATTTATAGTGAAATATCCGACAGAGAAATCAAAATGGATTATCGCATTAATTCGAAGAGGATCATAATTTCCTTAATCACCGAATAATCAAATCCAATATAGATTACAAAGATTTTCTTTTCGGAGATCAATCGTGATGACGTCAAAAGATACGACGAATCACTATTATCTTATTTCATTTATTTACGATAACTTCACTCACACGCTTCGAGTAATCGAATTATTTTATCCATTCTTCTTGAACATGATAAAACTCTATAATCGTTATAATAACATTCTCATTGTTAGTCATGACGACCTCTATCAAATTTTGGGGACGAAATTTCTTTAACGGGTAGGTACTGTGACGACCCGGAAATTTCCGACCAAATTTAAACTTTAATCTTTATATTACTCCGACACGATAAGCAAAATTTGTTAAGTTAAATCTCAAGAATTTTAAACTGTGTTCATACATTGATTATAACCTCGACCAAATTCCGACGATTCATGAACCGTTATATATAAATAGATATGTATATGTATATATATATATATTATAACTTGAGAATATTAATAAAGTATTAAACGTATAATACTTTACACGAACGTATTTGTTTCAATATGATTTTTGACGAAATTAAAAAAATATATTAAATGATTGAATTATCAGAAACATTGAATTATGATTACAAGTCTATGTTGAGAGGTCCACTATGATTTGAGAAAATCTATTCCTCTTAACGATATTCAGAATAATTTGTAAAGCTATTTATAAATAAAAATAAAAAGTGTCATTTACGAAAGTTAGACAAAAAGTTAGTGGAGAATTGGTTTTCATAATATTCTATTAATCTATTTTCAAACGTACAAAGACGTTTTCAGCTTAAAAAGAACTTTATTATTAAAACGTATATAACTTTTATAAATATCTAGAATCACTTTTGACAACTCATTACTTAACTAGTATAATAAATATAACGATATTTATATTTTATTTCATTAAATATATATAACGATTTAAATTAATATTATATAAATTTATACGCGTATTATACATACATAGTTTTTATACTTTTACTATACTTTAACTTTACCTTTACTTTACTTTTACTTTACTTTAACTTTAATAATTCACATTAATAATTCATATTTTAATAATTCACTTTAATAATTCATACTTTAATAATTCACTTTAATAATTCATACTTTAATAATTTACTTTAATAATTCATACTTTAATAATTCATACTTTAATAATTCACTTTAATAATTCATACTTTAATAATTCACTTTAATAATTCATACTTTAATAATCCACTTTAATAATTCATACTTTAATAATTCACTTTAATAATTCAAAAATCTATTATAAATAGAATTCAATAGGTTTCATTATTTCATAGAAACTTGAAAATATATTTCTCTAAACTCTCTCAATCGATTATATATATATATATATATATATATATATATATATATATATATATATATATATATATATATATATATATATATATATATATAGATATATATTTGCTCTGTATTATTTCAAGATATTATTAGTAAACATAAAATATTACGACAGAGTGCAGTCCGAGTGGTTTCAAAATAGTTTTTTTTTTGAATGAGTCGAAGTTAAGGAAATTATGGGTTATAACTATGGAGATGATAGGTATGGTTCATAGGTATGCTCGTGAGGTCAATCTAGTGTTTATCATCTCCGTTGCGTCTACGTACTTTCCTGCAATATTAAATCTCAATATTGATACGTTCGTGAATCCGAGGCCAACCTTGCACTTGTTAAATGACGTTATATGTATTTTTACTATGAAATACAGTATTGTGAGTTTCATTTGCTCCCTTTTATATATATTTTTGGGACTGAGAATACATGCGCTGTTTTTATAAATGTTTTACGGAATAGGCACAAGTACTAAAACTAATTCTACGTGGGTTTAAACCAGAAATATACCCTTAGCTTGGTAACATTAAACTACTTGTCTATGTACGGTAGGCGCGAATCCTAAAGATAGATCTATTGGGCCTGACAAACCCCATCCTGACTATGGGATGCTTTAGTACTTCGAGGTTATTTTAAACACACCTGATCTGGTGTACTTCAGAGGGTAAAACATGAACGTTAAGGCTTGTTACCGGGTGCCTACAACTTATAGAATACTTTTATACACTTGCGAGTGTACATATATTTATAAACGGAAATCTTGTGGTCTATTAATATATTGAAATGATTGTTATGATAAACCTATGAACTCACCAACCTTTTGGTTGATACTTTAAAGCATGTTTATTCTCAGGTATTAAAGAAATCTTCCGCTGTGCATTAGCTCATTTTAAGGATATTACTTGGAGTCATTCATGGCATATTTTGAAAGACGTTGAATTGAGTCATTGTGTTCATCAAGATTATTATTAAGCCAATTATAGTTGGATGTATTATGAAATGGTGTGCATGCCATCAACTTTCGTTGTAAAGAAAGTTTGTCATTTAAAAACGAATGCAGTGTTTGTAAAATGTATGATATAGAGGTCAAATACCTCGCGATATAATCAACTATTGTGAATCGTTTATAATATATATGAACGGGTCCTTTCAGTTGGTATCAGAGCGGTGGTCTTAGCGAACCAGGTCTGCATTAGTGTGTCTAACTGATAGTCGTTAGGATGCATTAGTGAGTCTGGACTTCGACCGTGTCTGCATGTCAAAAGTTTTGCTCATCATTTTTGTCGGAAATTACCTGCTTATCATTCTTAGTCTAGACACATCTTATTGCATTGATTGCATGAATAGTGTATAGATAAAATTCATATCTTAGCGTATCTGCTAATTCATATCTTAGCGTATCTGTTACTGTAAACTTTGCCTGACATATTCCGTAAATTCCTCCGTAATCTACGAAACCTTTTGCTCTATATAATTAGAATACCACCCGACATCCGGAAAATCATTTCATATCGAAAAATTCTTTATTCAATCGTACGATATGGAATTCGTCATTAGTTCAAGTCTCTCGGATTCCGAAATGGAATCCCACTCAAGTTCCAAAAGCAGTGTGACCGAAATGGATCAACCAATTAGTCATCATCTATTCTGGATGAATTGGGGATGGGTTCGTAGCCTCCTTAATCATTGGAGACAAGAAGAAGGTGATCCCTTCCATCCACCACATTGCCCTCTTGGCGAAGAACCTGAAGCACTTACCGGCGAACCTATCGGAAACACCATTTTCTCTCTTATTTCTAGAGTATCTCGTCACGATTACATACTACACCAAATTCTAGATTTTATTTATCCGCTCGTCCGAACCGACAATCACCCCGGTGTAATAGAAGAAGTCAACAAGCTTCGCGCTCGGGTAGTGGCTTTGGAGAATATGGTGCAAAGGTTACAAACACCAGCAGCAGCACCAGCAGCATAAACAGTACCACCAACAGTACCATCACCACCACCAACAACAACATCCACATCTCACACCGCAACATCACAATCTGTATCTCAAACATCAACGTCATATGCCCTGTAAATATCCAGGAATATCAACAACAACAAACGATGAAGTATTAATTCATAAACTTCATTGAAGAGATATCTCTGCGGCAGTTATGTAATCTCCAAAATCTTAGAGATTATTTAATTATAACCGTAAATCGGATGAGTGAACGGAGATGGTAGAGTAGAAACTTTGATCGAAAATGGTGTACGATTTACAAGCTAGAATTGTTTTACCAACAGCATCAACAGGACCGTAGCATCATCAACACAGTCAGTGCCGTCAGTATCGTCAGAATCAACAGCACCTGTAACATCACAAACTCTATCAGTTCAAGAATCATTGTGGACATCATTACGAATCAACAACAAATATATTGTATCAACGAGTTATGAAGTATTAACTTATTTCCAATCGAAAGATTTATATGTATATTTTATATGTATAAATTTTTAAACCATAATAAATCTTCCCGTACTAAGCTATTATGTGTGAATCTTAACTACTCAGTTAATTCATATTACAAATATGCAATGATGTACGTCCTTCGTCCGCAACTTAACCATCGTTAATTACAATCTCTGTCTCAATTCAATAAAAATCCAATTCATAATAAATCAAGTGTATTATTCGAATATATGTTTGATTTTACACTTTCATCATCGATGTACTCGGAACTTTTCAAATAACATCATTCGTACCTTGCGAAGTTCACAAGAATTTCACGAAAACCAACAAATAACAAAGTAATGATTCATAATTTCAATATTATTGAAGAAATACTTATGCAATTTATAAAGTTTTAGGGATTACTCAATTCTAGTTCCAACCATAAAACAAATGAGTTTAATTTAATATTAACTCATTAAATCTATATTACATCTAAAGAAAATATACACATATATTTTCATAAAGACTGTAATAAACATCTTTTTGTACAAAATATTAATTGTGAAATTTTTTTTAACGGGTAGGTAATACCCGAGAGATATATAAATTCACAATTAATATATTACATTTTTCGAAACTGATTCAGCAATCATCAACTATACTCCCTACTTTCACAACAATATAAATCAAAATAATCATACTCATTCAAATTCAATTACATATTCTGATTTTGAAATCGCATAATTCAATTCGAAATATAACCAGTATCATCACTCTTAAGTTCCTATATCTTTCAAAGCTATACTTTAACTTCAAAACTGTGTTAGAACATCATATGTATTAACGATTACAATATGTGCTCAAACCCTTCGAAATTCCTGAAGACACTTCAACTAAGGAACAATCGAGATGATGATCCAACCACATGTTACCCACAGTTATACACCTGAAAAACTCTCAAAACCCAAGTCATAGTTCGACACGTATCCGTGTTAGACCCTTTGGCATTTACTAGCTAAAATAACTTTTCAATTCCGTTTCAAAATAGACAGTTTTGTCACAGCTCCAGCAAGTCAACTTCGATTTCTCAATCAAAACAGTCTTATTATAACCTCGATAGATACGTTGCCCGTTCGCCAACATTACCGGGGAATCGTTTATATTCACCACATTAGCAATAAACTTACCAACAACTTCACTGATCTTTGACTTTCAAAAAAAAAAATCATTATAATTATCGAAACCCTATCATATACTCATTCGTACCTTATAATAAGAATTGCCATACCAATTATTGAGAATCAGCAATCAGTATTTTGAAACCTCGCAGCATGTCTACATCAACAATTACATATACACACAACGTCTACCTCCAAGACTTACATTCTTTGAATGAGAAATTTCTGAAAAACACCCTAAACTGCGAACCAGTTCTCGAAATTTTGAAAAATGCTGATGAAGCAGCAAAAACTGTAAACGACCTTAACAGTAAAAAGTTGGATGATAAAGGATAGTATATTGGCAAAGCTCAGAAAAAGAGAAGCTTTGGAACTGGAAAACGGATTGAGCAAAGTATGAAGGAGGCTGTGGACAAATCACAAAGGTTGAACCTGCCTTCAAAGAATCCAAATGATTCAGTACTTGCTAAAGTCATTAACGAATACCTTGCTTCTGACTCTAAACCCCTGCGGACAATATCCTTCATCATCCTCTGATATTAGACATTCTAAGATATCATCGTATCTTTCATTATAAATATCATCCATACTTCTGAAGATATTTTTATAATTATTCTTATCTGAAAAAATAGGAATATTCTTGAAGAAGTGTTGGGAGCTGAAGCATGAGTTAGTATAATATAATGACACTTGATCAACGTGATTATATTACAGTAATTCATGTTGAGTTTCTAAATGGAACATGATGATTCACAGATCATAACGTCATCATGTGCTATGTTACACGAATCTTGTATTCTCTTTGATCTCTAAATATCAAGAAAATATTTCTTGATGATTCGGCCTTTTTCGAGGTATTCTGGTAATTTGACAAGTCAAGATCGTGTCATTACAATTTCCTTCCTAGAACATTAACAATGTTCATCTGAAATTTATATCTGCGAATTCTGGACCATTACAAGCGGTGCTTAATCGCAAGAAGAAGAAACGAAAGGACAAAGCTCCGAACTAGAAATGGGAGTATAAATTATAGCAAATAGAAGAGAGCATTAACTGTGGATGACAATGATTATAGAAGAAGCAAGGACTTTGAAATATAAGGGAAGATATAAAACCCAACAACAACCCAAAAATCACAAACCGTATATATCAATACATATAGCAATATAAAGACACGGGAGAACTAAAAACACTATGAAACCAAGAGTATAGTAGAAGTAAATAGATTCTTCCGGAGGCAGATGAAAAAGAAGAACGACAGATATGAAAGTGAGGAGTATATCAAGAATCAGCACTGGATGAAACATATTGACAAATACTTTAAAATATGAGTTGAGAAGGTGTGAGTTGTAAGAAAACAAATGAGGTAGATTTATAGTGAAATATCCGACAGAGAAATCAAAATGGATTATCGCATTAATTCGAAGAGGATCATAATTTCCTTAATCACCGAATAATCAAATCCAATATAGATTACAAAGATTTTCTTTTCGGAGATCAATCGTGATGACGTCAAAAGATACGACGAATCACTATTATCTTATTTCATTTATTTACGATAACTTCACTCACACGCTTCGAGTAATCGAATTATTTTATCCATTCTTCTTGAACATGATAAAACTCTATAATCGTTATAATAACATTCTCATTGTTAGTCATGACGACCTCTATCAAATTTCGGGGACGAAATTTCTTTAACGGGTAGGTACTGTGACGACCCGGAAATTTCCGACCAAATTTAAACTTTAATCTTTATATTACTCCGACACGATAAGCAAAATTTGTTAAGTTAAATCTCAAGAATTTTAAACTGTGTTCATACATTCATTATAACCTCGACCAAATTCCGACGATTCATGAACCGTTATATATAAATAGATATGTATATGTATATATATATATATTATAACTTGAGAATATTAATAAAGTATTAAACGTATAATACTTTACACGAACGTATTTGTTTCAATATGATTTTTGACGAAATTAAAAAAATATATTAAATGATTGAATTATCAGAAACATTGAATTATGATTACAAGTCTATGTTGAGAGGTCCACTATGATTTGAGAAAATCTATTCCTCTTAACGATATTCAGAATAATTTGTAAAGCTATTTATAAATAAAAATAAAAAGTGTCATTTACGAAAGTTAGACAAAAGTTAGTGGAGAATTGGTTTCCATAATATTCTATTAATCTATTTTCAAACGTACAAAGACGTTTTCAGTTTAAAAAGAACTTTATTATTAAAACGTATATAACTTTTATAAATATCTAGAATCACTTTTGACAACTCATTACTTAACTAGTATAATAAATATAACGATATTTATATTTTATTTCATTAAATATATATAACGATTTAAATTAATATTATATAAATTTATACGCGTATTATACATACATAGTTTTTATACTTTTACTATACTTTAACTTTACCTTTACTTTACTTTTACTTTACTTTTACTTTACTTTAACTTTAATAATTTACATTAATAATTCATATTTTAATAATTCACTTTAATAATTCATACTTTAATAATTCACTTTAATAATTCATACTTTAATAATTTACTTTAATAATTCATACTTTAATAATTCATACTTTAATAATTCACTTTAATAATTCATACTTTAATAATTCACTTTAATAATTCATACTTTAATAATCCACTTTAATAATTCATACTTTAATAATTCACTTTAATAATTCAAAAATCTATTATAAATAGAATTCAATAGGTTTCATTATTTCATAGAAACTTGAAAATATATTTCTCTAAACTCTCTCAATCGATTTATATATATATATATATATATATATATATATATATATATATATATATATATATATATATATATATATATATATATATATATATATATATATATATATATATATATATATATATATATTTGCTCTGTATTATTTCAAGATATTATTAGTATACATAAAATATTACGACAGAGTGCAGTCCGAGTGGTTTCAAAATAGTTTTTTTTTTTGAATGAGTCGAAGTTAAGGAAATTATGGGTTATAACTATGGAGATGATAGGTAAGGTTCATGGGTATGCTCATGAGGTCAATCTAGTGTTTATCATCTCCGTTGCGTCTACGTACTTTCCTGTAATATTAAATCTCAATATTGATACGTTCGTAAATCCGAGGCCAACCTTGCACTTGTTAAATGACGTTATATGTATTTTTACTAAGAAATACAGTATTGTGAGTTTCATTTGCTCCCTTTTATATATATTTTTGGGACTGAGAATACATGCGCTGTTTTTATAAATGTTTTACGGAATAGGCACAAGTACTAAAACTAATTCTACGTGGGTTTAAACCAGAAATATACCCTTAGCTTGGTAACATTAAACTACTTGTCTATGTACGGTAGGCGCGAATCCTAAAGATAGATCTATTGGGCCTGACAAACCCCATCCTGACTATGGGATGCTTTAGTAGTTCGAGGTTATTTTAAACACACCTGATCTGGTGTACTTCAGAGGGTAAAACATGAACGTTAAGGCTTGTTACCGGGTGCCTACAACTTATAGAATACTTTTATACACTTACGAGTGTACATATATTTATAAACGGAAATCTTGTGGTCTATTAATATATTGAAATGATTGTTATGATAAACCTATGAACTCACCAACCTTTTGGTTGATACTTTAAAGCATGTTTATTCTCAGGTATTAAAGAAATCTTCCGCTGTGCATTAGCTCATTTTAAGGATATTACTTGGAGTCATTCATGGCATATTTTGAAAGACGTTGAATTGAGTCATTGTGTTCATCAAGATTATTATTAAGCCAATTATAGTTGGATGTATTATGAAATGGTGTGCATGCCATCAACTTTCGTTGTAAAGAAAGTTTGTCATTTAAAAACGAATGCAGTGTTTGTAAAATGTATCATATAGAGGTCAAATACCTCGCGATGTAATCAACTATTGTGAATCGTTTATAATATATATGAACGGGTCCTTTCAGTACATGAAATAAAATACATACAATACAAATATAAACATGTATGGTAATTTGAAATGGGACTTAAAATCCCACTTTCAAATCAAATATGAAATATTAGTACAACAAATAAAAATATTAAACATTACAATAAAAGTATCAAAATATAATGTGTTTAAACATAAATAAATAAAAATGATAAAAAGATAAAAATCATAGAAATCACCAACAGGAACTATATCAATTTGGATAGGGGTTCCAGTTCATGTCGTCGTCCGGGTTCCATGGTTGGTAATAGGTGTACTGGTAGGCCTGGTTAGGGTCGTAGAGAGTATATGGTGGTCTCATCTCGGGCTGGTGTGGATGATAGTAAGCGGGTCGGGTCGGAACGTAGTGATCGGTGACAGCCGGCTCATGATCTGACGCTGATGATAGTCCCATCTATCATGCTGTCATTGCCTGGAATGCTCGTAATCATTCCAGGCTTGCCACTGCTCCATCCGACTAAATCTCTCCCCGTTTGTCATATCTACCTCATCTAGACACTGGTAGACGTCAGTCATAGCCTCCCTAATGACATCCCTAATGTTATCCGCTTCCTCCATTTCCTCATCTGAACCTCTCTCTACCTGAGGATGATTACCAACATATGGTATTGCCTGATTACGTCTACTCTTCAATACCTTAGCACCCTGATAGACCCTCAATCCTAAAGGCTCAACCTGTTCCCTACATTCCAAAAGTGGACCCCCTTGGTCCCTATCTACACCCAAATACTCTCCAATGAGAGTAACAGAAATACCTCCCCCTATTATTCCCCCTTCCTGTATTCCTTCCACCATCTTAGACAAATAAAAACCAATACAGTAAGGGATATTAACAAAGCCTCTTGGGTTTTGAATACACTTTAGGTAAAATAAATCATGTAAAGTCATTTTCTCCTTGTTGTGACCTCTCTGTGTAATCGAGTTAGCCAAAAATCTATGAATTATACGAAGCTCGGCTTTGTTAATATGTAAATAGGAGTGTTTTCCTCGCAGCGTAAAAACATTATAATCTGACATACGCCTCCAGACGGCGTTCGCGTCAAAATTCCTATCTACCCTTTCACCATGATAAATCAAATTCATACAATCGGGTAGTAGTAATTCACCAGGAGTATATATCTGCAAAGCCCTGGCCATGTCCAGCATGGACATCCTGTACATCCTACGGCCAAGTATAAATCTAAGAAAACTTCTATCATCTAATCTATCTACATCTGCATTTAACGCTATAGTACTCATAAGCTCAATACACCATTCCTTATATACAGGTCTACGAATGGTGAATAAACATTCCCAATCGTGAAAAGAAGAGCTGCCATACCTTTGGATCAAATGTTGTCTAACTGAGTTAGCAAGTTGGACCCTTTCCAAAGGCTCCCAATCGATTACCCTCGGCACTTCTACATTTTTCGGTATCAGTTTGAATTTGTTACTTTAATATGTTGGGTAATCTCTCCAGCTTCTATCAAATCTTAGATTAGGATGCAACGTGTGTTCAGGAATCGTTGGGTATTCTACAGGCGGATGCATCGGAAATACTATAAAGGCATCAACAAATTGTAGCGGATCATAATAAGGTACGTGTTGATCAGGTTGATGTTGTTGTTCCTGTGGTGGTTCTTGTTCGGGTTCTGGCTCGTATTGCATTTCTGGCTCAGGTTCCGGTTGTGGTTTTCTAGATGATGATGATGCACCATCAGTATTTGTAAATCTCCTTCTTGATAAACTTCTTATCAAATTCATGGAGGATTGTAGCGAGAAATTTGGTGAAAAAATGATGAAATTTGAGAGAGTTTGGGAGGTATGTTCGTATTTGTGTGTGTGTTTTGTGATGAGCAGAAGGCGACTGGAACTTTTGTACCAGACCTGATTTCGGGCCTCATGCGATCGCATGAGGTTGAAGGCCAAACCCCATGCGATCGCATGGGGGTCTGGTATTATTATTTTTTTTTTTAAAAAAAAACCATTACTTTTAACACATAAATTAATAATAAAAAAATTTTAAAAATTTGTTTCTTTTTAGGAGTGACGGCGTTTCGGAACGATGTCCTAGTCTGTTCCTCGACAAAATTTTAAAATTTGTCAATTCAAAGTTCAGTTTTAAAAGCAAAGATTTTTGGGTTTTTTAAATATTTTTTTGGCATACTTTAATTCAATAAGATTAAAAATAATGATAATAAAAGTTCTCGTCCCTCCCTTGGGTAGAGCAATTTCGGTTCAATGACCTAGTTTTCAACTCACGACGAATTTTAAAAATCATATTTTTATCTTAGTGAAATAAAGTAAATTTTTGTTTTTAAATTCACACCAAACTTAAATTTAAAATGCATAAAATTAAAAATTCATATTATTGAAATTTTAAAAATTCACACCAAATTTATATTATAATTTCGTTTTTATACATACAAATTATATTAAAAATATAAATTTTTCAAATATTTACAAACTTAAATATATTGATTTAAAAAGTTTACAATAATAATTTAATATTAATATATTAATTTTAAAAACAAAGTAAAAATAAAAATTAAAAGTCTTTTTGGTCTTTTATCCCAATTTAATCAATCAAATATTATCAAAAATATACGCCCCTCTTTTCGGTAAAGTAATTTCGGCTATATTACCTAGTTTTACTCCTGACGAATTTCTGAAATATTTTGGGTTGATTGATTAAAAATATTTATACCTTAAGAATAAACGGTAAATTTCGCAGTGATGTAATAAATTTTTATATGATATCAATAATTTCGGTTGCACATACCTAATTTTATTGAATACCAATTTAATACTTTATAGCGAACGATTCAGCGTTTATTATCAAAAGGTTAAAAGCAATAAAAATAAAAATAAAAACTGTACATACTTACCTGTGAGAAAGAATTCTCAGAGACCTGCTTTAGCCGACTCATAGGAGAGTCGTGTGATTTGGTTCTCCATAGCTACGTAAGCATAACCTCGAATCTTTAATATCTTTTCTTCTAAACATATAAATGGTCCTTCTCTGCATAGAGTAACAAATTCGGTATTTGAATATGTTTGATTATTTGAACATTTACCTTCGTGTGACCATTTTCCGCATTTGTAACATCTTTCAAGGTGTCGTGCTCTTCTTTTTGTTGCGGATTTTGATTTTCTTTTACCAAAATGGATCTTATGATGATCTTTTCTGAGTTCTTTTCTTACTCCATCCATTTTGTCTCTTATAAATGATACCAGTTCACTTGGTAGTGTGTCATTATTACGTTTAGTAATCATAGTGTGTAGCATTAGACCATGGTTCAGATCAAAGGAATTCTTCATCTCGTAAAACCTAAAAAAATAAAAATTTAGAATGGGGGGAGAAGACTAGTTCTTTAGGGTCTGCTAGGGAAAGACCATTCGGATTCCATTCTCGAGAACTACACGAAAACAGAATATCTAACTCTAACAGAAATACATATTACCCTAAAAAGATTCGAACCTCCCCACACTTAGTTAGATGTGGTGTCGAAATTATGATTAACTTCATTTTCAATTGGACTATCAACAACTTGTTGATAAGGCTAAAAAGGAACATATATTTCATAGCAAAATCCCCCAAGAAAGACAAGATTTTAGTTGCAATTGTTCCATTTTCAAGTAATATTCGTTTATTTTAAATAAGTGCGAAGACAAAAGGCGAAAACGACGAATTGAAGACACAAAGGTCCAAAAAGCTCAAAAGTACAAGATACAATCAAAAAGGTTCAAATTATTGATGAGGAACGTCTAAAAATGACAAGAGTACAAGTTACAAAACGCAAAGTACAAAATATAAAATTGTACGCAAGGACGTTCGAAAATCCGGAACCGGGACCAGAGTCAACTCTCAACGCTCGACGCAACGGTGTAAAAATTACGAGTCAACTATGCACAAGAATAAAATATAATATTTAAATAATTCATAATAAGAATAATATTAAATAATAAAAAGTTGTTAATTGAGCATAGTTCAGGGGTCATAAGTGAAAATTCAATTTCTAAATTCGCCTATAAAAGGCTTTGTAATCGTAATGTAAAAACACACCTTTTTCTATCTTTTTCTTATTTATCAATATCAATTATCAATATCTATATTCTATATCTCTATCATAATGTTAACTTAATAAGATATAACAATAATCTTAATTTTAATTTTAAATTATGATAATAATAAGATTTATGATAGAGATCGTTTGAGTGTGTAAGTCGAAATTCTGTCCGTGTAACGCTACGCTATTTTTAATCATTGTAAGTTATGTTCAACCTTTTTACATTAATGTATCGTAACTAAGTTATTATTATGCTTATTTGAGCCGAAGTAATCGTGATGTTGGGCTAAAATATTAAGAAGGGGTTATTGAACTTTGGACCATAATTAAGGTTTGGGCAAAAGACCGACACTTGTGGAAATTGAACTATTGACTATTAATAGATGGGGGGTATTGTCTAATTGAGTGACAACTCATTGGAGTCTGTCGAACCTATCTTCAAATTAATTAACCTAATAATTAATAATGATTATGGTTGTCCTATTTAGTGATGTTCATATGGAATCTGTTATAATCATTTAATTAATCAATTGGGTTGGGTAATTGATTATTCATTCTGATCAAGTGGATGAATTAATATTCATAAACTAATTAAAACAGGGGTGGATTACATACAGTGATAACTGGTGTAATTGTTGACAGAAGTGATAACTGCGTCACAGTTTAAATCCTTAATCAGTTGGAATATTTGACTTCGGGTATAAGGGTAATTTGACGAGGATACTCGCACTTTATTTTTATGACCGATGGACTATTATGGACAAAAACCAGATAGACGTATCAAATAAACCAGGACAAAGGACAATTAACCCATGGTAATAAATTAAAATCAACACGTCAAACATCATGATTACGGAAGTTTAAATAAGCATAATTCTTTTATTATATTTCTCATCGTATCTTTATTTACTGTCATTTTATTACTCGCAATTTTATTTACTGTCATTTTATTTATTGTCATTATTTTACGCACTTTAATTATCGTCATTTATCTTTACGCTTAAAATATAGAATCGACAAACCGGTCATTAAACGGTAAAACCCCCCTTTTATAATAATATTACTACTTATATAATTATATATATTTTGTATAAATATAGTTAAAAATATAGTAAGTATCACCAGCTCCCTGTGGAACGAACCGGACTTACTAAAAACTACACTACTCTACGATTAGGTACACTGCCTATAGTGTTGTAGCAAGGTTTAGGTATATCCCATCCGTAAATTAATAAAACTTGTGTCATATTTTGTAGAATTTTGTATTAAAAATAATACTATTTCGTACCCTCACGCTACATCATCAAGTTTTTGGCGCCGCTGCCGGGGAGCGCTAAAACGCTATATTTTTAATTATAATAATATTGAAATAGAATATAATAATATAATAATATTGAAATAGAATATAATAATATAATAATATTTGAGAATATATTTTGAATCGTAAAAGTTTTAAAAAGTCGTATTTATTAAATACTTCAGGGGTATATTATGTAAATTGTAATTAATAATTTTTATCATGTCGCTTTCATGTGAATAGTAAATTAATTAATTTCTTTTCATTTACTATTCATGAATAGTAAATGAATTAAAAAAAAGTTTTAAAAAAAAATAATAATTATAAAAAAAAGTATTAATTTGTAAAAAAATCATTTTTAAAAAAAAAAAAAAAAAAATTTGTAAAAAAAAAAAACGTTTTTTTAGAAAAAAAATCCGTTTTTAAAAAAAAAAACGTAAAAAAAAAAAAAAAAAAAACGTAAAAAAAAAACAAAAACGTAAAAAAAAAAAAAACGTAAAAAAAAAAAAAAAAAAACGTAAAAAAAAAAGCGTAAAAAAAACAAAAACGTAAAAAAAAAAAAAAAACGTAAAAAAAAAAAAAAAAATTATTAAAAAAAATATATATATTTAAGATTTTGTCTATAAAAAAAAAATTGTTTTTTTTAGCTTTATTACCTTTAGATTTTTAGACTATAGTCGCAACTTTTAGTATTAAGTTTAGTTTTGCCATAGTTATTTTTACTTCTAGAATTTTTAGGCTTTGCCGTAAAATCCCTTAAGTGCTTATTCCTTAGATTAAGTTTTAGGTGCTTTAGAATTTTACGACGCCGTATTTCGCACTACTTTCTTATTTTTATTTTTCGACGCCTATTTTTCGACCTTTTTATTTTTCGACCTTTTTCGACGTGCAATCTTTTTCTTTCTTATTTCTCGCCATTCTAGTTTTTAGGACTTAGATTTTTTTTCTACTTCTTCTCTAAATTTCTTAAAATTACGAAAATTTATTTTAAGTGGTTAAATTGATAGACATCAAAATTTTCTGGTTCGTAGTAATAGTTGGATTTGTACGTGGACCGGGTTATTGGAGCCAAACAGTACTCAATTATATTGAGACCAAACGAATCCTGCCCCTCTGCTGCATCTTTTGGCTATTCGAAACGTGGGCAAAATCAGAAAAGTCTATTGATTGGACAACTTATATAAGTTTTTCTTATTTTTATAACTAATAGGATATTCTGTGAATGCACCGAGCAAAACGTTCACCACCTTTCATACGTTCACCACCTGTAACTCGATCAAGACATCTAGCAAATATTGTCGCCGTTGATTTTTCATTAGAATCGTCATCTAGTCGAACAAGAACTCCAACTCAAATTTCCGATAATCCATCTTTTGAACCCGACTTCACAATTAAGAACCCGGAGCATATTCAAGGACAATTCCAAGATCCTGAACCACTAATTATTCCTCCTGAGCCACAAACCATTAAATCAGAATCCTCTAGTGATTCGTATTCAATAAATTCAATTATGGAAGTAACGGAACCTCTAAGTATGAAAGATCGAATGAGAGCCACACGCACGGGCCAAGGTCACGCCATTATTAAGCCAGAAGTTAATGCGCCAGATTATGAAATCAAAGGACAAATTCTACACATGGTAACTAACCAATGCCAATTCAGTGGTGCACCGAATGAAGATCCTAACGAACACCTTCGTACGTTTAAAAGAATTTGTACACTATTCAAAATCCGAGAAGTGGAAGATGAGCAGATCTATCTCATGTTGTTTCCCTGGACTTTAAAGGGAGAAGCCAAAGATTGGTTAGAATCGTTACCTGAAGGGGCGATTGACACATGGGATGTTTTAGTTGAAAATTTTCTTAAACAATTCTTTCTGGCATCCAAAGCCGTGAGACTTCAAGGAGAAATTGTTACGTTCGCGCAAAAGCCAAATGAAACTCTATATGAGGCGTGGACAAGATTTGGAAAGTTGTTGAGAGGATGTCCTCAACACGGTTTAGACACTTATCAAATAGTACAAATATTCTACCAAGGTGTCAACGTTGCTACACGAAAAGACATCGACATAACAGCTGGTGGTTCCATTATGAAGAAAACCGCAACTGAAGCTTACAAAATTATTGATAACACAGCCTCCCACTCTCATGAGTGGCATCAAGAAAAAGATATTTTTCGTTCATCTAAAGCGGCTAGAGCCGATTCTAGCCATGACTTTGATTCCGTTTCCGCAAAAATAGATGCTTTCGAAAGACGAATGGAAAAGATGAATAAAGATATTCACGCAATACGAATCAGTTGTGAGCAATGCGGTGGACCACACTTAATGAAAGACTGTCACATTGAACAAACGATGGAACAACGTGAGAATGTTGTCTACATGAACCAAAGGCTGGAAAATAGTTATCAGAATAATTATCAACCGCCAAGGCCAAACTTCAATCGAAATCAAAACATTCTTTACAATCCAAAAGGACCCGACAATAACTCGTATAACCAACAAGGTCCGAATAACCAACCAACTCAAAACAACACTTTCAATCAACAAAGACATGGCTTGTATAAACCACCACAACAAACCGACGAGAAGAAGTCAAATCTGGAAGAAGTGGTATTTAAGCTAGTTGAATCTCAAACACAATTTATTGAAACTCAAACCCAAACGAATGAGAGGTTTGAGCAGTCATTTAGAACTCAACAAGCTTCCATTTTGAATCTAGAAAAACAAGTAGGTACTCTTGTTAGATTGATTAGTGAAAGGGAACAAGGAAAGCTACCGAGTAATAATGAAGTAAATCCTCGGAATGAAAATGTTAACATGATATCAACAAATTCTGAAAAACCAATACCAGAAGATGGGAAAGTTTTAGATGTAAGTAACAATGAAGAAGTTACACCACCACCACCACCCGAGTATGTAAAGCCAGTGGTGGCACCATACAGACCACCCATCCCGTTTCCAAGAAAAGGAGTTGAGTATGAGCAAGTAATAGGTAATAAAGTTTGTGATACCTCTGGAAAGAAGAAGAAGAAGAATAAAAAAGTGCAAGAAACAAAAACAGTAGAAGTAAACCCGGTGAAGACAGTTCCACCAAATCCTCCACCTAGGGTAGGTGATCCGGGTGAATTTATTGTTCCTTGTCTACTTAGTGACTGTGTCATGTATGATGCACTAGCAGATTTAGGTTCAAGTGTGAGTGTTATGCCTCTTTCATTATATAAGAGATTAGGTGTAGGTGAGTTAACTCCAACGGATATGAGTGTTCGACTCCTTGATCAAACCATTAAGCACCCAGTTGGAATTGCTGACAACCTACCCGTTCAAGTAGGTAATTTAACCTTTCTAGTCGAATTCATTGTCATTGACATAGAAGAGGACTCAAACGTTCCTCTAATTTTAGGTTGACCATTCTTAGCGTCCACCGGGACGTTATTTGATGTAAGAAAGGGTAGAATGACACTTAGTAATGATGAGAAATCGATCACCTTTATGATTCGAAAGTCTAAATATCCACAAACCAAAACCGTTGAACCGACAAAAACGATTGGTAAGAACCATGTTGTTTTACCAACTCCAACGGTAATGCTTAACAATAATAGAACGCCTAAGTGTGGGGAAAATGAAGTAACACCTAATGATGACTTGATAATAAAGAACCCCATAGTTGATACGAAATTAAATAACCCCGTTATTAACAGTTCAATGAAGAAACTTTTTAAACGGGTTATTGATGCTAAAAGTAAGGGAAACTTTAGGTTATATAACCGGTTAGTATCCAATCTGTCGCCTAAAGAAAAGGCGAAGCTAGTTGAATTTGTGGATATTACGAAAAAAGCTGGTCACTGGCTTAAAGCAAAAGTCACAGATATGCAAGTTGATTATGGTCCAAGAGAAATTGACGATGAAGTTAATCACAATTTCGACACCACATCTACCTAAGTGTGAGGAGATTCAAATATTCTAAAAAGAAAATGCTGTTTGGAGTTAGTTGTTCTGTTCTCGTGTAGTTCCGAGAATGGAATTCGATTGGTCTTTTCCGCTAGCAGACACTAAAGAACTAGTTTTCTCCCCCCATTCTGAATTTTTTTTGTTTTTTAGGTTTTATATGAAATTAATATGTTTTCTTTTTAAGTTTTGTGTGAATTTAAAAACAAAAATTTACTTTAAGTTGAAAAAAAATGATTTCTAAAATTCGTCGTGAGTTGAAGACTAGGCCGTTGAGCCGAAATTACTTTACCCGAGGGCGGGGCGAAAAAATTTTTCATCATTATTTTTAAATTTATTGATTAAAAGTATGCCAAAAAAAAATATATTTGATTTTATAAATTTTTGAACGTGGGGTAATATACCCAACTTTAAAAATATGTATATATGTTCGTATTTTATCATGTAAACAACAGGGTAAAACAACGCACTTTCAAAGACTAACATTAAGTTCAGCAAAAGGTACTGATTTTGACGACAAGATGCAAAACAACAAATGTGATATAATAAATGAAGGAATGAACGATGAGGCGCGCCATCTATCATTCGACGAGCTTTGTAATTACAAACTGGGTATTTTTAATCACTTTTCTACACTAATCACCCTCATGAATTAATAATTATAGTCTGATTTCATGCAAATGAGGGCATTGCATGATCTCAAGTGTGGGGAAGGGTTATAAATTCTCTCGGGTTTATACTTGGCTTATTTTCTAAATATTATGAAAATTTTAAAATTTTTTAACTAAATGAATTCAAAATCATGTTTATACATATTTATGAACGATAAAACTAGGTGTTAATGCCGAAATTATCGTTACCTCGGAAAGGACATAAATTGAGAAACAACCTAAAATGCTTGAATTCATTTAAAATGGAATAAAGGAGAATAAAAAGGCAAAGAAAGAAACTAAGTGTGGGGAGAATGTACCAAGTTATTCAATTAAAAATTATCTATCACATATCTTTGTACAAGATTATTGCAGGTACTTTTGTTTTGGATGATACTAATCAGTTTTACCCAGTTTACTGTAATATATTTGAAAGAAAGATGGATCTACACGATGAATCATTTCCATCATTAAAAGGAAGTAAAGTCTTCCGAAAAAGACACGCGCTTCTTGATTTAGGTCAAGAAGTTGTCGTCCAGACCAGCTGTAGGTTGACGAAAAATCTAGAAAAGTCATCTCTAAAATCAGCAGGAAATCCACGGACCTCAGCATCAAACAGGGTCGCCAAGTGGTCAGATTTATCCTAACCATGAGAAGGATTTATCTCGTATAATGGGGAGGCACCGTGCAAATTAGCTTGATAAGACTAATGAATCAGATCCCCAGAAAGGATAATCTCCTTAAAGATTAAAAATCAGCTTTTAAGACTGATATTACTCAATCCTTGAGATTGACCTTAAAGATTGAGAATTCAAACTCATGGAATTCAATGATATCTAAACTCAAGCTTGAACGAGAAAATATTTTGATCAAAAATACAAACCGATTTGTTTTCTGAAAACCCATTTTCAATGCGTTCATTACCATTGAACGTAAAATCCTAGGAATTCACCTGGAATTCATTAGGTCACCTGAACTAAATCGGGTGTCAACCGTAAGAACGGTGGTTGCATAGCATGGTCGGAGACAGGACCTTGTGCCAGACCGAAAAATCATAGGATGATCTTTACTATCGCTCCTACCAAGGATAGTTCTAGCATCCGACACGTTAAAAGACCATAATCATCTGCATGTCACGGGACATTGCCTTAACAGTTTCTTGTTCATCGCTTTCCTTTACAACCGGACGGTAGTTTACCGAAAGATAATATACGGAACAAGTAAACTGGATGTGTACTTTCCGTTACCGGGATAGCAGTGGATTACACGAACCTAAAATTTTTAGCCAAAATATTGATCCACAAATATATTTTGCAACACCGATGATGGATCAAATCAGAAAACTTGTCTAGGGTAAAATCTAGCTTGAATTTTCAAAAGATCAAATGTTTTCATAAAGATCCAATTTCCTTAAAGGATCTAAATTTTTATAGTCATGTGGGACTGTAAACCGCCTTTCAAATGTGCACTTTGCTTTGGAAACCGAAAGTAAATCGGCTATTTGATTGCAAGTGTCGTTGTCCTAAACCCAAGGCAACTGTGGATGACACACCCACCTTTAACCATATCGTTACTATCATTGTTTATACCGCTCTATCAAAATCACTGATGTACAAAGTGTGAAGAATAAAGAAGTGATTCGTGTGATGTATTATATTATTTCAAGACTGTATTGCTTGAGGACAAGCAACGCTCAAGTGTGGGGATATTGATAAGGCTAAAAAGGAACATATATTTCATAGCAAAATCCCCCAAGAAAGACAAGATTTTAGTTGCAATTGTTCCATTTTCAAGTAATATTCGTTTATTTTAAATAAGTGCGAAGACAAAAGGCGAAAACGACGAATTGAAGACACAAAGGTCCAAAAAGCTCAAAAGTACAAGATACAATCAAAAAGGTTCAAATTATTGATGAGGAACGTCTAAAAATGACAAGAGTACAAGTTACAAAACGCAAAGTACAAAATATAAAATTGTACGCAAGGACGTTCGAAAATCCGGAACCGGGACCAGAGTCAACTCTCAACGCTCGACGCAACGGTGTAAAAATTACGAGTCAACTATGCACAAGAATAAAATATAATATTTAAATAATTCATAATAAGAATAATATTAAATAATAAAAAGTTGTTAATTGAGCATAGTTCAGGGGTCATAAGTGAAAATTCAATTTCTAAATTCGCCTATAAAAGGCTTTGTAATCGTAATGTAAAAACACACCTTTTTCTATCTTTTTCTTATTTATCAATATCAATTATCAATATCTATATTCTATATCTCTATCATAATGTTAACTTAATAAGATATAACAATAATCTTAATTTTAATTTTAAATTATGATAATAATAAGATTTATGATAGAGATCGTTTGAGTGTGTAAGTCGAAATTCTGTCCGTGTAACGCTACGCTATTTTTAATCATTGTAAGTTATGTTCAACCTTTTTACATTAATGTATCGTAACTAAGTTATTATTATGCTTATTTGAGCCGAAGTAATCGTGATGTTGGGCTAAAATATTAAGAAGGGGTTATTGAACTTTGGACCATAATTAAGGTTTGGGCAAAAGACCGACACTTGTGGAAATTGAACTATTGACTATTAATAGATGGGGGGTATTGTCTAATTGAGTGACAACTCATTGGAGTCTGTCGAACCTATCTTCAAATTAATTAACCTAATAATTAATAATGATTATGGTTGTCCTATTTAGTGATGTTCATATGGAATCTGTTATAATCATTTAATTAATCAATTGGGTTGGGTAATTGATTATTCATTCTGATCAAGTGGATGAATTAATATTCATAAACTAATTAAAACAGGGGTGGATTACATACAGTGATAACTGGTGTAATTGTTGACAGAAGTGATAACTGCGTCACAGTTTAAATCCTTAATCAGTTGGAATATTTGACTTCGGGTATAAGGGTAATTTGACGAGGATACTCGCACTTTATTTTTATGACCGATGGACTATTATGGACAAAAACCAGATAGACGTATCAAATAAACCAGGACAAAGGACAATTAACCCATGGTAATAAATTAAAATCAACACGTCAAACATCATGATTACGGAAGTTTAAATAAGCATAATTCTTTTATTATATTTCTCATCGTATCTTTATTTACTGTCATTTTATTACTCGCAATTTTATTTACTGTCATTTTATTTATTGTCATTATTTTACGCACTTTAATTATCGTCATTTATCTTTACGCTTAAAATATAGAATCGACAAACCGGTCATTAAACGGTAAAACCCCCCTTTTATAATAATATTACTACTTATATAATTATATATATTTTGTATAAATATAGTTAAAAATATAGTAAGTATCACCAGCTCCCTGTGGAACGAACCGGACTTACTAAAAACTACACTACTCTACGATTAGGTACACTGCCTATAGTGTTGTAGCAAGGTTTAGGTATATCCCATCCGTAAATTAATAAAACTTGTGTCATATTTTGTAGAATTTTGTATTAAAAATAATACTATTTCGTACCCTCACGCTACATCATCACTTGTATATCTTTGACTTTTGCTTCAATCCATTTGTTGATTTCCTCTGTAACTTTCACAAATTCAACGAACATCGCCTTTTCTTTTGGCGATTAATTGGATACTAATCGGTTACATAACTTAAAGTTTCCCTTAATCCTAGCATCGTGAATCCGTTTATAAAGTTTCTTCGTTGAACTGTTAAAAATGGGTTCATCTAATTTCGTATCATCAACGGGGTTCTTTGTGATTGGATCATCATTAAGTGTTTCTTTATCTTCCCCACACTTATGTATTTTTATTGGTTTAACAGTTTTGGTTGGTGGAGATCTAAAATTTCGATTCACAAAGGTGATCGATTTATCACCATCCCTAAGTGTCATTCTACCTTCTCTTACATCAATGAACGCCTCGGTGGTTGCTAAAAATGGGGGACCTAAAATTAGAGGAATATCAAGGTTTTCCTCCATATTAATAACTATGAAGTTTGCAAAAAAGGTCAAACTTCCCACGTTAACAAGTAAATTATTTGCTATTCCAACCGGGTGTTTAATGGTTAGGTCAAATGATTGAACACATATTTTGGTTGGTTTTAATTTACCCATACCTAATCTTTTGTATAAGGAAAGAGGCATAATATTTGCACTTGCTCCTAAATCTGCGAGTCCATTATATACAGCACCATCATGTAGCAAGCAAGAAATGATAAATTCGTCCGGGTCTCCTACTTTAGTAAGTCGAGTTGGTTTGTAAATCTTTTTCGGTTGTTCTTTTCTTGGTTCTTTCACTTCTATTTGAACTTCTTGTTCACATTTTTCTTCGTTTCTTGGAATGGGAGGTTTGTATAGAAATTCTTCTTCATCACTCCAATTTGAATCCTCCCCATTTTTCAATTTTGATTTTTCATATGTTGTTGATAACATATTTATGTTTTCATTTTGAAGGTTTTCTTGGGTGGTGAAATTATGATTGACTTCATTGTCAACTTCCATCAGACCATGTATGTAATGTTTAACTCTGTGACCATTAACTTTAAATTCAATCCCATTTGAATTTATTAACTCTATTGTTCCGTATGGGAAAACTCTTTTGACGATAAATGGTCCAGACCATCTTGATTTCAATTTTCCAGGAAATAGCTTGAATCGTAAATTGAAAAGAAGAACTCTGTCTCCTTCCTTAAATTCTTTTGAACTTCTGATTCTTTTATCATGCCATTTCTTCGTTCTTTCTTTATAGATTAACGAATTTTCATATGCTTCATGTCTTAATTCTTCTAATTCGTTTAATTGACTTAACCGTAGACGTCCGGCTTCATGTAAATCAAGATTACATGTCTTCAAAGCCCAAAATGCTTTGTGCTCAATTTCTACTGGAAGATGACATGCTTTTCCGTAAATGAGTTTAAAAGGTGTGGTTCCAATTGGAGTTTTGTAGGCTGTTCTAAAAGCCCAGAGTGCATCCTCTAATTTCATGGACCATTCCTTCAGATTTGATCCTACGGTTTTCTCTAGAATACGTTTTAAAGCTCGGTTGGTATTTTCAACTTGTCCACTTGTTTATGGATGATAAGAGGTGGAGATTTTATGAGTTACTCCATATCTTTTAAGAACTTTCTCAATTTGATTATTACAAAAATGAGTACCCCGATCACTTATTAAAGCTTTCGGTGTTCCAAACCTGGCAAAAAGACGTTTTAAAAAGTTAACTACAACTCGTGCATCGTTAGTTGGGAGAGCTTGTGCTTCCGCCCATTTAGATACATAATCAATGGCAACGAGAATGTAGAGATTATTATGAGATTTTGGAAATGGACCCATAAAGTCAATACCCCAAATGTCAAATACTTTACATACTTGAATGACATTTTGTGGCATTTCATCACGTTGACTTATTTTTCCAGCCCTTTGACATGCATCACAGGATTTGCAAAGAAGATGTGCGTCTTTGAAAATTGTAGGCCAATAGAATCCAGCATCGTAAACTTTTCTTGCTGTGAGTTGAGGCCCATAATGCCCTCCTGTTGGTCCTGTGTGACAATGGTTTAAGATTTGACTGGCTTCATCTCTAAATACACATCGGCGTATTATTCCATCGGGACAACTTTTAAATAAATGTGGTTCTTCCCAGAAATAGTGTTTTATATCACTAAAGAATTTCTTTCGTTTTTGGTACGACAATCCTTTTTCAAGGAATCCACATACTAAGTAGTTTGCATAGTCTGCAAACCATGGAATTTCATTATAATCTATCTTCAATAGATATTCATCAGGAAAGTTGTCTTGTATGGCCGATTCATTTAGAACTTCTAATTCAGGATTTTCAAGACGAGAAAGATGATCAGCGGCGAGATTTTCTGCTCCCTTTTTGTCTCGGATTTCAATATCGAACTCTTGTAAGAGTACGATCCAACGGATTAATCGTGGTTTGGCATCTTGTTTCGAAAATAGGTATCTAAGAGCAGAATGGTCAGTATAGACCACCGTTTTTGCTAGAACGAGATATGAACGAAATTTGTCAAAAGCAAAGACAATAGCAAGGAGTTCTTTTTCAGTAGTTGTATAATTCTTTTGTGCTCCTTGTAACGTCTTACTAGCATAATAAATAGGTTGAAATCGTTTTTCAATCCTTTGTCCTAAAACGGCTCCCATTGCAAAATCACTTGCATCGCACATAAGTTCAAACGGTAGATTCCAATTTGGAGTTATCATGATCGGCGCATTAGTAAATTTTTCTTTAAGAATATTAAAAGATTTGATGCATTCATCTGAAAAGATGAATGGAGCATCCTTTTCTAGGAGTTTATTCATAGGAGTGGCAATTTTAGAAAAATCTTTTATAAAACGTCGGTAAAAACCGGCATGCCCTAGAAAACTCCTAACTCCTCTAACATTGGTGGGATGTGGAAGTTTAGCAATTACATCTACTTTAGCTCTATCCACTTCAATTCCTTCCTTTGAAATCTTATGACCAAGAACGATGCCTTCTTTAACCATGAAATGACATTTCTCCTAATTAAGTACTAGATTTGATTGTTCGCATCTAATAAGCATTCGTTCAAGATTAACTAGACATGTTTCAAAAGTATCACCGAAGACTGAAAAGTCATCCATGAAAACTTCCATGCATTCTTCTATCATGTCGTGAAAAATCGCCATCATGCACCTTTGAAAGGTTGCAGGGGCATTGCAAAGTCCAAATGGCATGCGTTTATAAGCAAAAGTACCATAAGGGCACGTGAACGTGGTTTTCTCTTGGTCCTCGGGTGCTATTGGAATTTGAAAATATCCGGAAAAATTGTCAAGAAAACAATAGTAACTATTTCCGGCTAATCTTTCCAACATTTGATCAATGAAAGGTAAGGGGAAGTGATCTTTTCTGGTGGCGTCATTTAATTTTCTATAATCAATACAAACACGCCATCCTGTTATAGTCTAGTAGGAATAAGCTCATTTTTCTCATTTGTGATGACAGTCATGCCACCCTTCTTAGGTACGCATTGAACTGGGATTACCCATGGACTATCAGAGATTGGATAAATTAAACCTGCATCTAGCAGTTTAATAATTTCTTTCTTAACAACATCTTGCATATTAGGATTTAGTCTTCGTTGGCGTTGCACATACGTTTTATGACCTTCTTCCATAAGGATTTTATGTGTGCAATACGAAGGACTTATACCTTTAATGTCATGAATCTTCCATGCAATAGCTGGTTTATGAGCTTTTAGCACAGTAATGAGTTGAGATTTTTCATTTTCGGTAAGAGAAGATGATATTATTACAGGTAATTCAGATTCACCACGTAAATAAGCGTATTCCAAATGGTTTGGAAGTGGCTTTAACTCTAATGTCGGTGGTTCTTCTATCGATGATTTATATCGATATCTGTCTTCTTCTTTTAGCATTTGAATTTCTTCTGTTGTTGGTTCATATCCATTAGCCATAAGTATAGCTAACATTTCAGTTTCATCAATTGGTTCAGTTCCTTCTCCTAAAGAACATTCTCATGTTCCTTGTAATTCTGGAAATTCTTCTAATAATTCTGCATGTGAATCTATAGTTTGAATATAATAGCATGTATCATCTGCAGATTGCGGTTGTTGCATTGCTCTATCAACTGAAAAGGTAACACTCTCATCCTCTATACTTAGGGTCAGTTTCTTACCAAACACGTCTATTATTGCTTTAGCCGTGTTTAAGAATAGTCTTCCTAATATGAGAGGAACTCGAGAATCTTCTTCCATGTCCAGAATAACAAAATCTACTGGAAATACTAAAGTACCAACTTTAACTAGCATGTTCTCCATTATCCCTCTAGGATATTTTACTGATCGATCGGCTAGTGGTATGCTTATTAGTGTTGGTTTCAATTCTCCAAGGTCTAGTTTAGCGTATAGTGAATATGACATTAAATTTATACTAGCACCTAAGTCTGCCAATGCTTCTATTGAACTAAGACTTCCCAGAAAACATGGAATCGTGAAACTTCCTGGATCAGATAATTTTTCTGGTATCTTATTCAATAGTACTGCAGAACAATTTGCATTCATAGTAGCAGCCGAGAGTTCTTCCATTTTCTTTCTATTTGTGATTAGATCTTTCAAGAATTTAGCATATCTAGGCATTCCTGAAATCACATCAATGAAAGGAAGATTTACATTTATTTGTTTAAACATATCCAAGAATTTGGATTGCTCGGCTTCAAGTCTCTCTTTTCTCATTTTACTCGGGTAAGGAAGTGGTGGTTGGTATGGTTTAACATAAGATTTAGCCTTAACTGTGTTATCTTCATTAACCTTTTCAACTACCGGTTATGTTTCCTTATCTTGTTCAGATTGTGGTTCTTGTGGAGTAGGAATAGTTTCATAAGAAATTACAGGTATTTCAGGTGGTTTAAGTGTAATACCACTTATTGTGGTAATAGCTTTAGCTGTTTCATTCCAGGGGTTAGCATTTGTATCGCTAGGTAGACTTCCCGGTTTTCTTTCACCTATCAACCTTGCTAGGTTGCTCACTTCTTGTTCCAGATTTTGAATAGAAGCTTGTTGATTTCTAAATGCTTGAGCATTTTGTTCATTGGTTTGTTTCTGAGATGTGAAAAATTGAGTTTGAGATTCAACTAGCTTCGACATCATATCTTCTAAATTTGGCTTTTTATCATCGGTTTGTGGTGGTTTATTTTGAAAAATAGGTCTTTGCTGATTGTAAGTATTGTTGGATACTTGTTGATTGCTAGGACCTTGTTGGTTATTGTATGGAACATTTTGGTTATAATTCTGGTTTTAATTGTAGATTGGTCTTGGCGGTTGATAATTATTCTAATAATTATTTCCAGGCCTTTGGTTTATGTATGAAACGTTCTCTCTTTGTTCCATTGTTAGTTCAATACTGAGACAATCTTTTGTCAAATGTGGAACTCCACACTGCTCACAACTAATTCGTATTGAGTGAATATCTTTAGTTATCTTTTCCATTCGTCTCTCGATAGCATCTATCTTTGCGAAAATGGAATCTAAGTCATGGATAGAATCAGCTCTAGCTGCTTTAGATGATCTAATGATATCTTTTTCTTGGTGCCACTCATGTGAGTGGGAAGCAGTGTTATCAATAATTTTGTAAGCGTCAGTTGCGGTTTTCTTCATAATGGAACCACCAACTGCTATATCGATGTCTTTCCTTGTAGTGATGTCGCATCCTTGGTAGAATATTTGTACTATTTGACAAGTGTCTAAACCATGTTGCGGACATCCTCTCAATAACTTTCCAAATCTGGTCCACGCCTCATATAGAGTTTCATTTGGCTTTTGCGTGAACGTAACTATTTCTCCTTGAAGTCTTACGGCTTTAGATGCCGAAAATAATTGTTTAAGAAAATTTTCAACTAAACGTCCCATGTATCAATCGCCCCTTCAGGTAACGATTCCAACCAATCTTTGGCTTCTCCCTTTAAAGTCCAGGGAAATAACATGAGATATATCTGTTCATCCTCTACTTCTCTTATTTTAAATAAAGTACAGATCCTATTAAAAGTACGAAGATGTTCATTTGGATCTTCCTTCGGCGCACCACTAAATTGGCATTGATTAGTTACCATGTGTAGGATTTGTCCTTTAATTTCATAATCTGGCGCATTAATGTCTGGTTGAGTAATTGCGTGACCTTGGCCAGTCCGTTTAGCTCTCATTCGGTCTTCCATACTTAGAGGTTCCAGATTCTCCATGATTGAATTTGTTGAATCTGAATCACTATAGGATTCTGATTTAATGGGTTGTTCCTCGACAATCTCAGTTTGAATGATTGGTGGTTTCGGAGGAAAGATTAATGGTTCAGGATCTCTGAATTGTCCCTGAATATCTTCCGGATTCTCAATTGTGAGGTCGGGTTCAAAAAATGGATTATCGGAAATTTGAATTGGAGTACTTGGTCGACTTGACGACGATTCTAAAGAAAAATCAACGGCGACAATATTTGCTAGATGTCTTGATCTGGTTACAGGTGGTGAACGTATAAAAGGTGGTGAACGTTTTGCTCGGTGCATTCACTGAATATCCTATTAGTTATAAAAGATAAAAATTATATAAGTTATCAAATTAATAGACTTTTCTGCTTTTGCCCACGTTTCGAATAGCCAATAGATGCAGCAGGGAGCCAGAACCCTTTAAATCGGAAGCTCATAACTCAGCCACTAACAAATCCAACTATTACTACGAAGCAGAAAATTTGGATGTCTATCAATTTAACCACTTAAAATAATTTTTCGTTAAAATTTAAAGAAATTTTAGAGAAGAAATAGAAAATTCTATGTCCTAAAAACTAGAGCGGCGAGAAATAAGAAAGAAAAAGAGCGCGTCGAAAAACGTCGAAAAATAAATGGTCGAAAAATAATAGGCGTCGAAAAATAAAAATAAGAAAGTAGCGCGTCGAAACTTAAAAAGGAACTAAAAACTAAGAATTAAAAGTTGAGTCTAAAAATATTAAAGCTTAAAAGAAATACTATATCCAAAACGACAATAACTTAAAAAGTACTAAAATCTTAAAACAGCGTCGCAAAATTCTAAAGCACTTAAATCTTATGTCTAAAGAAAAAGCACTTAAGGGATTTTACGGCAAAGCCTAAAAATCTAAAAATAAAAATAACTACGGCAAAAACTATGACTTAGAACTAAATACGAGCGAAAAATACAAATATTACGCTAAAACAAATAAAAAGATACAAAATATAAAAATAAACTTAAAGTTGTAAAAAGTACAATTTTTATAAAAATATTATTTTATATTATTTATTTATAAAAGTATTAGTTTTATATATTTATAAAAACTAATTAAACTTAATAATACAAATTAAATAATAAAACTAAACTAAATAATTAAAAACTAAACCCTAATTAGGGATTTAATTAATAATAATTATAATTATAATTAAACCCTAAACTGGTCGGACTAGGTTACCAGACCAGTCAAATCAGGTCATGCGATCGCATGACCTGACTGTTGTAATACCATGCGGTCGCATGGCCTGTGAATTCGGGCTAAAACCTGGGCTGCTACAGTAATAGGCCGATAACTTTTATTATTTTTTTTTTCTGTTTTCTGTTTTAATATTTATATAAAATATTTATTAAATAAAAACTTATATTTTTACAAACTAAAAATAAAAATAAAGAAACTTTATAGTTTTATATATATATTTAACAAACTCTTAAATATATATATATATATATATATATATATATATATATATATATATATATATATATATATATATATATATATATATATATATATGTATATATATATATATATATGTATATATATATATATATATGTATATATATATATATATATATATTGTTTTTCTTTTTATATTTTTGTATTTTTAATATATAAAACGTACATTTTTACAAAAAAAAGAACTTAATAAAAATCTTTTTTTTATAAAGCGTTGCGCTTTCGGCGTTGTTTTTCCCCGGCAGCGGTGCCAAAAATACTTGATGTGCGTAGAGGTGTATATAAAATAGTTTATATTTTTACAAGGAAAATACTATTAAATACGATACAATTTTACATAAGTTATTTATTTATTTATAGAGTGGATATACCTAAACCTTGCTACAACGCTTATAGGCAGTGTACCTAATCGTACAGTAGTGTAGTTTTTAGTAAGTCCGGTTCGTTCCACAGGGATCTAATAAACTAGTTCAACGCTATATTAGTTTTAACTTATAATTGTAAAAATACAAATATATATATAAGTAATATTATTATTATAAAAGGGGTTTTTATCGTTTAATGACCGGTTTGTCGATTTTAAAACTTTAGTCGCAGTTAAAACCTAATGTAAAATATTAAAAATAAATATAACTTAATTTAAAGCGTAAAGTAAATAACGATAATGAAATTGCGATAAAATAAAATGACAATAAATAAAGTGCGATAATTAAAAAGTACAATAATTAAAAGTGCAATTAAATACAATGACAGTAAATAAAAGTGCGATAATTAAAAGTGCAATTAAATATGAAATATATAATTATGCTTATTTAAACTTCCGTAATCATGATGTTTGACGTGTTAATTTTAGTTTATTCCCATGGGTTAATTGTCCTTTGTCCTGGATTATTGAATATGTCCATACGGATTTGTCCATAATAGTCCATCAGTCATAATCATAAAGTGCGGAAGTCTTCGTCAAATTATTCTTATTCTCGAAGTCAAATATTCCAACTAATTGGGGATTCGAATTGTAACAAGGTCTTAATACTTTGTTTAATGAATACACCAGGTTATCGACTGCGTGTAATCCAAGGTTTTATTACTTTGTTAACAATTACACCAATTACCCTTGAATGTAATCTACCCCTGTTTCAACAAGTCTATTAACTATTAATCCAGTTCCGTGTCCGGTAAAATGAACAATTATTGGTATTTATAGATATCCCGCCCACCGTACCCAGTCAAGCGTATGTGGTTATATATAAATACGTCAAATTATAAGTCTATATATTAAATTAATGAGGTATCGTTTAGTTAATATAAAGCCCATTAATAGACCATAGTCTAATTTCCACAAGTGTCGTTTTTTATCCAAACCCCAATTATGGTCCAAAGCCCAATTACCTAATTTTAATATTTAGCCCAACATCACGATTATTTGGCTTAAATAAGCATAATAATAACTTAGCTACGAGACATTAATTTAAAAAGGTTGAACATAACTTACAATGATTAAAAATAGCGTAGCGTTACACGGGCAGAATTTCGTCTTACACCCTTACAACATTCGCTAACATACCCTTATTATTAGAATTAAAAATTAAAATTAAAATTAATATATATATATATATATATATATATATATATATATATATATATATATATATATATATATATATATATATATGTATGTATGTATACGTTGAGTGAGAGATAGAGAAAAAGATATATAAATTCGTCCAAAACTCGCGAACTTTATAGGACCTGACGTGCTACGTGCCTCCAGGCCATGCGATCGCATGGCCAGCTGGATCCAGTCACATGATTTTGTTTTCTTGTTTTGCTAACGGTTTAATAAATAAATATAATATATAAATAATTTTAAGAATTATTTAAATATTATATTATATTTATGTGCATAGTTGACTTGTAATTTTTAGTCTGTTGCGTCGAGCGTTGAGAGTTGACTCTGGTCCCAGTTCCGGATTTTCGAACGTCCTTGTGTACAATTTAATATCTTGTATTTTGCGTTTTGCATCTTGTACTCTTGTAATTTTAAGACGTTTCTCATCAATAATTTGAACCTCTTTGATTGTACTTTGTACTTTTGAGCTTTTTGGCCATTTGCGTCTTCAATTCGTCGAATCTGTCTTTTGTCTTCACCTTTTATTATTTAAACGAATATCACTTGTAAATAGAACAATTGCAACTAAAAGCTTGTCTTTCTTGAGGGATAATGTTATGAAATATATGTTCGTTTTTAGCATTATCAGGAATGATCGTTTGTTAATGGAGGATTTCTATCGAACTTTGAATGATGACTTGAAGAACAAAATTAGCAGAGGTTATGCGAAATCGTTTGCGGAATTTTTCGCCATGGCTAGAAGGTTCGAGTCGTATTCGCGATCGAAGATTAGTGAACCTTCAAGTGAGAGAAGGGTTGTTTCATATGGCGCTCCAAGTAAGAGAGCTAGGGGTGCAAGTGTGAGCACGGGTTGTATACGGATGAGTATATCAGATTCTAGTGCATCTAGGTGTTACACTTATGGTGTGAGGGGTCACAAGTCTTGGGAATGTTCGGTGCCAAAGTGTGATGGAACGGTGTGCTTCAATTGCCAAGAGGAAGGACATCGTAAGTCGGAATGTCCCGAGTTAGCGGGGACGGGTGCGGCAAGGAGACGTTAAGGTATGTTTCGTTTTAATGAATATGTCCTTTTATTATTATTATGTGCCGATGAGTTCGGGTTTGTTAAATGCCTTGTGTTGTGCATAGTATTGTTATGGGTGACGTTCCTAATGGAATTACCCTACGGTGACGTTTTGATTGATGGGCGAAGGGTGTAAGACTTGGTGCAACCAAGCATTCCTTAGTGTTGGGAAATGTTTCTACCAAGCCTCGGAAATGGGCTTTGGTGTTTGGTTGTTAAGAGCGTGTTCACTTTTGTGTTTGGGGTGGTGAACCATGAGGTTCATCGGAAGGATAAAACCCTAAAGATCGAGTGTTTGATCTCGATGTATATGTTGGTAATGGAGTCTACGTGACGCGATGTTAGGTGCCTCTTTCATACCTACTAGCGTGGTATTCGACTCCGATGGTGTTGCGATTACATTGTACTTTAGTCGCAGTTAAAACCTAATGTAAAATATTAAAAATAAATATAACTTAATTTAAAGCGTAAAGTAAATAACGATAATGAAATTGCGATAAAATAAAATGACAATAAATAAAGTGCGATAATTAAAAAGTACAATAATTAAAAGTGCAATTAAATACAATGACAGTAAATAAAAGTGCGATAATTAAAAGTGCAATTAAATATGAAATATATAATTATGCTTATTTAAACTTCCGTAATCATGATGTTTGACGTGTTAATTTTAGTTTATTCCCATGGGTTAATTGTCCTTTGTCCTGGATTATTGAATATGTCCATACGGATTTGTCCATAATAGTCCATCAGTCATAATCATAAAGTGCGGAAGTCTTCGTCAAATTATTCTTATTCTCGAAGTCAAATATTCCAACTAATTGGGGATTCGAATTGTAACAAGGTCTTAATACTTTGTTTAATGAATACACCAGGTTATCGACTGCGTGTAATCCAAGGTTTTATTACTTTGTTAACAATTACACCAATTACCCTTGAATGTAATCTACCCCTGTTTCAACAAGTCTATTAACTATTAATCCAGTTCCGTGTCCGGTAAAATGAACAATTATTGGTATTTATAGATATCCCGCCCACCGTACCCAGTCAAGCGTATGTGGTTATATATAAATACGTCAAATTATAAGTCTATATATTAAATTAATGAGGTATCGTTTAGTTAATATAAAGCCCATTAATAGACCATAGTCTAATTTCCACAAGTGTCGTTTTTTATCCAAACCCCAATTATGGTCCAAAGCCCAATTACCTAATTTTAATATTTAGCCCAACATCACGATTATTTGGCTTAAATAAGCATAATAATAACTTAGCTACGAGACATTAATTTAAAAAGGTTGAACATAACTTACAATGATTAAAAATAGCGTAGCGTTACACGGGCAGAATTTCGTCTTACACCCTTACAACATTCGCTAACATACCCTTATTATTAGAATTTAAAATTAAAATTAAAATTAATATATATATATATATATATATATATATATATATATATATATATATATATATATATACGTTGAGTGAGAGATAGAGAAAAAGATATATAAATTCGTCCAAAACTCGCGAACTTTATAGGACCTGACGTGCTACGTGCCTCCAGGCCATGTGATCGCATGGCCAGCTGGATCCAGTCACATGATTTTGTTTTCTTGTTTTGCTAACGGTTTAATAAATAAATATAATATATAAATAATTTTAAGAATTATTTAAATATTATATTATATTTATGTGCATAGTTGACTTGTAATTTTTAGTCTGTTGCGTCGAGCGTTGAGAGTTGACTCTGGTCCCAGTTCCGGATTTTCGAACGTCCTTGTGTACAATTTAATATCTTGTATTTTGCGTTTTGCATCTTGTACTCTTGTAATTTTAAGACGTTTCTCATCAATAATTTGAACCTCTTTGATTGTACTTTGTACTTTTGAGCTTTTTGGCCATTTGCGTCTTCAATTCGTCGAATCTATCTTTTGTCTTCACCTTTTATTATTTAAACGAATATCACTTGTAAATAGAACAATTGCAACTAAAAGCTTGTCTTTCTTGAGGGATAATGTTATGAAATATATGTTCGTTTTTAGCATTATCAGGAATGATCGTTTGTTAATGGAGGATTTCTATCGAACTTTGAATGATGACTTGAAGAACAAAATTAGCAGAGGTTATGCGAAATCGTTTGCGGAATTTTTCGCCATGGCTAGAAGGTTCGAGTCGTATTCGCGATCGAAGATTAGTGAACCTTCAAGTGAGAGAAGGGTTGTTTCATATGGCGCTCCAAGTAAGAGAGCTAGGGGTGCAAGTGTGAGCACGGGTTGTATACGGACGAGTATATCAGATTCTAGTGCATCTAGGTGTTACACTTATGGTGTGAGGGGTCACAAGTCTTGGGAATGTTCGGTGCCAAAGTGTGATGGCACGGTGTGCTTTAATTGCCAAGAGGAAGGACATCGTAAGTCGGAATGTCCCGAGTTAGCGGGGACGGGTGCGGCAAGGAGACGTTAAGGTATGTTTCGTTTTAATGAATATGTCCTTTTATTATTATTATGTGCCGATGAGTTCGGGTTTGTTAAATGCCTTGTGTTGTGCATAGTATTGTTATGGGTGACGTTCCTAATGGAATTACCCTACGGTGACGTTTTGATTGATGGGCGAAGGGTGTAAGACTTGGTGCAACCAAGAATTCCTTAGTGTTGGGAAATGTTTCTACCAAGCCTCGGAAATGGGCTTTGGTGTTTGGTTGTTAAGAGCGTGTTCACTTTTGTGTTTGGGGTGGTGAACCATGAGGTTCATCGGAAGGATAAAACCCTAAAGATCGAGTGTTTGATCTCGATGTATATGTTGGTAATGGAGTCTACGTGACGCGATGTTAGGTGCCTCTTTCATACCTACTAGCGTGGTATTCGACTCCGATGGTGTTGCGATTACATTGTACTTTAGTCGCAGTTAAAACCTAATGTAAAATATTAAAAATAAATATAACTTAATTTAAAGCGTAAAGTAAATAACGATAATGAAATTGCGATAAAATAAAATGACAATAAATAAAGTGCGATAATTAAAAAGTACAATAATTAAAAGTGCAATTAAATACAATGACAGTAAATAAAAGTGCGATAATTAAAAGTGCAATTAAATATGAAATATATAATTATGCTTATTTAAACTTCCGTAATCATGATGTTTGACGTGTTAATTTTAGTTTATTCCCATGGGTTAATTGTCCTTTGTCCTGGATTATTGAATATGTCCATACGGATTTGTCCATAATAGTCCATCAGTCATAATCATAAAGTGCGGAAGTCTTCGTCAAATTATTCTTATTCTCGAAGTCAAATATTCCTACTAATTGGAGATTCGAATTGTAACAAGGTCTTAATACTTTGTTTAATGAATACACCAGGTTATCGACTGCGTGTAATCCAAGGTTTAATTACTTTGTTAACAATTACACCAATTACCCTTGAATGTAATCTACCCCTGTTTCAACAAGTCTATTAACTATTAATCCAGTTCCGTGTCCGGTAAAATGAACAATTATTGGTATTTATAGATATCCCGCCCACCGTACCCAGTCAAGCGTATGTGGTTATATATAAATACGTCAAATTATAAGTCTATATATTAAATTAATGAGGTATCGTTTAGTTAATATAAAGCCCATTAATAGACCATAGTCTAATTTCCACAAGTGTCGTTTTTTATCCAAAGCCCAATTATGGTCCAAAGCCCAATTACCTAATTTTAATATTTAGCCCAACATCACGATTATTTGGCTTAGATAAGCATAATAATAACTTAGCTACGAGACATTAATTTAAAAAGGTTGAACATAACTTACAATGATTAAAAATAGCGTAGCGTTACACGGACAGAATTTCGTCTTACACCCTTACAACATTCGCTAACATACCCTTATTATTAGAATTTAAAATTAAAATTAAAATTAATATATATATATATATATATATATATATATATATATATATATATATATATATATATATATATATACGTTGAGTGAGAGATAGAGAAAAAGATATATAAATTCGTCCAAAACTCGCGAACTTTATAGGACCTGACGTGCTACGTGCCTCCAGGCCATGCGATCGCATGGCCAGCTGGATCCAGTCACATGATTTTGTTTTCTTGTTTTGCTAACGGTTTAATAAATAAATATAATATATAAATAATTTTAAGAATTATTTAAATATTATATTATATTTATGTGCATAGTTGACTTGTAATTTTTAGTCTGTTGCGTCGAGCGTTGAGAGTTGACTCTGGTCCCAGTTCCGGATTTTCGAACGTCCTTGTGTACAATTTAATATCTTGTATTTTGCGTTTTGCATCTTGTACTCTTGTAATTTTAAGACGTTTCTCATCAATAATTTGAACCTCTTTGATTGTACTTTGTACTTTTGAGCTTTTTGGCCATTTGCGTCTTCAATTCTTCGAATCTGTCTTTTGTCTTCACCTTTTATTATTTAAACGAATATCACTTGTAAATAGAACAATTGCAACTAAAAGCTTGTCTTTCTTGAGGGATAATGTTATGAAATATATGTTCGTTTTTAGCATTATCAGGAATGATCGTTTGTTAATGGAGGATTTCTATCGAACTTTGAATGATGACTTGAAGAACAAAATTAGCAGAGGTTATGCGAAATCGTTTGCGGAATTTTTCGCCATGGCTAGAAGGTTCGAGTCGTATTCGCGATCGAAGATTAGTGAACCTTCAAGTGAGAGAAGGGTTGTTTCATATGGCGCTCCAAGTAAGAGAGCTAGGGGTGCAAGTGTGAGCACGGGTTGTATACGGACGAGTATATCAGATTCTAGTGCATCTAGGTGTTACACTTATGGTGTGAGGGGTCACAAGTCTTGGGAATGTTCGGTGCCAAAGTGTGATGGCACGGTGTGCTTCAATTGCCAAGAGGAAGGACATCGTAAGTCGGAATGTCCCGAGTTAGCGGGGACGGGTGCGGCAAGGAGACGTTAAGGTATGTTTCGTTTTAATGAATATGTCCTTTTATTATTATTATGTGCCGATGAGTTCGGGTTTGTTAAATGCCTTGTGTTGTGCATAGTATTGTTATGGGTGACGTTCCTAATGGAATTACCCTACGGTGACATTTTGATTGATGGGCGAAGGGTGTAAGACTTGGTGCAACCAAGCATTCCTTAGTGTTGGGAAATGTTTCTACCAAGCCTCGGAAATGAGCTTTGGTGTTTGGTTGTTAAGAGCGTGTTCACTTTTGTGTTTGGGGTGGTGAACCATGAGGTTCATCGGAAGGATAAAACCCTAAAGATCGAGTGTTTGATCTCGATGTATATGTTGGTAATGGATTCTACGTGACGCGATGTTAGGTGCCTCTTTCATACCTACTAGCGTGGTATTCGACTCCGATGGTGTTGCGATTACATTGTACTTAGGGTACCGGAGAGAAACCCTTAGGTACATGAGTGACTAGGTGGACATGTGACAAGCTATGGCAATCGAAGGATTGTAATAATAAAGTTTGTGTAATTTGTGGTGAACTCTTCATTCGAAGTGTTTAAGGATAAGTTAAAATCCTTTGTGTGCTCATGGATAGGGCAAGGTGTTGTGAAGTGTATATCATGGGATATCTTATCTCGATGATGTGGTTATGTAACGGAGTTCTAAGTGGGGGAGTTGTACTCTCGCACGAAGGTGTTCTAGTGTATTGATATTGGACGATGCTCGTATGGATTCGAAGCTAGCGTTGAGACCTACGTTGGTCAATTGTGGTAAAAGTACGATTTGGAATAAATTGTACTTATAGTTTTGGATTTAAATTATCACCGAGGTGGTAATGTGATGAATCTCGTTTAGAGATAATGGACGTGTTTGACGAGCAAGTGAGATCCCTTGGTTAAGGGATGTGCGTGTCGGATTCTCTTCTAGAGAATTTTTGTTTTGTGCTTATGTACGGTATGGGCGGTTATTGCTCGATTGTGTTGGCGTTGTGCACGTGTGCGTATGAAGCGTGTGCAAACTCTAATGACCCGTCCTAATCCATCTGGACGAATACATTACATTTGGTTACATCGTGAGGTACTTGACCTCTATATGATACATTTTACAAACATTGCATTCGTTTTTGAAAAGACAATCTTTCATTACATCGAAAGTTGACGGCATGCATACCATTTCATAATATATCCAACTATAATTGACTTAATAATAATCTTGATGAACTCAACAACTCGAATGCAACGTCTTTTGAAATATGTCATCAATGACTCCAAGTAATATCTCTAATATGAGCAAATGCACAGCGGAAGATTTCTTTAATACCTGAGAATAAACATGCTTTAAAGTGTCAACCAAAAGGTTGATGAGTTCATTAGTTTATCATCATCATTCATTTTCATCATTTTAATAGACCACAAGATTTCGTATATTGTCACGCGTAACTCGCGAATTAAAATTCATTCATATGGATTGAACACCTGGTAACCGACCTTAACAATATGCATATAGAATATCCCCATCATTTTGGGACTCACATCGGACATGATAAATCGAAGTACTAAAGCATTCGTAACCCGGATGGGGCTTGTTGAGCCCGATAGATCTATCTTTAGGATTCGCGTCAATTGGTGGCAATTATCATAAACACCAATTCTTAGGCTACCAAGCTAAAAATGGGGCATATTCGGTTTGATAATCTAACCATAGAATGTAGTTTCGATCACTTGTGTCTATTTTGTAAAGCATTTATAAAAGCAGTGCATGTATTCTCAGTCTCAAAAATATATATTGCAAAAGCATTTAAAAAGGGAGTAAATGAAACTCACGATATTGTATTTTGTAGTAAAAATACATATGACGACATTGAACAATGCAGGGTTGGCCTCGGATTCACGAACCTATATCATTTGTATATTCATTAATATATATATATAATCGTAATCGAATAAATATATATATTATTATTAGTGATGTAATTTATATATTTAATAAGTTATAAGTTTCATTATTTATTTATATATTTTTATGTTATATATCTAAATGTTAATATAGTTAAGTTATGTGTCCAAAATATATATATATATATATATATATATATATATATATATATATATATATATATATATATATATATATATATATATATATATATATATATATATATATATATATATATATATAATCTTTATCTTTATTTTCATACTTATAACTTTAAGTGCTTTATTAAAACTTTTATTTTAGTAATCATAATTATTTTTAAAATATTGATATAGATAATACTCAAAATAATAATAATGATAATTTTAATGATAGTAACATAATAATAATTTTAATAAAAATGATACTAATACTAATAATAATAATATCTACAATAATGATAATAATAATAAAACTAATTATAATAGTTATTATCATAGTAATAATAAATGATAATTTTTATCCTAATACTTATATTTGTAATTATAATAATAATTATCATACTAATAATAATGATATTGATAATTATAATAATGATGATCTTAATAGTAATAATAATAATAATAATACTAATAGTTATAGAAGTGGTACTAATATTAATATAAATGAAAATAATAATAATTTGTATCATTTTCATAATAATATTTATATCTAAGATTTCTATATTCGTAATCGTCGTGTTAAATTTTTAGACTAATGACTAGACCTTCTATATCCTAAATTCGTAATCCTAATCATAGTAATGTTGATACTACTTAAAATGATAAAATTAATAATAATAATAATAATAATAATAATAATAATAATAATAATAATAATAATAATAATAATAATAATAATAATAATAATAATACTTGTAATAACACTAATTAATAATAGTAATAACAACATGACAACAACAACAATAATAATAATAATAATAACAATAATAATAATAATAATAATAATAATAATAATAATAATAATAATAATAATAATAATAATAATAATAATAATAATAATAATAATAATAATAATAACAACAACAACAAATGACTACCTTCAAAAATGCCACAAAAAAATACCCCAGCCTAGTATCGAACCCACGACCTCTTGTAAACCCGAAACACTCCAGACCAGCTGAGCTAGCCCGTTTATCTGATTAAATCCCAAACCTTATAAATATAAACCATATATCTTATCTGTTCTTTCTTCTTCATGTTAAAATCGACCAGCAACCATTTTTAAAAATCAACAGAGACCAATAACGAGTTACTTTTAATTTAGGATTTGAAATTTAAATATAAATAATTATTTGCAGTTATCTTGAATTAACTGGAAATAAAAAAAATAAGCTGTTAAATAGCTTTTTAATACTCACGAAGAACACCAAATCAGTTCCAAGTTTTTAGAACGTTTCAGACCAAACTTTGTAAATGAAATAAGTTTTAAATTGTTCATAGAAACTTTCTGAACCTTTAATTTATCTGAAAACATCAAAACGAGTTTCAATTTCCTCAAGAACATGTTGTTTGACTTTTAAAAAATAAAGCTTTGATTCTGAAATTGAAACACGATAGAAAAATTCGAGACCTGAGACTCTCCAGTTAGTTTAAGTAGAATAATTCCAATATAATGGCATTTTTAGATTTTAAAATCTGTTTAGAAATCGCGTTATTTGAAAAATCACCCAAGAATAGGGTCTTCGACATTTTTTTAAAGTTGCAATTTAAATCCTCTGTTTTCTTTCCTTTGACTTGGATTAACAGAATTTTATATAGAAGTAAGAGATATTACTACAGCTATATTGATCCAATTATCGATTGTTTTGTAGTTAGAATTAATCGACACCAAATATTCGTTCAGTACAAGATAAAAAATAAAAAAATAAAAAGTGAAATCCACTTCTAACGGATTCTATTTGTGTTATAGATAATTAGATTGAGTTGAAAAGTCTAGCAAACAGATTACACAGCTTGGATAGCGATTTAAAACAGAGTTAGGTATTTTTCCTATGTATATTTACGTATATACCATATTTATATATATAAAATATATATATAATATTTATATATGTATTTAGATATATAATTCTGTATTTAGTTATGTATATATATATATATATATATATATATATATATATATATATATATCTGTATTTATATAGTTATATATATCAAATTTATATATATCTGTATATTAGGTATATAATAATATTAATTACATAAATTTAAAAATCTAAAATTAGTGAAACAAATAATAATAGAAATAATAGAAATAATGATGATAGTAATACTAATATTAATAATAATAATACTATTAATAACAATATTAATAAGAGTAATAGTAATGATAACAATAATAAGTTTAATAATAATAATGATAATAATACTATTATTAAGGATACTAATAAAATTAGTTATAATACTATTAATATTATTAATGATAATGATAATATTAATAATAATAATATAACAACTTATACACATCAACTTTTATATATACATATTTATAATTTAATAATATTAATGATACAAATATTAATATCAATATTAATCTTGGTAATAATAATGAAAGTAATAATAATAATATTGATATATAATTTATATTCTAACTTATAATTTCAAATAATATATTAACTTTATATTTTATTACTTATGAAATACTTATCTTATAAAATAACATATTTGAATTTTTAACATTTGTATATATTATATATATATTCCAATATAATAATATAAATCATATATATATTTATATGTATTCATTTTAATAGTAACTTAATTATTCTTTATATCAATTTATATCTTTTAATTTCAATTGATTAAAGTATAATCTATTAATTCAAAATGTTATATATATATATATATATATATATATATATATATATATATATATATATATATATATATATATATATATATATATATATATATATATATATATATATATATATATATATATATATATATATATATGTGTGTGTGTGTGTGTGTGTGTGTGTGTACTACATACTTGATTACATACAATTGTTCGTGAATCGTCGGGCATATCCAAAGGTTAACTGGATCCATGTGAACAGTTTAAGAAAATATTTTGTGACTCCTCATTACAGACTTTTCTTATCGTGTCGAAATCATATAAAGATCAAGTTTAAATTTGGTCGGAAATTTTCGGGTCATCACAGTACCTACCCGTTAAAGAAATTTCGTCCCGAAATTTGATCGAGATGGTCATGGTTGACAATAAGTATGTTTTCATGACGCATACGAGCTGAAAATTAGAGTTTTATCATCAGTGAGTAATATGGATATAATAATTCGTTTATGTAAAGAGTACGAGTGAAGTTATCACAAAAGATTGAAATAACGAAATGGAGATTCGTCTTAACTTTTGACGTTGTCATGGTTGATTTCCGGAATTTAAGGAATTTAAAAGAAAATCTTCGAAATCTAAAAGATTTGATTCTTCGACGGATAAGGAAATTAAGATCTCTATAATTAAATACGATGATCTGCCTTGATTACTTTGTCTGATATTTCCATTATAAATTCAATTCTTCCGTTCCATTATTCTCACCATTCCTATACTTCCTTTCTCAGTTCATATATTTAAAAGTTTGTGAAAATGCTTAATCCAGTTCTAATCCTTGTTATTTTCCTAATTATCATCTCTGTCATTCTTCTTTTCCATTTACCACTGAAAAAATCCGTTTACTTCTACTATTACCTTGGGGTGATACTATTCTTAATTATACCATATTTTTATATTGCTATTCGTATTAATATCCACGATTTGTAACCTCCGTGTTGTTATTCGGCTTTATATTTTCTCTTATAATTTGGAGCTCTTTGCCTTTTTTATTCTCTTCTCGTCCACTAGTAAAGCGAGTAATGGTCCAGAATTCGTAAGTATGGAATTTCAAATGAACTTAATGTTCTAAACAAGAAAGAACGTAATCGCACGATTTGATTTTTCAAATTACCTAAATCACTGAGAATAGAACTATCAAGAATATACTTTCTTGATATGTTCAGAAGTTAATCAGAATGAAAGAGTTATGTTGTAGAGACCCGTCCTAATCCATCCGGACGAAGTCCATATCGATTATAAACGATTCACAACAGTTGATTACATCACGAGGTACTTGACCTCTATATGATACATTTTACAAACATTGCATTCGTTTTTGAAAAGACCATCTTTCATTACATCGAAAGTTGACGACATGCATACCATTTTATAATATATCTAACTATAATTGACTTAATAATAATCTTGATGAACTCAACGACTCGAATGCAAAGTCTTTTGAAATATGTCATGAATGATTCCAATTAATATCTTTAAAATGAGCAATTGCACAGCGGAAGGATTTCTTTCGTACCTGAGAATAAACATGCTTTCAAGTGTCAACCAAAAGGTTAGTGAGTTCATTAGTTTATCATAAAGAATCATTTCATAATTTAATAGACCACAAGATTTCATATTTCCAATTCTCATAAACATACGTCCCATGCATAGAGACAAAAATCATTCATATGGTGAACACCTGGTAACCGACATTAACAATATGCATATAAGAATATCCCCATCATTCCGGGATCCTCCTTCGGACATGATATAAATTTCGAAGTACTAAAGCATCCGGTACTTTGGATGGGGCTTGTTGGGCCCGATAGATCTATCTTTAGGATTCGCGTCAATTAGGGTGTCTGTTACCTAATTCTTAGATTACCAGACTAAAAAGGGGCATATTCGGTTTAATAATCCAGCCATAGAATGTAGTTTCATTTACATGTGTCTATTTCGTAAAACAGTTATAAAAGCAGCGCATGTATTCTCAGACCCAAAAATATATATTGCAAAAGCATTTAAAAAGGGAGTAATGAAACTCACAATACTGTATTTTGTAGTAAAAATACACATGACGGAACTGAACAATGCAGGGTTGGCCTCGGATTCACGAACCTATATCATTTGTATATCCATTAATACATATAATCGAAATCGAACAAATATTTATATTATTGTTAGTGATAATTTTTATATTATTAATTTATATATTTTAATATATATTTATTTTTATATACATAATCTTTTGTTTACAGAATAATAGTTATAGTAATACTAGAGTAATATTAATAATAAAAATGATAATAATTATAATACTTAATATATTTAATTAAGATAATAATGGTTATGATTTCATTAGTGATAAAAGTAATGATATTAATACTAATAATATACTTATATTAATAGTAATGGTTCTAATATTTATAAAGTGATAATAATAATAATGTTAATAAAAATAATGATATTAATAATGATAATAATACTAAATCGTATCATAATTATAATAAATGTGATAAGAATAGTTATAATAATTTTACTAATTCCATTAAATCATATTTTGATTAAAAATCTAGTTATTTTCATAATAATAATAATAATATTAATAATTAAAAGTGGTAATAATGTGATACTTACAATTATAATAACTATGAAACTAATAATTTTTCTACTAATGGTAATTATGATAATATTTTAGTTGTAACAATAATAATAGTGGTAAAAGTGTTGATAATAAATATTATCTATTTTACTTGATAATAATACTAGAGATGATAATATTAGTATTAACAATAATAATACTAGTAATCCTAATTGTAATTTAAATTATGTTAGTAAAAATAAATGGTAATTCTTTTTAGTAATAATAATAATAATAACAACAACAATAATAATAATAATAATAATATATGTAAACTACCTTTAAGGGACTTAAAAAAATAAGCTGCTGGAGCCGGGACTCGAACCCACGACCTCTCATTTAAACATACACCCCCTTAACCATCCTACCAAATTGATTTTCCTGGAACTATACACCTCAGTTTATTTATAACTCGTTATCACTTATCCCTCCTCATCAAACATCTCGGTCCCAAAATGAAATTACGGCCCAACAGTAGATGAACCTCGGCCCAACACCAAAATACAGCCCACGAACCAAGTCCAGTGACATTTAAATGGCCCAAGGGTTTAATCAGTGTGGTTTGCTGCTGCAGTAGCGAAAGGAAAAAAAAATAACTCGAGAATGCAGTTACTCGACAGCCTCTCTTCACTCTATGTTTAATATTTAAATCTCAATTCAACAAGTGGGTCATCTTATTGTCAAAGATTTATGAAACAACCATTAACAAAAGTACCCCCATAATTCACTGTAACACACTTTCATCATTTAAATTCAAAGTTTTTCGTATGTATCCTGATTTGGGAGGGTCATTATCTTGCTGACCCCATTTATCATTATTATTAACATACCAAAACTTAGTGGAAGAATAATGAAATCCATTCTTGGTTACTTGGCCGAATAAGAGAGTAGAATCCAAGGAAACGTTAATTAGAAATCATCAATTGATTGAGTGGTGGATACTTTAATCAAATGTGACCAATATCTTAATGAATCTATTAAGTGGGGTTCCTTGCTTTATACTTATTAGCCAATATATATAAAAAAAATATAGTAATATTGAGTTTAAAAGGTGGGTTCGGTTGTAATAAATGGCTCGACAAAAATAGGAAAAACAAATGTATAATATGTAGGAAATAAAAAAAAATGGTGGAAGGTGGCGATGGTAACCTGAAGGTGGGTTGCTTTAGTTATATTCGAAATAGAAAGTAACACCCAAGTCTTGATTTGTAATTCAATCAGGAAACAAGTATTGTTGTGTTGAGTATTCGATGGTTATCAAAGAAGAAATGAAAAGGAAAAGTAAAGAGAAATTTTAAAATGATTGGTTTATGGTTGGCGTTTGGTTAACAGGATGAAGAAAAGAACCCAAAAATGTTGAGCATTAAAGTGGTGTTGTGTTGGTGTTAGTAATCAATCAAGAATCATGATCACGATGGTGTAAATGGTTTGTTATATGATTAAGTGTTTTGGATTCAGCAATAAAACAAGAGAACGACTGCAACAGGAGTAAGAAGGAAAGAGAACGTGCAGCAGGTATGGTTGATTCCAATTGAAACAGAAAAAGAAGGAAACTATAAGTCTTGCAGTGGTTTGTTTATGGATTTGGTGATACAAGAGATTGGTTTATGACTAAATTCATGAGTACATTGTTTGTATTTTAGCAAAGAAGCTCGACAAAAAGAATCACCCGTACTACAAAGAAAATAAAAAAATTAGAGATGAATGTCGATTGCTAGCTGGATTTGGCTGGATTATGAATTGATATCAATGTTCACCAGACAGATACAAATCGTGAGCAGGAGGTGAAAAGACTTTTGTAAAAGTTGATAGAGATTGATAACAGAATACATATTATTTGAATTTTTATATGTATATAACCCTATTTATGTGTGTGTATATATATATATATATATATATATATATATATATATATATATATATATATATATATATATATATATACTGTATATGTATTTATATATGTGTATCTATATCTTTATATATCAATTATATACATATATTTGTATTTGCACTTTAAATTATATAAAGAAAAATAATAATAATAATGTTAATTATATAAACATTAATATTTAATATTAATTTTATTAATATTAATGTAACTAATAATAACAATAATAACAAAATAAATAAGGATTATAATATCAATAATATTAATAACAATACTTGCATAAATCAAATTTCATATATTTATATTTATATATTAAAGTAATACTAATATTAATAATATTAATTTTATCATTTATATTGAAGTAATGCTAATAATTTAACTTTTATATTTTAAATTGTATACTTAATTTAATTATTAATATCATATGTTAACATATATTGAATATTGAATATTTATATATTTTATATAAATTACAATATACTTACAACATTAATTATCTTTGGATTCATGTAGATATATTTATTTTTAGTAGTTACTTCATTATTTTATATATACTACTTTACATATTCAACACAAATGATTAGATTGTATTTTATTTTACATATTTAATTTAACTTTTGTTTCATTACTTCTAATTATTATACATTCTTACATTTACATATATATATGAATATTAATTTACATTCTTACATTTACATATATATATGAATATTAATTTACAAACAATTGTTCGTGAATCGTCGGAAGTAGTCAAAGGTCAATTGAATATATGAACATCGTTTCAAAATTTTCTAGACTCAACATTACATACTTTGCTTATCGTGTCGGAAACATATAAAGATTTAAGTTTAAATTTGATCGGAAATTTCCGGGTCATCACAGTACCTACCCGTTAAAGAAATTTCGTCCCGAAATTTGAGTGAGGTCGTGATAGCTAACAATAAAAATGTTTTCATGACGAATATGAGTTGATAAATAGAGTTTTATCATCATTGAGTAATGTAGATAAAACAATCTGATTACGCGCAGAGTATAAGTGAAGCTATCGCAAAAGAGTGAAATGAGTAATTGTAGAATCATTTTAACTGATGACGTAGTTATGATTGATTTTCGGAATTCATGGAATTTAAAGAAATTCTTCATAATAAGATTTGGTTCTTCGGCGATTAAGAAAATCAGGATCTTCTTTGATTAAATGCAATATTCTGTTTCGATTGCTCTGTCGAATATTTTACTATAAATCCACCCCTGTCATTTCCTTACAATTCACACCTTCTATTCTTCCCCCCCCCCCCCCCCAATTCCTACTTTAAAACATTCGTCAATATGCTCCATTCCGTTCTGATTCTTAATGTACTCTTAACCTTCATATCTGTCATTCTTCTCTTTCATCTACCACTGGAGGATTTTATTTATTTTTTACTATTACCTTGGGGTTATAGTAATTTTAATTCTCCCGTGCCTTTACGTGGCAATACGTATTGATATGCACAGTTTGTAATTTATGTGTTGTCATCGAGCTTTATATTTTCTTTTATATTCAAGAGTTTCATACTTTTGTCTCCTCTTCCCGACTTCAAGTCAAGCGAACGATGGCCCGGAATTCGTAGATATGGATTTTGAAATGAACATAGTTAATATTCTAAGAAGAGAATCGTAATGGCACGATCTTGATTTGTCAATTTACCAGAATTCAATAGAAAAGATAGAACTATTAAGAAGATATGTTCTTAATATGCTTGGAGATTGGGTATAATGTAAGAGTCGTGTAACATGGCACATGATGATGGTACTGTGAATCATCACATTCCATTAGAAACTCAGCATGACCTAATGTAATATAATCACATTGATCAAGTGTCATTATATTATACTAACTCATGCATCAGTTCCCAACACTACTTCAAAAAAATATTCATATTTTAAATTCGAAGGTTCGCAGAAAATAGAAACTAAAACAGTTTCCTTTTATGAGATAACACAGATAGCGTGGAGAGATAATTAATATCAGATGAGAATATTTATGAAGGTATCTTCAGAAATATTGAGGATATTTACATTGAAAGATACGATAATATCTTAGAATGTTAGAACCAAATTGTGATGAAGAAATTCATTCACGATGATTTAGAGCGGTTAAGGAGTAAGGTATTCGCTAAAGATTCCATCAGAAACAGAATCATCAAGATTATTTAAATATAGGGTTTGGTCCTTGTATTTGTCCTTGGTCTCCTTTATGTTTGCTCGATTCATTTTTCAGAACTCAGAGATCTGATTCGTAAGCTAAAGTGCTTTTCAAAATTTCAGAATGAAAGTTCATAATTCTAAAAGATAATTGTTATGTGTATACATATAACCGTTGATGTGGAATTGCTACGAGATTCAAAATACTGATTGCTAATTTTCGATAATTGATATGGTAATTCTCGTTTTAAGATATGGATGAGTATATGGTAAGGTTTTAATGAACAACCATAACGATTCTTCGGAGAGACTTAAATCAATGAGTAATGAAGTTGCTGGTAAGTTTAATGCTAATGTGGTGGAATATAAACGGTTCCCCGGTAACGATGATGAAAGGGGTAATCTTTATAATAAGGTTTATTCGAATGAAAAACTTGAAGTTGATTTGCTGGAGCTGTCACAAAATTGGCTAATTTGAAAAGAAAGTGCGTTGTTATTTTCGAAAATAATAATGCCAAAGAAGCTAGCACATATATGTGTTAAACATTTATACAGGTTCCGAGAATTTTTCAGGTGCATAACTATATGCGTAAATCTTTTCTTCCGTAGATGAAGTGTGGTTGATTCATCCTCCCGATTGTGTTTTCAAGAATAACAAAACGTTTGAACTTAGATTGTAATAGTCAAGATACAAATGAGGTTTGAGATGAAATCAAGTGGCAAACTTGCAGAATTATTTAGTTTCATATGTTATAATTAATATTTTAATTCATTTGAATTGTCCACTGTTGGTCATCCTCAGTTGATTTGTCCACAGTTAGATAGGATTTTGTTAGCGTGGATTATTAACAAAATTTCTCATAGTTAATTTGTTTGTTTCTAACAAGTTTTATTCCATCAAATGTTTTCTTCATTGTGCCACTTGTTGAATTCTGATATGTCAAAATCCAAATATGAAATTTGAATGGAAATGGTTATTCTGTGGTGAACGAATTCATATATCTGTAGATATAAGTAGGATAGTAAATGATTGTTGAATCAGATTCGAAGAATGTACAGTATAACTTATTAATGTGAAAACTAAATATTCCTCAGGTATTACCTACCCGTTAAAATGTTTTCATCATTAACAGTTTGTACGAAAGGATTTTTAATTACAATCTTTATGAAAACATATATACATATATATTTTCTTCGGATGTAATCATGTATTTAATGAGTTAATATGGTATTAATCTCATTTGCTTTTCGGTTTGAGCTAAAATAGGTAATCCTTAAAACTATTAGGATCCACATATTCTTCGCAGAATATTGACGAAGTTATGGATCAATACTTCATCATTAATTATTAGGATCCACATATTCTTCGCAGAATATTAATGAAGTTATGGTCCAATACTTCATTGTTAATTGCTGTTGGTACTCCTTGGTATCTATGATGCGTATGATGTTGATGTTCATGGAACAGATTATGAAATTGAGGCTTGGGATGCAGATGTTGTTGTTGGTAGTACTGTTGGTGTTGGTGATGTTGCTGAAGCTGGTACATTTTCCACCATATTTTTTTTTCAAGACTACACTCGGGTGCGAAGCTCGTTGACTTATTACTCCGGGATAATTGTCGGTAGAAACGAGCGAGTGAATAAGGTTTTGAATTTGAGATAGTATATACTCATAGCGACATATTCGGAAAATGAGGGTGAAAATGGTGTTTCGGATTGGTTCGCCGGTGAGTGTTTCAGGTTCATCGTCAAGAGGGAATTTGGTTGATGAAAAGTATCGCTTTCTTCGCGTCTTCATTGTTTGAGTAGACTACGAATCCATTAGATGAATTGGGGATGGCTGATTGATTGATTCATTCTGGTGACGATGCTTTCAGAGCTGGAGTGAGACTCCATATCGGAATCCGAGGGACTTGAACTAGTTGAGGGATTCATCTCGTACGATCAAATGAAGGATTTTTGATAGGAATAGATTATAGAATGTAGATTAGTACCCTGCAATACATAATTTACATATGCATATTTAATACTAAAATCCCATAAGTTACGGAGGAATCTACGGAAGTTGTCAGGCAAAGTCTACAGTAACAGATATGCTAGGATATGAATTAGCAGATACGCTAAGATACGAATTTTGTCTATACATTATTCATGCAATCATTGCAGTAAGATGTGTCTAGACTAAGAATGATAAGCAGGTAATTTCCTAAGGATGATAAACAGATGATTTCCGACAAAAATGATAAGCAAAACTTTTGACATGCAGACCCGGTCGAAGTCCAGATTTACCAATGCATCCTAACGACTATCAGTTAGACACACTAATGCAAGACCTGGTTCACTAAGACCACCGCTCTGATACCAACTATAGAGACCCGTCCTAATCCATCCGGACGAAGTCTATATCGATTATACACGATTCATAACAGTTGATTACATCGCGAGGTACTTGACCTCTATATGATACATTTTACAAACATTGCATTCGTTTTTGAAAAGACCATCTTTCATTACATCGAAAGTTGACGACATGCATACCATTTTATAATATATCTTACTATAATTGACTTAATAATAATCTTGATGAACTCAACGACTCGAATGCAACGTCTTTTGAAATATGTCATGAATGATTCCAATTAATATCTTTAAAATGAGCAATTGCACAACGGAAGGATTTCTTTCGTACCTGAGAATAAACATGCTTTCAAGTGTCAACCAAAAGGTTGGTGAGTTCATTAGTTTATCATAAAGAATCATTTCATAATTTTAATAGACCACAAGATTTCATATTTCCAATTCTCATAAACATACGTCCCATGCATAGAGACAAAAATCATTCATATGGTGAACACCTGGTAACCGACATTAACAATATGCATATAAGAATATCCCCATCATTCCGGGATCCTCCTTCGGACATGATATAAATTTTGAAGTACTAAAGCATCCGGTACTTTGGATGGGGCTTGTTGGGCCCGATAGATCTATCTTTAGGATTCGCATCAATTAGGGTGTCTGTTCCCTAATTCTTAGATTACCAGACTAAAAAGGGGCATATTCGGTTTAATAATCCAGCCATAGAATGTAGTTTCATTTACTTGTGTTTATTTCGTAAAACAGTTATAAAAGCAGCGCATGTATTCTCAGTCCCAAAAATATATATTGCAAAAGCATTTAAAAAGGGAGTAATGAAACTCACAATACTGTATTTTGTAGTAAAAATACACATGACGGAACTGAACAATGCAGGGTTGGCATCGGATTCACAAACCTATATCATTTGTATATCCATTAATACATATAATCGAAATCAAACAAATATTTATATTATTGTTAGTGATAATTTTTATATTATTAATTTATATATTTTAATATATATTTATTTTTATATACATAATCTTTTGTTTACAGAATAATAGTTATAGTAATACTAGAGTAATATTAATAATAAAAATGATAATAATTATAATACTTAATATATTTAATTAAGATAATAATGGTTATGATTTCATTAGTGATAAAAGTAATGATATTAATACTAATAATATACTTATATTAATAGTAATGGTTCTAATATTTATAAAGTGATAATAATAATGTTAATAAAAATAATGATATTAATAATGATAATAATACTAAATCGTATCATAATTATAATAAATGTGATAAGAATAGTTATAATAATTTTACTAATTCCATTAAATCATATTTTGATTAAAATTCTAGTTATTTTCATAATAATAATAATATTAATAATTAAAAGTGGTAATAATATGATACTTACAATTATAATAACTATGAAACTAATATTTTTTCTACTAATGGTAATTATGATAATATTTTAGTTGTAACAATAATAATAGTGGTAAAAGTGTTGATAATAAATATTATCTATTTTACTTGATAATAATACTAGTGATGATAATATTAGTATTAAAAATAATAATACTAGTAATCCTAATTGTAATTTAAATTATGTTAATAAAAATAAATGGTAATTATTTTTAGTAATAATAATAATAATAACAACAACAATAATAATAATAATAATAATATATGTAAACTACCTTTAAGGGAATTAAAAAAATAAGCTGCTGGAGCCGGGACTCGAACCCACGACCTCTCATTTAAACATACACCCCCTTAACCATCCGGCCAAATTGATTTTCCTGGAACTAAACACCTCAGTTTATTTATAACTCGTTATCACTTATCCCTCCTCATCAAACATCTCGGCCCCAAAATGAAATTACGGCCCAACAGTAGATGAACCTCGGCCCAACACCAAAATACAGCCCACGAACCAAGTCCAGTGACATTTAAATGGCCCAAGGGTTTAATCAGTGTGGTTTGCTACTGCAGTAGCGAAAGGAAAAAAAAATAACTCGAGAATGCAGTTACTCGACAGCCTCTCTTCACTCTATGTTTAATATTTAAATCTCAATTCAACAAGTGGGTCATCTTATTGTCAAAGATTCAGGAAACAACCATTAACAAAAGTACCCCCATAATTCGCTGTAACACACTTTCATCATTTAAATTCAAAGTTTTTCGTATGTATCCTGATTTGGGAGGGTCATTATCTTGCTGACCCCATTTATCATTATTATTAACATACCAAAACTTAGTGGAAGAATAATGAAATCCATTCTTGGTTACTTGGCCGAATAAGAGAGTAGAATCCAAGGAAACGTTAATTAGAAATCATCAATTGATTGAGTGGTGGATACTTTAATCAAATGTGACCAATATCTTAATGAATCTATCAAGTGGGGTTCCTTGCTTTATACTTGTTGGCCAATATATAAAAAAAATATAGTAATATTGAGTTTAAAAGGTGTGTTCGGTTGTAATAAATGGCTCGACAGAAATAGGAAAAACAAACGTATAATATGTAGGAAATAAAAAAAAATGGTGGAAGGTGGCGATGGTAACCTGAAGGTGGGTTGCTTTAGTTATATTCGAAATAAAAAGTAACACCCAAGTTTTGATTTGTAATTCAATCAGGAAACAAGTATTGTTGTATTGAGTATTCAATGGTTATCAAGGAAGAAATGAAAAGGAAAAGTAAAGAGAAATTTTAAGATGATTGGTTTATGGTTGGCGTTTGGTTAACAGGATGAAGAAAAGAACCCAAAAATATTGAGCATTAAAGTGGTGCTGTGTTGGTGTTAGTATTCAATCAAGAATCATGATCACGATGGTGTAAATGGTTTGTTATATGATTAAGTGTTTTGGATTCAGCAATAAAACAAGAGAACGATTGCAACAGGAGTAGGAAGGAAAGAGAACGTGCAGCAGGTATGGTTGATTCCAATTGAAACAGAAAAAGAAGGAAACTATAAGTCTTGCATTGGTTTGTTTATGGATTTGGTGATACAAGAGATTGGTTTATGATTAAATTCATGAGTACATTGTTTTTATTTTAGCAAAGAAGCTCGACAAAAAGAATCACCCGTACTACAAAGAAAATAAAAAAAATTAGAGATGAATGTCGATTGCTAGCTGGATTTGGCTGGATTATGAATTGATATCAATGTTCACCAGACAGATACAAATCGTGAGCAGGAGTTGAAAATACTTTTGTAAAAGTTGATAGAGATTGATAACTGAATACATATTACTTGAATTTTTATATGTATATAACCCTATTTATGTATATATATAGATAGATATACTGTATATGTATTTATATATGTGTATCTATATTTTTATATATCAATTATATACATATATTTGTATTTGCACTTTAAATTATATAAAGAAAAATAATAATAATGTTAATTATATAAACATTAATATTTAATATTAATTTTATTAATATTAATGTAACTAATAATAACAATAATAACAAAATAAATAAGGATTATAATATCAATAATATTAATAACAATACTTGCATAAATCAAATTTCATATATTTATATTTATATATTAAAGTAATACTAATATTAATAATATTAATTTTATCATTTATATTGAAGTAATGCTAATAATTTAACTTTTATATTTTAAATTGTATACTTAATTTAATTATTAATATCATATGTTAACATGTATTGAATATTTAATATTTATATACTTTATATAAATTACAATATACTTACAACATTAATTATCTATGGATTCATGTACATATATTTATTTTTAGTAGTTACTTCATTATTTTATATATACTACTTTACATATTCAACACAAATGATTAGATTGTATTTTATTTTACATATTTAATTTAAATTTTGTTTCATTACTTCTAATTATTATACATTCTTACATTTACATATATATATATATATATATATATATATATGAATATTAATTTACATTCTTACATTTACATATATATATGAATATTAATTTACAAACAATTCTTCATGAATCGTCGGAAGTAGTCAAAGGTCAATTGAATATATGAACATCGTTTCAAAATTTTCTAGACTCAACATTACATACTTTTCTTATCGTGTCGGAAACATATAAAGATTTAAGTTTAAATTTGATCGGAAATTTCCGGGTCATTACATATATAACATGGCACGTGATGACGTTATGGTCTATGAATCATCACGTTTCATTAGAAACTCAGCATGACTTACTGTAATATAATCACGTTGATCAAGTGTCATTATATTATACTAACTCATGCATCAATTTCCAACACTACTTAAAAAACATTCTTATTTTAAACTCGAAGGTTTTCGAAATTTAGAAATTAAAATAATTTCTTTTATGATGTAATGCAGATAGCGCGAAGAGGTAAATAATTTTAGATAAGAATAATTATGGAAATATCTTCAGAAATATGGAGGATATTTATGATGATATCTTAGAATTTCTAATATCAGAGGATGATGAAGAATATTCTCCGCAAGAGTTTATAGTCAGGAGCAAGGTATTCGTTAATGACTTCGGCAGATATTAAATCATTTGGATTCTTTGAAGGCAGGTTCAGTTTTTGTGATTTGTCCACAGCCTCCTTCATACTTTGCTCAATCCATTTTCCAGTTCCAAAACTTCTCTTTTTCTGAGCTTTGCCAATACACTAATCTTTATCATCAAACTTTTTACTTTTAAAATCGTTTACGGTTTTTGCTGCTTCATCAGCATTTTTCAAAATTTCGAGAACTAGTTCGCAGTTTATGGTGTTTCTTAGAAACTTCACATTCGAAGTATGTAAGTCTAGGGAATAGACGTTATATGTACACATATAATTGTTGGCGTGACATGCTGCGAGATTTCAAAATACTGATTGCTGATTCTCGGTAATTGGTATGGCAATTATTGTCACAGGGTATATATGAATACACGATGGGGTTTCAATGAATATAATGATTTCTCGGATAGTCCAAATTCATTGAAGTTGCTGGTAAGTTTACTGCTAATGTGGTAGAATATAAACGGTTCCCCGGTAACGATAACGATAGGAAAACTTATATATCGAGGTTATAATAAGGCTAATTCGAATGGAAGTCGGAGTTGATTTGCTGGAGCTATGACAAAATTGGCTAATTTGAAAAAGAGTTGCAATGTTATTTTCGGTAATAACAATGCCAAAGGAGCTAGCACAGACACGTGTTAAACGTTTACTCAGGTTCCGAGTGTTTTCAGGTGCATAACTATATGCATCAATCTCTTCTTCTGTAGATGAAGTGCGGTTGGTTCATCCTATCGATTGAAGTGTTTTCAAGAATTATGAAAGGTATGAATCGCAGATTATAATTGTCAAGATACAAATGAGGTTTAAGATGAAATCAAGTGGCAAACTTGAAGAATTGTTTAGTTTCATATGTTATAATCAATATTGTAATTCATTTTAATTGTCCAATGTTGGCAGTCCACAGTTAGCAGTCCACAATTAGTAATCCAATAATTCATATATAATTTAATATATAATATTCGAATTAATTAATACGTATTCGTGACCCATTGTATACATGTCTCAGACTCGATCACAACTCAAAGTATATATATTATTGTAGAATCAACCTCAACCCTGTATAGCTAACTCGAACATTACTGCATATAGAGTGTCTATGGTTATTCCAAATAATATATATAGATGCGTCGATATGATATGTCAAAACCTTGTATACGTGTTCCGATATTTAAAGTGCGTAAAATAAATAACAGAAATACAATGACAATAAATAAAATTGCGAGAATTAAAATTGCGATAAATAAAATGTAATAATGAATTAACAGTTAGCTAAGAACAGTTAGCTAGGACTTTGTTAGCTTGGATTCTTAACAGAATTTCTCATAGTTAATTTGTTTGTTTCTAACAAATTTTATTTTGTCCAATGTTTCCTTCATTATGCCACTTGTCGGATTCTGATAGGTCAAAATCCAAATATAAAATTGAATGTTAATGGTTATTCTGTGGTGAACGGATACGTGCATTGGTGAATGTAAGTAGGATAGTAATTGACTATCGAATCAGGTTTGAAGAATGTACAGTGTAACTTATTAATGTGAAATCTAAATATTCTTCGGGTATTACCTACCCGTTAAAATATTTTCACCATTAACAGTTTGTACAAAAGAATTTTTAAATTACAATCTTTATGAAAATATATATACATATATATTTTCTTCAGATGTAATCATGGATTTACTGAGTTAATATGATATTAAACTCATCTGATTTACAGTTAGAACTAGAGTACATAATCTCTAAAACATTAGAGATTACATAATCGCCATGTCGAGCGAAGATAAATAAGGTAGAACGATACGTAGAATGAAAATTAATCGATGTAGGACGAAGATTATGCTCGAGGTATATATTGTGATATTAAGGCGTGTGATGTTGAAACTTAGGTTATTGGTGGTACTGGTGTGGATGTTGCTGGTACTGTTGGTGTCGGTGATGTTGCTGAAGCTGGTACGTTTTGCACCATATTTTCCAAGGCAACAACTCGGGCACGAATTTCGTTAACTTCTTCTATTACTCCGGGGTGATTGTCGGTTCGGATGAGTGGATAAATAAGATCTAGAATTTGGTATAGTATATAGTCGTGACGAGATACTCTGGAAATGAGAGAGAAAATGGTGTTTCGGATAGGTTCGCTGGTAAGTGCTTCAGGTTCATTGTCAAGAGGGCAATGTGGTGGATGGAAAGGATCACCTTCTTCTTGTCTCCAATGATTAAGGAGGCTACGAACCTATCAGATGAATTGGGGATGGCTGATTGGTTGATTCATTCTGGTGACGCTGCTTCCGGAGCTTAGGTGAACATCCATGTCGGAATAGCTGTCGAATTCCGAAGAACTTGAACTAGTGGCGAGTTCCATTTCGTACGATTGAGTAAAGGGTTTTTCGGTATGAAATGATTTTCGGCTATCGGATGGTATTCTAATTACATAGAATATCTATATATATAGAACAAAAGTTTCGTAGAATACGGAGGAATTTACGGAATATATCAGGCAAAGCTTACAGTAACAAATGCGCTAAAATATGATTTAGCAGATACGCTAAGATATGAATTTTGTCTATACACTATCTATGTAATGAGTGCAGTAAGATGCGTTTAGACTTAAGATGATAAGCAGGTAATTTCCGACAAAAAATGATAAGCAAAACTTTTGACATGCAGACACGGTCGAAGTCCAGACTCATTAATGCATCTTAATACTTATCAGTAAGACACACTAATGCAAGACCTGGTTTGCTAAGGCCACCGCTCTGATACTAACTCTAATGACCCGTCCTAATCCATCTGGACGAATACATTATATTTGGTTACATCGCGAGGTACTTGACCTCTATATGATACATTTTACAAACATTGCATTCGTTTTTGAAAAGACAATCTTTCATTACATCGAAAGTTGATAGCATGCATACCATTTCATAATATATCCAACTATAATTGACTTAATAATAATCTTGATGAACTCAACGACTCGAATGCAATGTCTTTTTAAATATGTCATGAATGACTCCAAGTAATATCTCTAATATGAGCAAATGCACAGCGGAAGATTTCTTTAATACCTGAGAATAAACATGCTTTAAAGTGTCAACCAAAAGGTTGGTAAGTTCATTAGTTTATCATCATCATTCATTTTCATCATTTTAATAGACCACAAGATTTCATATATTGTCACGCGTAACTCGCGAATTAAAATTCATTTATATGGATTGAACACCTGGTAACCGACCTTAACAAGATGCATATAGAATATCCCCATCATTCTGTGACTCACATCGGACATGATAAATTGAAGTACTAAAGCATCCGTAACCCGGATGGGGCTTGTTGGGTCCGATATATTTATCTTTAGGATTCGCGTCAATTGGTGGCAATTATCATAAACACCAATTCTTAGGCTACCAAGCTAAAAAAGGGGCATATTCGGTTTGATAATCCAACCTTAGAATGTAGTTTCGATCACTTGCGTCTATTTCGTAAAGCATTTATAAAAGAAGTGCATGTATTCTCAGTCCCAAAAATATATATTGCAAAAGCATTTAAAAAGGGAGTAAATGAAACTCACGATACTCTATTTTGTAGTAAAAATACATATGACGACATTGAACAATGCAGGGTTGGCCTCAGATTCACGAACATATATCATTTGTATATTCATTAATATATATATATATATATATATATATATATATATATATATATATATATATATATATATATATATAATCGTAATCGAATAAATATATATTATTATTAGTGATGTAATTTATATAATTAATAAGTTATAAGTTTCATTATTTATTTATATATTTTTATGTTATATATCTAAATGTTAATATAGTTAAGTTATGTGTCCAAGATATATATATATATATATATATATATATATATATATATATATATATATATATATATATATATATATATATATATATATATATATATATATATATATATATATATATATATATATATATAATCTTTATCGTTATTTTCATACTTATAACTTTAAGTACTTTATTAAAACTTTTATTTTAGCAATCATAATTATTTTAAAAATATTGATATAGATAATACTGATAATAATAATAATGATAATTTTAATGATAGTAATATAATAATAATTTTAATAAAAATGATACTAATACTAATAATAATAATATCTACAATAATGATAATAATAATAATAATACTAATTATAATAGTTATTATCATAGTAATAATAAATGATAATTTTTATCCTAATACTTATATTTGTAATTATAATAATTATCATACTAATAATAATGATATTGATAATTATAATAATGATGATCTTAATAGTAATAATAATAATACTACTAATAGTTATAGAAATGGTACTAATATTAATATAAATGAAAATAATAATAATTTGTATCATTTTCATAATAATATTTATATCTAAGATTTCTATATTCGTAATCGTCGTGTTAAATTTTTAGACTAATGACGAGAGCTTCTATATCTTAAATTCGTAATCCTAATCATAGTAGTGTTGATACTACTTAAAATTATAAAATTAATAATAATAATAATAATAATAATAATAATAATAATAATAATAATAATAATAATAATAATAATAATAATAATAATACTTGTAATAACACTAATTAATAATAGTAATAACAACATGACAACAACAACAACAATAATAATAATAATAATAATAATAATAATAATAATAATAATAATAATAATAATAATAATAATAATAATAATAATAATAATAATAATAATAATAATAATAATAATAATAACAAATGACTACCTTAAAAAATGCCACAAAAAAAAATACCCCAGCCTAGTATCGAACCCACGACCTCTTGTAATTCCGAAACACTCCAGACCAGCTGAGCTAGCCCGTTTATCTGATTAAATCCCAAACCTTATAAATATAAACCGTATATCTTATCTGTTCTTTCTTCGTCATGTTAATTTAGGATTTGAAATTTAAATATAAATAATTATTTGCAGTTATCTTGAATTAACTGGAAATAAAAAAAAATAAGCTGTTAAACAACTTTTTAATACTCACGAAGAACACCAAATCAGTTCCAAGTTTTTAGAACGTTTCAGACCAAACTTTGTAAATGAAATAAGTTTTAAATTGTTCATAGAAACTTTTTGGACCTTTAATTTATCTGAAAACATCAAAACGAGTTTCAATTTCCTTAAGAACATGTCGTTTGACTTTTAAAAAATAAAGCTTTGACTCTGAAATTGAAACACGATAGAAAAATTCGAGACCTGAGACTCTCCAGTTAGTTTAAGTAGAATAATTCCAATATAATGGCATTTTTAGATTTTAAAATCTGTTTAGAAATCGCGTTATTTGAAAAATCACCCAAGAATAGGGCCTCCGACATTTTTTTAAAGTTGCAATTTAAATCCTCTGTTTTCTTTCCTTCGACTTGGATTAACAGAATTTTATATAGAAGTAAGAGATATTACTACAGCTATATTGATCCAATTATCGATTGTTTTGTAGTTGGAATTAATCGACACCAAATATTCGTTCAGTACAAGATAAAAAATAAAAAATAAAAAGTGAACTCCACTTCTAACGGATTTTATTTGTGTTATAGATAATTAGATTGAGTTGAAAAGTCCAGCAGACAGATTACACAGCTTGGATAGCGATTTAAAATAGAATTAGGTATTTTTCCTATGTATATTTACGTATATATATATATATATATATATATATATATATATATATATATATATATATATATATATATATATATATATATATATATAATATTTATATATGTATTTAGATATATAATTCTGTATTCGGTCATGTATATATATATATATATCTGTATTTATATAGTTATATATATCAAATTTATATATGTATGTATATTAGGTATATAATAATATTAATTACATAAATCTAAAAATCTAAAATTAGTGAAACAAATAATAATAGAAATAATAGAAATAATGATGATAGTAATACTAATATTAATAATAATAATACTATTAATAACAATATTAATAAGAGTAATAGTAATGATAACAATAATAAGTTTAATAATAATAATGATAATAATACTATTATTAAGGATACTAATAAAATTAGTTATAATACTATTAATATTATTAATGATAATGATAATATTAATAATAATAATATAACAACTTATACACATCAAATTTTATATATACATATTTATAATTTAATAATATTAATGATACAAATATTAATATCAATATTAATCTTGGTAATAATAATGAAAGTAATAATAATAATATTGATATATCAATTATATTCTAACTTATAATTTCAAATAATATATTAACTTTATATTTTATTACTTATGAAATACTTATCTTATTAAATAACATATTTGAATTTTTAACATTTGTATATATTATATATATATATTCCAATATAATAATATAAATCATATATATATTTATATGTATTCATTTTAATAGTAACTTAATTATTCTTTATATCAATTTACATTTTTTAATTTCAATTGATTAAAGTATAATCTATTAATTCAAAATGTTATATATATATATATATATATATATATATATATATATATATATATATATATATATATACATACTACATACTTGATTACATACAATTGTTCGTGAATCGTCGGGCATATCCAAAGGTTAACTGGATCCATGTGAACAGTTTAAGAAAATATTTTGTGACTCCTCATTACAGACTTTGCTTATCGTGTCGAAATCATATAAAGATCAAGTTTAAATTTGGTCAAAAATTTCCGGGTCGTCACACAAAGATTCCGAGTGGGTGGAATAATTATACATGTATGTATATAGTGTATTATTTGTGTGCTATGGTATGAACCACGGTGCCGGTAGTGCCATAGGATGTGCGGGTGAGTTATGATGTGAACCACGGAGCCGGTAGCATCATGACAATGCGTATGGTGTGAACCACAAAACCGGTAACACCATGACGCGGGTATGGTTAGTGTATTCCGTTAGGATTCACTATGGTGTAGCAGTGCGCGATGTTACACTACTCGTTGTATGAGGCCAAAAGAGCGTGTGTGATTGGTGAGTTATGGCCGTTGACGTGGTCCGCTAACTTCACCATGGGAGTAGTGTTATATCGGTGTGGTATAACGTTATCGGGAAATGCGAGTTGAAATTTCCCGTTCATATATATTATAAACGTTCCATATTAATTGATTTCGTTGCGAGGTTTTGACCTCTATATGAGACGTTTTTCAAAGACTGCATTCATTTTTAAAACAAACCATAACCTTTATTTTATCGACAAGGTTAAAAAGACACCACCTAGATTATCCAGAAATGATAATCTAAAAATATCACACTTACACACTACCAATACATATTGGTTTACAATATTAATATGTTACAACAAAATAAATCTCGAATGCAGTTTTAAACAATATTATACAAGCATGCTGACACCAAATCTTGTCCACATATTAGCATGCAACAGTGGAAGCTCTTAATAATCACCTAAGAATAATATTGTAAACGTCAAGCAGTTTTAAACAATATTATACAAGCATGCTGACACCAAATCTTATCCACATATTAGCATGCTTTAAACGTCAATAAAAATGTTGGTGAGTTATAGGTTTAACCTATATATTTATCAAATTGTAATAATAGACCACAAGATTTCATATTTCAATATACATCCCATACATAGAGATAAAAATCATTCATATGGTGAACACCTGGTAACCGACATTAACAAGATGCATATAAGAATATCCCCTATCATTCCGGGAAATCCATCGGACATGATAAAACAACATCGAAGTACTAAAGCATCCGCAACCATGGATGCGGTTCGTTAGGTCCAATAGATCTATCTTTAGGATTCGCGTCAATTAGTAGATCAGTTTACTAATACTTAGGTTACCAAGCAAAAAGGGGCATATTCGGCTTCGATCATTCACCCATATAATGTAGTTTCATTTACTTGTGTCTATTTCGTAAAACATTTATAAAACTGCATGTATTCTCATCCCAAAATATTAGATTTAAAAGTAGGACTATAACTCACTTTCACAGATTTTTACTTCGCTGGGAAGTAAGACTTGGCCACTGGTCGATTCACGAACCTATAACAAATATGTACATATATATCAAAGTATGTTCAAAATATATTTACAACATTTTTAATACGTTTATGTTTTAAGTTTATTAAGTCAGCTGTCCTCGTTAGTAACCTACAACTAGTTGTCCACAATTAGATGTACAGAAATAAATCGATATATATTATCTTGAATCAATCCACGACCCAGTGTATACACGTCTCAGGCTAGATCACAACTCAAAGTATATATATTTTTAGAATCAACCTCAACCCTGTATAGCTAACTCAAACATTACTGCATATAGAGTGTCTATGGTTGTTCCGACTAATATATATACATGGGTCGATATGATATGTCAAAACATTTGCATACGTGTCTATGGTATCCCAAGATTACATAATATATTAGAATATATGTATAATACAATATAAGTTAGCTAGGATATGATTTGTATAGAATTGTTACAATATTTCCCGTAGCTAAAACAATCAAAAAATATCCAATCTTGTTTTACCCATAACTTCTTCGTTTTAAATCCGTTTTGAGTGAATCAAATTACTATGGTTTCATATTGAACTCTATTTTATGAATCTAAACAGAAAAATTATAGGTTTGTAGTCGCAAATATAAGTTACAAGTCATTTTTGTAAGAGGTAGTCATTTCAGTCGAAAGAACGACGTCTTGATGACCATTTTGAAAAACATACTTCCACTTTGAGTTTAACCATATTTTTTGATATAGATTCATGTTCATAAGAAAAATTATTTTCCCAGAAGAACAACTTTTAAATCAAAGTTTATCATAGTTTTTAATTATCAAACCCAAAACAGCCCGCGGTGTTACTACGACGGCGTATGTCCGGTTTTACGGTGTTTTTCGTGTTTCCAGGTTTTAAATCTTTAAGTTAGCATATCATATAGATATAGAACATGTGTTTAGGTGATTTTAAAAGTCAAGTTAGAAGGATTAACTTTTGTTTGCGAACAAGTTTAGAATTAACTAAACTATGTTCTAGTGATTTCAAGTTTAAACCTTTGAATAAGGTAGTTTTATATATATGAATCGAATGATGTTATAAATATCATTACTACCTCAATTTTAGTAGGTAAACCTACTAGAAATGATGAAAAAATAACTTGAGCTTCAAAGGATCTTTGGATGGCTTGAAAGTTCTTGAAGCAGAATCATGACACGAAAACAAGTTCAAGTAAGATTTCCACTCGAAATAAGATTGTTATAGTTATAGAAATTAAATCAAAGTTTGAATATGAGTATTACCTAATATTAGAACGATATCTTACTGCAAATAAGAAAGATTTCTTGAGGTTGGATGATCAATTTACAAGATTGGAAGTAAGCTGGCAAACTTGGAAGTATTCTTGATTTTATGAAACTAGAACTTATAGAATTTATGAAGAACACTTAGAACTTGAATATAGAACATGAGAGAGATCAATTAGATGAAGAAAATTGATGAATGAAAGTGTTTGTAGGTGTTTTTGGTCGTTGGTATATGGATTAGATATAAAGGATGTGTAATTTTGTTTACATGTAAATAAGTCATGAATGATTACTAATATTTTTTTAATTTTATGAGATATTTCATGCTAGTTGCCAAATGATGGTTCCCACATGTGTTAGGTGACTCACATGGGCTGCTAAGAGCTGATCATTGGAGTGTATATACCAATAGTACAAACATCTAAAAGCTGTGTATTATACGAGTACGAATACGGGTGCATACGAGTAGAATTGTTGATGAAACTGAACGAGGATGTAATTGTAAGTATTTTTGTTAAGTAGAAGTATTTTGATAAGTGTCTTTAAGTCTTTCAAAAGTGTATGAATACATATTAAAACACTACATGTATATACATTCTAACTGAGTCGTTAAGTCATCGTTAGTCGTTACATGTAAATGTTGTTTTGAAACCTTTAGGTTAACGATCTTGTTAAATGTTGTTGACCCATTGTTTATTATATCTAAAGAGATGTTAAATTATTACATTATCATGATATTATGATATATTAATATATCTTAGTATGATATAAATACAGTTAAATGTTGTTACAACGATAATCGTTACATATATGTCTCGTTTCGAAATCATTAAGTTAGTAGTCTTGTTTTTACATATGTAGTTCATTGTTAATACACTTAATGACATGTTTACTTATCATTTATCATGATTAAACATAGTGTATCAATATCTTAATATGATTCATATGTATTTAGTAAGACGTTGTTATAACGATAATCGTTATATATATCGTTTCGAGTTTCTTAATTCAATAAACTCAATTTTATGTATATAACTCATTGTTAAAATACCTAATGAGATACTTACTTATCATAATATCATGTTAACTATATATATAATCATATATATGTCATCATATAGTTTTTACAAGTTTTAACGTTCGTGAATCACCGGTCAACTTGGGTGGTCAATTGTCTACATGAAACTCATTTCAAATAATCAAGTCTTAACAAGTTTGATTGCTTAACATGTTGGAAACATTTAATCATGAAAATATAGTTTTCAATTAATATATAATCATGGAAAAGTTCGAGTCATTACAGTACCTACCCGTTAAATAAATTTCGTCCCAAAATTTTAAGCTGTTGAAGCTGTTGACGCATCTTCTGGAAATAGGTGAGGGTATTTTAGCTTCATCTGATCTTCACGCTCCCATTTGAATTCGGGTCCTCTACGAGCATTCCATCGAACCTTAACAATTGGTATCTTGTTTTGCTTAAGTCTTTTAACCTCACGATCCATTATTTCGACGGGTTCTTCAATGAATTGTAGTTTTTCGTTAATTGTAATCTCAACTAATGGAATGGTGAGATCTTCTTTAGCAAAACATTTCTTCAAATTCGAAACATGGAAAGTATTATGTACCCCTGCGAGTTGTTGCGGTAAGTCAAGTCGGTAAGCTACTGGTCCGACACGATCTATAATCTTGAATGGTTCAATGTACCTTGGATTTAGTTTCCCCCATTTACCAAATCGAACAATGCCTTTCCAAGGTGAAACCTTAAGCATGACCATCTCTCCAATCTCAAATTCTATATCTTTTCTTTTAATGTCCGCATAGCTCTTTTATCGACTTTGGGCAGTTTTCAATCGTTGTTGAATTTGGATGATCTTCTCGGTAGTTTCTTGAATTATCTCCGGACCCGTAATCTGTCTATCCCCCACTTCACTCCAACAAATCGGAGACCTGCACTTTCTACCATAAAGTGCTTCAAACGGCGCCATCTCAATACTCGAATGGTAACTGTTGTTGTAGGAAAATTCTGCTAACGGTAGGTGTCGATCCCAACTATTTCAGAAATCGATAACACATGCTCGTAGCATGTCTTCAAGGGTCTGTATCGTTCTTTCACTTTGCCCATCAGTTTGTGGATGATAAGCAGTACTCATGTCTAGACGAGTCCTCAATGCTTGTTGCAATGTCTGCCAAAATCTTGAAACAAATCTGCCATCCCTATCTGAGATAATAGAGACTGGTATTCCATGTCTGGAGACAACTTCCTTCAAGTATAATCGCGCCAACTTCTCCATTTTATCATCTTCTCTCATTGGCAGAAAGTGTGCTGACTTGGTAAGACGATCGACTATTACCCAAATTGTATCATAACCACTTGCAGTCCTTGGCAATTTAGTAATGAAATCCATGGTAATGTTTTCCCATTTCCATTATGGGATTTCAGGTTGTTGAAGAACCTGATGGTTTCTGATGTTCAGCTTTGACCTTAGAACACGTCAAACATTCTCCTACGTTACGTATAGCAATATCGGCTTTCATACCCGACCACCAAAAGTGTTTCTTGAGATCTTTGTACATCTTCCCCGCTCCAGGATGTATTGAATATCTGGTTTTATGTGCTTCCTTAAGTACCTTTTCTCTCACATCTCTAAACCTTGGTACCCAAATTCTTTCAGCCCTATACCGGGTTCCGTCTTCCCGAATATTAAGATGTTTCTCCGATCCTTTGGGTATTTCATTCTTCAACTTTCATTCTTTTACAACTCCCTGCTGCGCCTCCTTTATTTGAGTAGTAAGGTTAGTACGAATAATTATGTCCATAGCTTTTACTCGAATGGGTTCTCTGTCCTTTCTGCTCAAGGCGTCGGCTACCACATTTGCCTTTCCTGGGTGGTAACGAATCTCAAAGTCGTAATCATTCAACAATTCAATCCACCTACACTGCCTCATATTCAGTTGTTTCTGATTATATATGTGTTGAAGACTTTTGTGGTAGGTATATATAATACTTTTGACCCCATATAAGTAGTGCCTCCAAGTCTTTAATGCAAAAACAACTGCGTCTAATTCCAAATCATGCGTCGTATAATTTTGCTCGTGAATCTTCAATTGTCTAGACGCATAAGCAATTACCTTCATTTGTTGCATTAATACACAACAGAGACCTTGCTTTGAGGCATCACAATATATCACAAAATCATCATTCCCTTCTGGTAATGACAATATATGTGCCGTAGTTAACTTTTTCTTCAATAATTGAAACGATTTCTCTAGTTCATCCTTCCTTTCAAATTTCTTCCCTTCATGCGTTAATGCAGTCAAGGGTTTTGCTATTTTGGAAAAATCTTGGATGAATCTCCTGTAATAACCAGCCAGTCCTAAAAATTGGCGTATATGCTTCGGAGTTTTCGGGGTTTCCCACTTTTCAACGGTTTCAATCTTTGCCGGATCCACTTGAATACCTTCTTTATTCACTATGTGACCGAGGAATTGAACTTCTTCCAACCAAAATGCACACTTTGAAAACTTAGCGTATAGTTTTTCTTTCCTCAACAACTCTAGCACTTTTCTCAAATGTTCTTCGTGCTCTTGATCATTCTTTGAGTAAAAAAGTATGTCATAAATGAAAACAATGACAAACTTGTCAAGGTATGGTCCACACACTCGGTTCATGAGGTCCATGAACACAGCTGGTGCGTTAGTCAACCCAAACGGCATAACCATAAACTCGTAATGACCGTAACATTTCCTGAAAGCAGTCTTCGGAATATCATCCTCCTTCACCCGCATTTGATGATACCCAGAATGTAAATCGATCTTCGAATAAAGCGATGAGCCTTGTAGTTGATCAAATAAGTCGTCGATTCTCGGTAGTGGGTAACGATTCCTGATGGTAAGTTTGTTCAACTCTCGGTAGTCGATACACAATCTGAATGTACCATCCTTCTTTTTGACAAACAAAACAGGAGCTCCCCATGGTGATGTACTTGGTCGTATAAAACCACGCTCTAAAAGTTCTTATAATTGGCTTTGGAGTTCCTTCATTTCGCTGGGTGCAAGTCTATATGGAGCACGAGCTATTGGTGCAGCTCCTGGTACGAGATATATTTGAAATTCAACAGATCAGTGTGGAGGCAGTCCCGGTAATTCTTTCGGAAATACATCGGGAAATTCTTTTGCGACGGGAACATCATTGATGTTCTTTTCTTCGGTTTTTACTTTCTCGACATGTGCTAGAATAGCATAGCAACCTTTTCTTATTAGTTTTTGCGCCTTTAAATTACTAATAAGATTTAGTTTCGCATTGCTCTTTTCTCCGTACACCATTAAGGGATTTCCTTTTTCTCGTACAATGCGAATTGCATTTTTGTAACATACGATTTCTGCTCTCTCCTTTTTCAACCAATCCATACCGATTATCACATCAAAACTCCCTAACTCTACTGGTATCAAATCAATCTTAAATGTTTCGCTAACTAAATTAATTTCTCGATTCCGACATATATTATCTGCTGTAATTAATTTACCGTTTACTAATTCGAGTAAAAATTTGTTATCCAAAGGCGTCAGTGGACAACTTAGTTTAGCACAAAAATCTCTACTCATATAGCTTCTATCCGCACCCGAATCAAAAAAAACATAAGCAGATTTATTGTCAATAAGAAACGTACACGTAACAAGCTCCGGGTCTTCCTGCGCTTCTGCCGTATTAATATTGAAAACTCTTCCGCGGCCCTGCCCACTAGTATTCCCCTTATTCGGGCAATTTCTGCTAATGTGGCCCGGTTTTCCACATGCAAAGCAAACTATGGCGGCATTATCTGTTCCGACATTATTTGTTCTTTTAATTCTGTTAAACTTTGGTCCGTAGGCCTCATACTTTGCTGCACTATGACCATTTCTTCTACACCGAGTACAAAATGTCGTGCAGAACCCCTGGTGATTCTCTTCACACCTTTAGCATCACTGTTTTTGGTTTTTGTTGCCATTGTTGTTATTGAGATTGTTGTTGGGATTGTTATTGTTGCTATTGTTGTTGTTGTTATTGTTGTTGGGACGGTTATTGTAGTTATTGTTAGGACGTTTGTTGAAGTTGTTGTTGCGATTGATGTTGCGGTTGTTGGGATAGTTATTGCGATTGTGGTTGTGATTATTGTTGTTGTATTGGTGACTCTTGTCATTGGTTTCTTCCCACTTTCTCTTGACTTGTTTCATGTTAGCCTCTTCAGTCGTCTGCTCTTTAATCCTTCCTTCGATCTGGTTCACTAATTTGTGAGCCATTCGACTTGCCTTTTGTATGGAGGCGGGCTCGTGTGAACTCACATCTTCTTGAATCCTTTCCGGTAACCCTTTTACAAATGCGTCGATCTTCTCTTCTTCGTCTTCGAACGTTCTGGGGCACAATAGGCACAATTCGGTGAATCGTCGTTCGTATGTGGTGATATCGAAACCTTGCGTTCGTAATCCTCTAAGCTCTACCTTGAGCTTGTTGACCTCATTTCTGGGATGATACTGCTCGTTCATCAATTGCTTGAATGCTGACCACGGTAGTGCGTAAGCAGCATCTTGTCCTACCTGCTCGAGATAGGTATTCCACCATGTTAGCGCCGTACCTTTGAAGGTATGCGTAGCGTACTTTACTTTGTCTTCTTCAGTACATTTACTTATGGCAAACACTGATTCAACCTTATCGGTCCACCGTTTCAATCCAATTGGACCCTCGGTTCCATCAAATTCCAAAGGTTTGCAGGCAGTGAATTCTTTGTAGGAGCATCCTACATGATTTCTTGTGAAATTAATTCCACTGCTAGATCCAGAGTTATTGTTATTTTGCATCGCAGCCTGTACTGCGGCTATGTTTGCTGCAAGGAAAACACGGAAGTCTTCCTCGCTCATGTTCAAATTCTGAAGAGTCGCCGGTGCCATTTCCTTCAAAAATAACCCAAAAGAATTAAGTTAATCATATAGAATTTTAAGAGTAGTCAATAGTATTTCGTAGCATAGTATGAACTTATTTATAAAAGCTTTTTCTTCATATTAGCATTTTATAGTTTTTAATTCGGGTACTACCTACCCGTTAAGTTCATACTTAGTAGCTAATATACAATTCAACTACTACAATTCCATATGAAAAACTGATTATAATAATATATCACATAAAAATATTCTTCAAACTTACAACTTCGCTATATTACATATAACATGAAATATAGTACACTTTGATACAGGACACTTTTGAAGATAAATCTAGTTAATACGCAAATTGTTCAACAAAGGAAATAAAGACACGTAATTCATAAGTCCAGAAACAAGTCATGCATTCTGTTTTTACTAAGACGACTTCTCATCCTTGGTCTTATGGAAAATAACCGTTATGACCATTGGCTAGGTAGCATGTTGTAATGTCGTCAAAAGGACGAGGGTTTCGTAATGTCCAACAGCCCCATAATAATCTAAAAACCTTGTTTCTCACCCCAACTACTGAATCCGTCACTTGTGGAAAGGTTTTATTTAAAAGTTACAATCCGATGTTCTTTTTCTCACTTTGGTAAGAAGCGAACATCACTAACCCGTAAGCATAACATGCTTCTTTATGTTGCATGTTAGAAGCTCTTTCTAATTCACAAAATCCTATGTTGGGATATGTTGACTCAAAATAGGTTCTTAACCCGTAGCGTAAAATTGCATTTGGGTTCCCCGCATTTAACGCTTTAAAGAAAACACGGCGTAACTTACGGTCTCCCCAATGTGATATACCCCACCTATCAAAGGAAAGCCTTTTATAAACTAAGGCATTTCTGAAAAGTCTTTCAAATGTTTGACAAGTTAATTTTTCCATAATTAATTGTGCTGATGAATTTTGACCGACTCTAGACAAGATTTCCTCAATCATATCCTCTGGTAGATCTTCTAAAATATTCGGTTGTCTACCCTTAACGTCCATTTTGTTTTTATACTGTAAAATAGACAAGGATTAGATTCGTAAAAGATAATTAACAAACAATACTAGCAATTTTTACATAGAACATAAAAGTACAAGCACACTACAATACATATAATACACAACATGATTACAACCCTCTAATCTAAATCACTGGTTTCTTCTTCTTCGGACTTGGTTCGTTTTCCTAATTTTCTAGGAATATATGGTGTTCCTCTAATACGAGTCGTCGTTTTCCACAATGGTTTAGAAAAACCTGGTGGTTTAGAGGTTCCTGGGTCATTGTTACATTTTAGAAAATACGGATGTTGCCGATACATATAAAGTTCATCGGGATTGGAATCGGGTTTCTCCATTTTTATACCTTTTCCCTTATTATTTTCTTTCGCTTTATTAAATTGGGTCGAGGTAATTTCTATAACATCATCGGAATCCTCATCGGGATCCGATTCATCAGAAAATTGGTAATCTTCCCAATATTTTGCTTCCTCGGCGGAAACACCATTGACCATTATTAACTTTGGTCCTTTGGTTGAGGATTTTCTTTTATTTAATCGAATTACTGTAGGTATCAATATTTCTTCCTCCGGAACCTCTTCTTCTTCCGGTTCCTCCTCTTCCGGTTCCTCCTCTTCCTATTCCTCCTCTTCCGGTTCCTCCTCTTTCGGTTCCTCCTCTTCAGGTTCTTCTTCGGGAATTTGTGAATCTTCCCAAAATATATACGACTCTTCATTATTATTAGGTGAATCGATGGGATTTGTACTAATGGTAGACATCTATCACCCAATATCAAACATATTAAGAGGTGAATATATCACATAATATTTACATGTTAATAATATATATTTTCCAACAAAAGTGTTAAGCAATCGTTTTTAAAGAAAACACGGTCGAAGTCCAGACTCACTAATGTATCCTAACAAACTCGATAAGACACACTAATGCAAATTTATGGTTCTCTAATGAAATGTCCCGTTCTTATTGATTAAAAATGTTCCATATTAATTGATTTCGTTGCGAGGTTTTGACCTCTATATGAGACGTTTTTCAAAGACTGCATTCATTTTAAAACAAACCATAACCTTTATTTCATCAATAAAGGTTTAAAAAAGCTTTACGTAGATTATCAAATAATGATAATCTAAAATATCATGTTTACACACGACCATTACATAATGGTTTACAATACAAATATGTTACAACAAAATAAGTTTCTTGAATGCAGTTTTTACACAATATCATACAAGCATGGACTCCAAATCTCGTCCTTATTTAAGTATGCGACAGCGGAAGCTCTTAATAATCACCTGAGAATAAACATGCTTAAAACATCAACAAAAATGTTGGTGAGTTATAGGTTTAACCTATATATATCAAATCATAATAATAGACCACAAGATTTCATATTTCAATACACATCCCATACATAGAGATAAAAATCATTCATATGGTGAACACCTGGTAACCGACATTAACAAGATGCATATATAAGAATATCCCCATCATTCCGGGACACCCTTCGGATATGATATAAATTTCGAAGTACTAAAGCATCCGGTACTTTGGATGGGTTTGTTAAGCCCAATAGATCTATCTTTAGGATTCGCGTCAATTAGGGTGTCTGTTCCCTAATTCTTAGATTACCAGACTTAATAAAAAGGGCATATTCGATTTCGATAATTCAACCATAGAATGTAGTTTCACTTACTTGTGTCTATTTTGTAAATCATTTATAAAACCTGCATGTATTCTCATCCCAAAAATATTAGATTTTAAAAGTGGGACTATAACTCACTTTCACAGATTTTTACTTCGTCGGGAAGTAAGACTTGGCCACTGGTTGATTCACGAACCTATAACAATATATACATATATATCAAAGTATGTTCAAAATATATTTACAACACTTTTAATATATTTTGATGTTTTAAGTTTATTAAGTCAGCTGTCCTCGTTAGTAACCTACAACTAGTTGTCCACAGTTAGATGTACAGAAATAAATCGATAAATATTATCTTGAATCAATCCACGACCCAGTGTATACGTATCTCAGTATTGATCACAACTCAAACTATATATATTTTGGAATCAACCTCAACCCTGTATAGCTAACTCCAACATTCACATATAGAGTGTCTATGGTTGTTCCGAAAGATATATAGATGTGTCGACATGATAGGTCGAAACATTGTATACGTGTCTATGGTATCTCAAGATTACATAATATACAATACAAGTTGATTAAGTTATGGTTGGAATAGATTTGTTACCAATTTTCACGTAGCTAAAATGAGAAAAATTATCCAATCTTGTTTTACCCATAACTTCTTCATTTTAAATCCGTTTTGAGTGAATCAAATTGCTATGGTTTCATATTGAACTCTATTTTATGAATCTAAACAGAAAAGTATAGGTTTATAGTAGGAAAAATAAGTTACAAGTCGTTTTTGTAAAGGTAGTCATTTCAGTCGAAAGAACGACGTCTAGATGACCATTTTAGAAAACATACTTCCACTTTGAGTTTAATCATAATTTTTGGATATAGTTTCATGTTCATAATAAAAATCATTTTCTCAAAATAACAACTTTAAAATCAAAGTTTATCATAGTTTTTAATTAACTAACCCAAAACAGCCCGCGATGTTACTACGACGGCGTAAATCCGGTTTTACGGTGTTTTTCGTGTTTCCAGGTTTTAAATCATTAAGTTAGCATATCATATAGATATAGAACATGTGTTTAGTTGATTTTAAAAGTCAAGTTAGAAGGATTAACTTTTTTTTGCGAACAAGTTTAGAATTAACTAAACTATGTTCTAGTGATTACAAGTTTAAACCTTCGAATAAGATAGCTTTATATGTATGAATCGAATGATGTTATGAACATCATTACTACCTTAAGTTCCTTGGATAAAGCTACTGGAAAAGAGAAAAATGGATCTAGCTTCAATGGATCCTTGGATGGCTCGAAGTTCTTGAAGCAGAATCATGACACGAAAACAAGTTCAAGTAAGATCATCACTTGAAATAAGATTGTTATAGTTATAGAAATTGAACCAAAGTTTGAATATGATTATTACCTTGTATTAGAATGATAACCTACTGTAAGAAACAAAGATTTCTTGAGGTTGGATGTTCACCTTACAAGATTGGAAGTGAGCTAGCAAACTTGAAAGTATTCTTGATTTTATGAAACTAGAACTTTTGGAATTTATGAAGAACACTTAGAACTTGAAGATAGAACTTGAGAGAGATCAATTAGATGAAGAAAATTGAAGAATGAAAGTGTTTGTAGGTGTTTTTGGTCGTTGGTGTATGGATTAGATATAAAGGATATGTAATTTTGTTTTCATGTAAATAAGTCATGAATGATTACTCATATTTTTGTAATTTTATGAGATATTTCATGCTAGTTGCCAAATGATGGTTCCCACATGTGTTAGGTGACTCACATGGGCTGCTAAGAGCTGATCATTGGAGTGTATATACCAATAGTACATACATCTAAAAGCTGTGTATTGTACGAGTACGAATACGGGTGCATACGAGTAGAATTGTTGATGAAACTGAACGAGGATGTAATTGTAAGCATTTTTGTTAAGTAGAAGTATTTTGATAAGTGTATTGAATTCTTTCAAAAGTGTATAAATACATATTAAAACACTACATGTATATACATTTTAACTGAGTCGTTAAGTCATCGTTAGTCGTTACATGTAAGTGTTGTTTTGAAACCTTTAGGTTAACGATCTTGGTAAATGTTGTTAACCCAATGTTTATAATATCAAATGAGATTTTAAATTATTATATTATCATGATATTATCATGTATGAATATCTCTTAATATGATATATATACATTAAATGTCTTTACAACGATAATCGTTACATATATGTCTCGTTTAAAAATCATTAAGTTAGTAGTCTTGTTTTTACATATGTAGTTCATTGTTAATATACTTAATGATATGTTTACTTATCATAGTATCATGTTAACTATATATATATCCATATATATGTCATCATATAGTTTTTACAAGTTTTAACGTTCGTGAATCACCGGTCAACTTGGGTGGTCAATTGTCTATATGAAACATATTTCAATTAATCAAGTCTTAACAAGTTTAATTGCTTAACATGTTGGAAACATTTAATCATGTAAATATCAATCTCAATTAATATATATAAACATGGAAAAGTTCGATTCACTACAGTACCTACCCGTTAAATAAATTTCGTCCCGAAATTTTAAGCTGTTGAAGGTGTTGACGAATCTTCTGGAAATAGATGCGGGTATTTCTTCTTCATCTGATCTTCACGCTCCCAGGTGAACTCGGGTCCTCTACGAGCATTCCATCGAACCTTAACAATTGGTATCTTGTTTTGCTTAAGTCTTTTAACCTCACGATCCATTATTTCGACGGGTTCTTCGATGAATTGAAGTTTTTCGTTGATTTGGATTTCATCTAACGGAATAGTGAGATCTTCTTTAGCAAAACATTTCTTCAAATTAGAGACGTGGAAAGTGTTATGTACAGCAGCGAGTTGTTGAGGTAACTCTAGTCGGTAAGCTACTGGTCCGACACGATCAATAATCTTGAATGGTCCAATATACCTTGGATTTAATTTCCCTCGTTTACCAAATCGAACAACGCCTTTCCAAGGTGCAACTTTAAGCATGACCATCTCTCCAATTTCAAATTCTATATCTTTTCTTTTAATGTCAGCGTAGCTCTTTTGTCGACTTTGGGCGGTTTTCAACCGTTGTTGAATTTGGATGATCTTCTCGGTAGTTTCTTGTATAATCTCTGGACCCGTAATCTGTCTATCCCCCACTTCACTCCAACAAATCGGAGACCTGCACTTTCTACCATAAAGTGCTTCAAACGGCGCCATCTCAATGCTTGAATGGTAGCTGTTGTTGTAGGAAAATTCTGCTAACGGTAGATGTCGATCCCAACTGTTTCCGAAATCAATAACACATGCTCGTAGCATGTCTTCAAGCGTTTGTATCATCCTTTCGCTCTGCCCATCAGTTTGTGGATGATAGGCAGTACTCATGTCTAGACGAGTTCCTAATGCTTGCTGTAATGTCTGCCAGAATCTTGAAATAAATCTGCCATCCCTATCAGAGATAATAGAGATTGGTATTCCATGTATGGAGATGACTTCCTTCAAATACAGTCGTGCTAACTTCTCCATCTTGTCATCTTCTCTTATTGGCAAGAAGTGTGCTGATTTGGTGAGACGGTCAACTATTACCCAAATAGTATCAAAACCACTTGCAGTCCTTGGCAATTTAGTGATGAAATCCATGGTAATGTTTTCCCATTTCCATTCCGGGATTTCGGGTTGTTGAAGTAGACCTGATGGTTTCTGATGCTCAGCTTTGACCTTAGAACATATCAAACATTCTCCTACGTATTTAGCAACATCGGCTTTCATACCCGGCCACCAAAAATGTTTCTTGAGATCCTTGTACATCTTTCCCGTTCCAGGATGTATTGAGTATCTGGTTTTATGAGCTTCTCTAAGTACCATTTCTCTCATATCTCCAAATTTTGGTACCCAAATCCTTTCAGCCCTATACCGGGTTCCGTCTTCCCGAATATTAAGATGCTTCTCCGATCCTTTGGGTATTTCATCCTTTAAATTTCCCTCTTTTAAAACTCCTTGTTGCGCCTCCTTTATTTGAGTAGTAATGTTATTATGAATCATTATATTCATAGATTTTACTCGAATGGGTTCTCTGTCCTTCCTGCTCAAGGCATCGGCTACCACATTTGCCTTCCCCGGGTGGTAACGAATCTCAAAGTCGTAATCATTCAATAATTCAATCCACCTACGCTGCCTCATATTCAGTTGTTTCTGATTAAATATGTGTTGAAGACTTTTGTGGTCGGTATATATAATACTTTTGACCCCATATAAGTAGTGCCTCCAAGTCTTTAATGCAAAAACAACCGCGCCTAATTCCAAATCATGCGTCGTATAATTTTGCTCGTGAATCTTCAATTGTCTAGACGCATAAGCAATCACCTTCGTTCGTTGCATTAATACACAACCGAGACCTTGCTTTGATGCGTCACAATAAATCACAAAATCATCATTCCCTTCAGGCAATGACAATATAGGTGCCGTAGTTAGCTTTTTCTTCAATAACTGAAACGCTTTCTCTTGTTCATCCTTCCATTCAAATTTCTTCCCTTTATGCGTTAATGCAGTCAAGGGTTTTGCTACTCTGGAAAAGTCTTGGATGAACCTTCTGTAGTAACCAGCTAGTCCTAAAAACTGGCGTATGTGTTTCGGAGTTTTCGGGGTTTCCCACTTTTCAACAGTTTCTATCTTTGCCGGATCCACCTTAATACCTTCTTTGTTCACTATGTGACCGAGGAATTGAACTTCTTCCAACCAAAATGCATACTTTGAAAACTTAGCGTACAATTCTTCCTTCCTCAATACTTCTAACACCTTTCTCAAATGTTCACCGTGTTCTTGGTCATTCTTTGAGTAAATAAGTATGTCATCAATGAAAACAATGACAAACTTGTCAAGGTATGGTCCACACACTCGGTTCATAAGGTCCATGAACACAGCTGGTGCATTAGTTAAACCAAATGGCATGACCATAAACTCGTAATGACCGTAACGTGTTCTGAAAGCAGTCTTTGGAATATCATCTTCTTTCACCCGCATTTGATGATACCCGGAACGTAAGTCAATCTTTGAATAAACAGACGAGCCTTGTAGTTGATCAAATAAGTCATCGATTCTCGGTAGTGGGTAGCGGTTCTTGATGGTAAGTTTGTTCAACTCTCGGTAGTCGATACACAACCTGAATGTACCATCTTTCTTCTTGACAAACAAAACAGGAGCTCCCCACGGTTATGTGCTTGGTCGAATGAAACCACGCTCTAAAAGTTCTTGTAATTGGCTTTGTAGTTCTTTCATCTTGCTGGGTGCGAGTCTGTAAGGAGCACGAGCTATTGGTGCAGCTCCTGGTACAAGATCTATTTGAAATTCAACGGATCGATGTGGGGGTAATCCCGGTAATTCTTTCGGAAATACATCAGGAAATTCTTTTGCGACGGGAACATCATTGATGCTCTTTTCTTCAGTTTGTACTTTCTCGACGTGTGCTAGAACAGCATAGCAACCTTTTCTTATTAGTTTTTGTGCCTTCAAATTACTAATAAGATGTAGCTTCGTGTTGCCCTTTTCTCCGTACACCATTAAGGGTTTTCCTTTTTCTCGTATAATGCGAATTGCATTTTTGTAACAAACGATCTCCGCTTTCACTTCTTTCAACCAGTCCATACCGATTATCACATCAAAACTCCCTAACTCTACTGGTATCAAATCAATCTTAAATGTTTCGCTAACCAGTTTAATTTCTCGATTCCGGCATATATTATCTGCTGAAATTAATTTACCATTTGCTAATTCGAGTAAAAATTTACTATCCAAAGGCGTCAATGGACAACTTAATTTAGCACAAAAATCTCTACTCATATAGCTTCTATCCGCACCCGAATCAAATAAAACGTAAGTAGATTTATTGTCAATAAGAAACGTACCCGTAACAAGCTCCGGGTCTTCCTGTGCCTCTGCCGCATTAATATTGAAAACTCTTCCACGGCCTTGTCCATTCGTGTTCTCCTGGTTCGGGCAATTTCTAATAATGTGGCCCAGTTTTCCACATTTATAACAAACTACATTGGCATAACTTGCTCCGACACTACTTGCTCCGCCATTACTCGTTCCGACACCATTTGTTCCTTTCGTTCTATTAACCCCTGGTCCGTAGACCTCACACTTCGCCGCGCTATGACCATTTCTTTTACACTTGTTGCAAAATTTGGTGCAGAACCCCGAGTGATTCTTTTCACACCTTTGGCATAGCTGCTTCTGATTGTTGTTGTTGTTGCGGTTATTATTGTTGTTGGGATGATTGTTGTAGTTGCTGTTGTTTTTGTTGTTGGACCGTTTGTTGTAGTTGCGATTGATGTTGCGATTGTTGGGATAATTGTTGTAATTGCTGTTGTTGTTGTATTGGTGATTCTTATCACCGTTTTCCTCCCACTTTCTTTTGACTTGCTTCACATTGGCCTCTTCAGCAGTCTGTTCTTTAATTCTTTCTTCAATTTGGTTCACGAGTTTGTGAGCCATTCTACATGCCTGTTGTATGGAGGCGGGCTCGTGTGAACTTATATCTTCTTGGATTCTTTCCGGTAATCCTTTCACAAACGCGTCGATCTTCTCTTCCTCATCTTCGAATGCTCCCGGACACAATAGGCACAATTCTGTGAATCGTATTTCGTACGTGGTAATATCAAATCCTTGGGTTCGTAACCCTCTAAGTTCTGTCTTGAGCTTATTGACCTCGGTTCTGGAACGGTACTTCTCGTTCATCAAGTGCTTGAATGCTGACCACGGTAGTGCGTACGCATCGTCTTGTCCCACTTGCTCTAGATAGGTATTCCACCATGTTAACGCAGAACCTGTGAAGGTATGCGTAGCGTACTTTACTTTGTCCTCTTCAGTACACTTACTTATGGCAAACACCGATTCGACCTTCTCGGTCCACCGTTTCAATCCGATCGGTCCTTCGGTTCCATCAAATTCCAAAGGTTTGCAGGCAGTGAATTCTTTGTAGGTGCATCCTACATGATTTCCTGTACTGCTAGATCCAAGGTTATTGTTGGTATGTAGCGCAGCCTGTACTGCGGCTATGTTTGAAGCTAGAAAAGTACGGAATTCCTCTTCATTCATATTCACGGTGTGTCGAGTAGTCGGTGCCATTTCCTTCAAAATGGAACAAGTTAATCATACAGAATATTAAGAGTAGTTAATAGTATTTCGTAGCATAATATGAACTCATTTATAAAAGCTTTTTCTTCATATTAGCGTTTTATAAGTTTAAATTCGGGTAGTACCTACCCGTTAATTTCATACTTAGTAGCTAATATACAATTCAACTACTACAATTCTATATGAAAAACTAATTATAATAATATTTCGATTTCAAACTTTTATACAATATTTTACAAACTTACAATACCGCTTATTTTACATAAAGCATGAAATATAGCACACAATAACTTTGATACAAGATAGTTGTGAAGATAATTCTAGCTAGTACACAAGTCGTTCAGCAAAGGCAATAAAGACACGTAATTCATACGTCCAGAAACAAGTCATGCATTCTGGTTTTACTAGGACTACTTCCCATCCTTGGTCTTGTGCAACATAACCGTTATGGCCGTTGATAAGACAGCGTGTTGTAACGTCGTCAAAGGGACGAGGGTTACGTAATGTCCAACAGTCCCGTAATAATCTAAAAACCTCATTTCTTACCCCAATTACCGACTCCGTCACTTGTGGAAACGTTTTGTTTAATAGTTGTAGCCCGATGTTCTTGTTCTTACTTTGGTGAGAAGCGAACATTACTAATCCATAAGCATAACATGCTTCTTTATGTTGCATGTTAGCCGCTTTTTCTAAATTACGAAGTCCAATATTCGGATATATTGAGTCAAAATAATTTCTTAACCCGTTACGTAAAATAGCATTTGGGTTCCCCGCAATATATGCGTCAAAGTAAACACATCGTAACTTATGGGTTTCCCAATGTGATATCCCCCATCTTTCAAACGAAAGTCTCTTATAAACCAAGACATTCTTGGAACGTTCTTCGAATGTCTTACAAACTGATCTCGCCTTAAATAGTTGTGCCGAGGAATTCTGGCCGACTCTAGACAAGATTTCATCAATCATGTCTCCGGGTAGGTCTCTTAAAATATTGGGTTGTCTATCCATTTTGTGTTTTTAAACTGTAAAATAGACAAGAGTTAGATTCATAAAAAAAAATACTTATTAATACAAGCAATTTTTACATATATCATAAAGCATAAGCACACTATATTACATATATTACACCACACGAATACAACTATCTTATTCCGACTCGCTTGTTTCTTCTTCTTCTTCGGTTTTGGTTCGTTTTGCCAAGTTTCTAGGGATATATGATGTTCCCCTAATACGAGCCGTAATTTTCCACATTGGTTTAGAAAAACTTGGTGGTTTAGAGGTTCCCGGGTCATTGTTACAACTTAAGGACTTCGGGCGTTGACGATACATATAAAGTTCATCGGGGTTGGAATTAGATTTCTCTATTTTTATGCCCTTTCCCTTATTATTTTCTTTTGCCTTTTTAAATTCAGTTGGGGTAATTTCTATAACATCATCGGAATTCTCGTCGGAATCCGATTCATCGGAGAATTGGTAATCCTCCCAATATTTTACTTCCTTGGCGGAAACACCATTGACCATAATTAACCTTGGTCGGTTGGTTGAGGATTTTCTTTTACTTAACCGTTTTATTATTTCCCCCACCGGTTCTATTTCTTCATCCGGTTCCGATTCTTCTTCCGGTTCCGATTCTTCTTCCGGTTCCGACTCTTCTTCCGGTTCCTCTTCGGGAACTTGTGAATCAGTCCACGAATCATTCCAATTTACATTTGACTCTTCATTATTATTAGGTGAGTCAATGGGACTTGTTCTAGAGGTAGACATCTATCACATAATATCAAACGCGTTAAGAGATTAATATATCACATAATATTCACATGTTAAAAATATATAGTTTTCAACAAAATTTGTTAAGCAATCATTTTTCAAGTAAACACGGTCGAAGTCCAGACTCACTAATGCATCCTAACAAACTCGATAAGACACACTAATGCAAAATTCTGGTTCTCTAAGACCAACGCTCGGATACCAACTGAAATGTCCCGTTCTTATTGATTAAAAACGTTCCATATTAATTGATTTCGTTGCGAGGTTTTGACCTCTATATGAGACGTTTTTCAAAGACTGCATTCATTTTAAAACAAACCATAACCTTTATTTCATCAATAAAGGTTTAAAAAAGCTTTACGTAGATTATCAAATAATGATAATCTAAAATATCCTGTTTACACACGACCATTACATAATGGTTTACAATACAAATATGTTACAACAAAATAAGTTTCTTGAATGCAGTTTTTACACAATATCATACAAGCATGGACTCCAAATCTCGTCCTTATTTAAGTATGCGACAGCGGAAGCTCTTAATAATTACCTGAGAATAAACATGCTTAAAACGTCAACAAAAATGTTGGTGAGTTATAGGTTTAACCTATATATATCAAATCATAATAATAGACCACAAGATTTCATATTTCAATACACATCCCATACATAGAGATAAAAATCATTCATATGGTGAACACCTGGTAACCGACATTAACAAGATGCATATATAAGAATATCACCATCATTCCGGGACACCCTTCGGATATGATATAAATTTCGAAGTACTAAAGCATCCGGTACTTTGGATGGGGTTTGTTAAGCCCAATAGATCTATCTTTAGGATTCGCGTCAATTAGGGTGTCTGTTCCCTAATTCTTAGATTACCAGACTTAATAAAAAGGGCATATTCGATTTCGATAATTCAACCATAGAATGTAGTTTCACTTACTTGTGTCTATTTTGTAAATCATTTATAAAACCTGCATGTATTCTCATCCCAAAAATATTAGATTTTAAAAGTGGGACTATAACTCACTTTCACAGATTTTTACTTCGTCGGGAAGTAAGACTTGGCCACTGGTTGATTCACGAACCTATAACAATATATACATATATATCAAAGTATGTTCAAAATATATTTACAACACTTTTAATATATTTTGATGTTTTAAGTTTATTAAGTCAGCTGTCCTCGTTAGTAACCTACAACTAGTTGTCCACAGTTAGATGTACAGAAATAAATCGATAAATATTATCTTGAATCAATCCACGACCCAGTGTATACGTATCTCAGTATTGATCACAACTCAAACTATATATATTTTGGAATCAACCTCAACCCTGTATAGCTAACTCCAACATTCACATATAGAGTGTCTATGGTTGTTCCGAAAGATATATAGATGTGTCAACATGATAGGTCGAAACATTGTATACGTGTCTATGGTATCTCAAGATTACATAATATACAATACAAGTTGATTAAGTTATGGTTGGAATAGATTTGTTACCAATTTTCACGTAGCTAAAATGAGAAAAATTATCCAATCTTGTTTTACCCATAACTTCTTCATTTTAAATCCGTTTTGAGTGAATCAAATTGCTATGGTTTCATATTGAACTCTATTTTATGAATCTAAACAGAAAAGTACAGGTTTATAGTCGGAAAAATAAGTTACAAGTCGTTTTTGTAAAGGTAGTCATTTCAGTCGAAAGAACGACGTCTAGATGACCATTTTAGAAAACATACTTCCACTTTGAGTTTAATCATAATTTTTGGATATAGTTTCATGTTCATAATAAAAATCATTTTCTCAGAATAACAACTTTAAAATCAAAGTTTATCATAGTTTTTAATTAACTAACCCAAAACAGCCCGCGGTGTTACTACGACGGCGTAAATCCGGTTTTACGGTGTTTTTCGTGTTTCCAGGTTTTAAATCATTAAGTTAGCATATCATATAGATATAGAACATGTGTTTAGTTGATTTTAAAAGTCAAGTTAGAAGGATTAACTTTTTTTTGCGAACAAGTTTAGAATTAACTAAACTATGTTCTAGTGATTACAAGTTTAAACCTTCGAATAAGATAGCTTTATATGTATGAATCGAATGATGTTATGAACATCATTACTACCTTAAGTTCCTTGGATAAAGCTACTGGAAAAGAGAAAAATGGATCTAGCTTCAATGGATCCTTGGATGGCTCGAAGTTCTTGAAGCAGAATCATGACACGAAAACAAGTTCAAGTAAGATCATCACTTGAAATAAGATTGTTATAGTTATAGAAATTGAACCAAAGTTTGAATATGATTATTACCTTGTATTAGAATGATAACCTACTGTAATAAACAAAGATTTCTTGAGGTTGGATGATCACCTTACAAGATTGGAAGTGAGCTAGCAAACTTGAAAGTATTCTTGATTTTATGAAACTAGAACTTTTGGAATTTATGAAGAACACTTAGAACTTGAAGATAGAACTTGAGAGAGATCAATTAGATGAAGAAAATTGAAGAATGAAAGTGTTTGTAGGTGTTTTTGGTCGTTGGTGTATGGATTAGATATAAAGGATATGTAATTTTGTTTTCATGTAAATAAGTCATGAATGATTACTCATATTTTTGTAATTTTATGAGATATTTCATGCTAGTTGCCAAATGATGGTTCCCACATGTGTTAGGTGACTCACATGGGCTGCTAAGAGCTGATCATTGGAGTGTATATACCAATAGTACATACATCTAAAAGCTGTGTATTGTACGAGTACGAATACGGGTGCATACGAGTAGAATTGTTGATGAAACTGAACGAGGATGTAATTGTAAGCATTTTTGTTAAGTAGAAGTATTTTGATAAGTGTATTGAAGTCTTTCAAAAGTGTATAAATACATATTAAAACACTACATGTATATACATTTTAACTGAGTCGTTAAGTCATCGTTAGTCGTTACATGTAAGTGTTGTTTTGAAACCTTTAGGTTAACGATCTTGTTAAATGTTGTTAACCCAATGTTTATAATATCAAATGAGATTTTAAATTATTATATTATCATGATATTATCATGTATGAATATCTCTTAATATGATATATATACATTAAATGTCTTTACAACGATAATCGTTACATATATGTCTCGTTTAAAAATCATTAAGTTAGTAGTCTTGTTTTTACATATGAAGTTCATTGTTAATATACTTAATGATATGTTTACTTATCATAGTATCATGTTAACTATATATATATCCATATATATGTCATCATATAGTTTTTACAAGTTTTAACGTTCGTGAATCACCGGTCAACTTGGGTGGTCAATTGTCTATATGAAACATATTTCAATTAATCAAGTCTTAACAAGTTTAATTGCTTAACATGTTGGAAACATTTAATCATGTAAATATCAATCTCAATTAATATATATAAACATGGAAAAGTTTGGGTCACTACATCTAACACCAACGCTCGGATACCAACTGAAATGTCCCATTCATATCGATTATAAACGTTCCATATTAATTGATTTCGTTGCGAGGTTTTGACCTCTATATGAGACGTTTTTCAAAGACTGCATTCATTTTTAAAAAAAAACCATAACCTTTATTTTGTCGACAAGGTTAAAAAGACACCACCTAGATTATCTAGAAATGATAATCTAAAAATATCACAGTTACACACTACCAATACATATTGGTTTACAATATTAATATGTTACAACAAAATAAATCTCGAATGCAGTTTTAAACAATATTATACAAGCATGCTAACACCAAATCTTGTCCACATATTAGCATGCAACAGTGGAAGCTCTTAATAATCACCTGAGAATAAACATGCTTTAAACGTCAACAAAAATGTTGGTGAGTTATAGGTTTAACGTATATATTTATCAAACTATAATAATAGACCACAAGATTTCATATTTCAATATACATCCCATACATAGAGATAAAAATCATTCATATGGTGAACACCTGGTAACCGACATTAACAAGATGCATATAAGAATATCCCCTATCATTCCAGGAAATCCATCGGACATAACAACATCGAAGTACTAAAGCATCCGCAACCATGGATGGGGTTCGTTAGGCCCAATAGATCTATCTTTAGGATTCGCGTCAATTAGTAGATCAGTTTACTAATTCTTAGGTTACCAAGCAAAAAGGGGCATATTCGGCTTCGATCATTCACCCATATAATGTAGTTTCATTTACTTGTGTCTATTTCGTAAAACATTTATAAAAATGCATGTATTCTCATCCCAAAATATTAGATTTAAAAGTGGGACTATAACTCACTTTCACAGATTTTTACTTCGCCAGGAAGTAAGACTTGGCCACTGGTCGATTCACGAACCTATAACAAATATGTACATATATATCAAATTATGTTCAAAATATATTTACAACATTTTTAATACGTTTATGTTTTAATTTTATTAAGTCAGCTGTCCTCGTTAGTAACCTACAACTAGTTGTCCACAATTAGATGTACAGAAATAAATCGATATGTATTATCTTGAATCAATCCACGACCCAGTGTATACACGTCTCAGGCTAGATCACAACTCAAAGTATATATATTTTTGGAATCAACCTCAACCCTGTATAGCTAACTCAAACATTACTTCATATAGAGTGTCTATGGTTGTTCCGAATAATATATATACATGGGTCGAAATGATATGTCAAAACATTTGCATACGTGTCTATGGTATCCCAAGATTACATAATATATTAGAATACATGTATAATACAATATAAGTTAGCTAGGATATGATTTGTATAGAATTGTTACAATATTTCCCGTAGCTAAAACAATCAAAAAATATCCAATCTTGTTTTACCCATAACTTCTTCATTTTAAATCTGTTTTGAGTGAATCAAATTACTATGGTTTCATATTGAACTCTATTTTATGAATCTAAACAGAAAAAGTATAGGTTTGTAGTCGCAAATATAAGTTACAAGTAGTTTTTTTAAGAGGTAGTCATTTTAGTCGAAAGAACGACGTCTTGATGACCATTTTGAAAAACATACTTTCACTTTGAGTTTAACCATGATTTTTGGATACAGATTCATGTTCATAAGAAAAATCATTTTTCCAGAAGAACAACTTTTAAATCAAATTTTATCATAGTTTTTAATTATCAAACCCAAAACAGCCCGCGGTGTTACTACGACGGCGTATGTCCGGTTTTACGGTGTTTTTCGTGTTTCCAGGTTTTAAATCTTTAAGTTAGCATATAATATAGATATAGAACATGTGTTTAGGTGATTTTAAAAGTCAAGTTAGAAGGATTAACTTTTGTTTGCGAACAAGTTTAGAATTAACTGAACTATGTTTTAGTGATTTCAAGTTTAAACCTTCGAATAAGGTAGTTTTATATATATGAATCGAATGATGTTATGAACATCATTACTACCTCAATTTTAGTAGGTAAACCTACTGGAAATGATGAAAAAGTAACTTGAGCTTCAAAGGATCTTTGGATGGCTTGAAAGTTCTTGAAGCAGAATCATGACACGAAAACAAGTTCAAGTAAGATTTCCACTAGAAATAAGATTGTTATAGTTATAGAAATTAAATCAAAGTTTGAATATGAGTATTACCTTGTATTAGAAAGATATCTTACTGTAAATAAGAAAGATTTCTTGAGGTTAGATGATCACTTTACAAGATTGGAAGTAAGCTAGCAAACTTGGAAGTATTCTTGATTTTATGAAACTAGAACTTATAGAATTTATGAAGAACATTTAGAACTTGTAGATAGAACTTGAGAGAGATCAATTAGATGAAGAAAATTGATGAATGAAAGTGTTTGTAGGTGTTTTTGGTCGTTGGTATATGGATTAGATATAAAGGATGTGTAATTTTGTTTACATGTAAATAAGTCATGAATGATTACTAATATTTTTTTAATTTTATGAGATATTTCATGCTAGTTGCCAAATGATGGTTCCCACATGTGTTAGGTGACTCACATGGGCTGCTAAGAGCTGATAATTGGAGTGTATATACCAATAGTACAAACATCTAAAAGCTGTGTATTATACGAGTACGAATACGGGTGCATACGAGTAGAATTGTTGATGAAACTGAACGAGGATGTAATTGTAAGTATTTTTGTTAAGTAGAAGTATTTTGATAAGTGTTTTGAAGTCTTTCAAAAGTGTATGAATACATATTAAAACACTACATGTATATACATTCTAACTGAGTCGTTAAGTCATCGTTAGTCGTTACATGTAAATGTTGTTTTGAAACCTTTAGGTTAACGATCTTGTTAAATGTTGTTGACCCATTGTTTATTATATCTAAAGAGATGTTAAATTATTACATTATCATGATATTATGATATATTAATATATCTTAGTATGATATAAATACAGTTAAATGTTGTTACAACGATAATCATTACATATATGTCTCGTTTCGAAATCATTAAGTTAGTAGTCTTGTTTTTACATATGTAGTTCATTGTTAATACACTTAATGACATGTTTACTTATAATTTATCATGATTAAACATAGTGTATCAATATCTTAATATGATTCATATGTATTTAGTAAGACGTTGTTATAACGATAATCGTTATATATATCGTTTCGAGTTTCTTAATTCAATAAACTCAATTTTATGTATATAACTCATTGTTAAAATACCTAATGAGATACTTACTTATCATAATATCATGTTAACTATATATATAATCATATATATGTCCTCATATAGTTTTTACAAGTTTTAACGTTCGTGAATCACCGGTCCACTTGGGTGGTCAATTGTCTACATGAAACTCATTTCAAATAATCAAGTCTTAACAAGTTTTATTGCTTAACATGTTGGAAACATTTAATCATGCAAATATAGTTTTCAATTAATATATAATCATGGAAAAGTTTGGGTCACTACACGAGTACCGATGGGGAATGGGAGTACCACTCCTGTGGTGATATTTGGGGAGGTGGATCACGTGTGGATGCGGATTCACGGTGATGCGTGGAGTTCGGTAATCTTATTGTGAAAGTGAGTCTCGTGTAGTTCAGATTCACAATGACACGTGTGGATGCGGTCATTATAATGAGGAAGTGAGTCTCGTGTAGTTCGGATTCACAATGACACGTGTGGATGCAGTCATTCTTTTGGGATAGTGATTCTCGTGTAGTTTGGATTCACTAGGGTGTGTGTAGTTCGGCCAATCCCGATTGTTGTGCGGTGGAGGTAGTTGAGTCGCGTGTGGTGCGGATTCACTAAGGCGCGTGTAGTTTTCGGCCAGCCTTCATGTTGTTGGATGTGTGAACTATTGGTTGTTTTATACGCCAATGGTGGGGTCGTAAGGACCATGTTGTGTGAACTATTGGTTGTTTTATACGCCGATGGTTGGGTCATAAGGACATGTTGTGTGAACTATTGGTTGTTTTATACACCAATGGTGGGGTCGTAAGGACCATGTTGTGTGAACTATTGGTTGTTTTATATGCTGATGGTGGGGTCGTGAGGACCATGTTGTGTGATTAGTGATGCGATAGCCGCGTTTCGCTCACATGTTGTTACGGGTGTGACAATAGTCAATTTTGTACACCTTGGGTTTAGCGTTGCCATAGTCATTTTTGGCGCTATCGGATTTAGTCGTGCTTACGATTTTGTGATAGATGCGTATTGGTCGTATTGCGCACTACAAGGGATGTTTTGTGATAAGTGATATCCGTAAGGATTCGTTTTTGTTCGGTCTTCATCGTTTCGGGTTGTTGACCTTAGGTTGAGACTTGGTTGATTTTAGCGTTGTACTTGATAAGGGTACGCTAAGGGATTGATATCTCGGTAAGAGATTGGTTGAATTTTTCCCGATGTGAGGGATTGGGCAAGTTTTAGTGCTCGAATTTGCGGATTTGATAAATCGCGGATGACAATTTAGTTGTTAAAGGTGATTTATAGAGAAGAATTGCCTAGGAAGGTCGGATTGGGACTTATGATTGAGGACCGTTGAGTGTGGTCCGTTCAGTTAAGTGGCACATATCGCGAGGTGGCGATCATGTTTAAGTGGGGGAGAGTTGTAAGACCTTGTTTCTGTTTCAGTCCTTTTCAGTTGATTGGGACGCCGTCCAGATTGGAGGACGCCGTCCAAGTTTTGGGACGACGTCCAACAGAACTGACGGACCAGCTGTGATAAATTGAGTTAATAATGGGTATTTTGGTATTTTCACTTGAGGGTCGGTTTATGAGCCACAAAACTGATCCATGGGCTATCTTATCCTCATTTCACCTCTTTTCACTCTCACACTTGTATTTAGAGAGAGAGTAAGAGTTTAGAGAGAGAGCTTGATTTGGAGAAGAAGGAGTCAGATTCTCACCAAAGCTCGGGTTCTATAGTTGTTCATCTCGTTCTTGGCTACGTTGTGTTAGTATTGGTAAGTTCAAACTCCGAATTTCATTTGTTTGATTTGAGGTTCAATGTTAGGGTTTGAGCTTGATTAGTTGTGAAACCCTTTTAGATGATGAAGTGAGTTTATGGTGACTAGTTATTCTTGTCACATGGCGGGTTTTGGGTTGGTTGACGTTTTGGCCATGTTTAGGCTTTGATTTGGGTTTAATCACTAGGTTTAGTGATTATGGAAGTGTTGGAACCCTTTTGGGAGTATTTGGTTGACTAATTTTGAAATGGGTCAAAATTAGTGTTTGGTGTCATTTTGGGTAAGACGAGTGTTTAACACTTGTGTTTGGGTTTAATTGGCGTATTAGGACCATTTTCACTCGTGTTAGTGATTATTGGTTAGTTTGGACGCGGTTTGGTGCTTGGAAGTGCAATGGGTCGAAATTGCACTAAGTGTCGATTTGAGTTGGTTTGTAAATCCACTCTAAGTGTGTTGTTGTATTGTGATAATGGAATAGGTGCTTTCCACTGGGGCGTTGCGGATTATTCGGTTGCGTTCATCAAGGTGACAAGGTGAGTGTTTATATCCTATGTGCATATGTATGTGTAGGATGGGTGCGGGTCGGGAGAAGTGATTCTCGGTTATAGAGCTCACTTCACATATTGGTGGATTTGATGGACTTATGTATGGGTCCAATTGGCACGGTTGTGCGTTTTGGTTGATCACCTTTGGCGAGGTGCACATTTTGTGTGTACGTTATCACACGTGTTTGTGATGTGGATTATATAACCCCAGTGGCGAAGGGTTGATATTGAGTTGTGAATTGGATAACCCCGATGTGGTGGATTTCATAATCCCGTGACCGTGGGTTTGGATATTGGAGAAGTGGATCACGTGTAGTTCGGATTCACGATGACTCGTGTAGTTCGGTCATCTTATTGAGGTAGTGATCTCGTGTGGTTGTGGATTCACTAAGGCTCTTGTAGTTCGGCCAACCTCAATGTTGTTGTGATATTGAAGATAGTAGTCTCGTGTGGATGCGAATTTACTAAGGCTCGTGTAGTTTGGCCAATCTTCATTTGGTAATTGGGTTAAGGGGTTAACCTTGGACGTTTGTATATTGGTTTATATATTGTCGTATTGTTGTGATGTAGCTAACCCTCTGGGTGTAGCTTATTGGCGTTGTTCACAGCGTCGTTGGTGAACTTATATTTGTTGTTATTTTAACTTGTTGCTTAGTGATTGTACGGTATGCTTAGCTTAGCTTGCCTTTATGCTTGGATGCTCCGGTATGCGTTATTTGATTACTTATGTGGCGTGTCCATTTTATGCATATATATGTATGTAGTATATTCTCACTCACTAAGCATTAGCTTACCCTCTCGTTGTTTACATTTTTATAGATTTGCATGGATGCAGTGGCTCGGGTAAGCGTGGTAACTAGTGGACTTGCGTAGTTGCTTAGAAGACGTGCTTTTGGATTTGATTAGGATTGGGTAGCGTATCCCCAATCACCATGCTCGGTCTTCGTTTTTGTGTTAAACTTATATGGTCGAAAACTCGTAATTTTGTACGAAAATCGTAAAACGGCTGATGTGGTCCCGGTGTCGTAAAACTCGGTTTTATTGTGGAAAACTCTTAGTTTTAATTATTATAACATATTGTGAAACTGTTTTGGTTTAAAAGTGTCGGGAAGCGGGTTTTTTGCTCGCGTGTATTTGTAAAACTGAGCAGAATTATTTAGTTCATTTGAACGCCGTCCAAAAGGCTTGGCCGCCGTCCAGTCGTTCAGAACTGGATGCCGTCCAGATAGCTGGACGCCGTCCAGATGCACTGTCTCAGGAAAAAAAAATTAGGCGTATTTTTGGTCGGATAACGGGTTGGGTCGTTACATTTATTTTCTGTTGAGTCTGCATAAGATTTATATAAACTTAAAAACAAAAAATATTGTCTTTTACTTTTGATCTATCCTTCATTTGACTAATCGTTAAATAGTCACCAAAAATTAAACTATTTCGTACTTTCAAATTTGTTAGACTAACTTAGTTTAATTTTTATTAGTTGACAATTGAGATTTACGTGGATCGATATTCGGAATTACCTAAAGTCTATATTGCTACACAATCGGATACACTGTCCGTGAGTGTGTAATAGTCCTTTTTAACCAGTATTTTTCATAAATAAATTATATACTAGATTTTACACATCACCAACGCAAAGCGAGAGCTTACCATTAGTTAAGTTTACTAGCCACATGAAACTCTCCTCATAATTAACTCGAATTCTTAAATATATTATTAAGATCTTCTTTGCCCAGTAACTATTTAATCTCCTACGCATGTAAATTAAGTTTTGAGATGTGGCGCTCCTCAAAAACAACAGGTCTTGTGTGCGTATTAATTGTTGTATTGGCTTAGTACATTAAGGACATTTAACATTAGTCAATGACTTGGTGGAAGCGATGTCATGCTTATAACCTTGAGGTTGAGAGTTCAAGTCCTGTTTAGGACATTTCATAGTGTATATATTCGGGTTAGTATTAAGTTGGTGTGTGAGTTTGCTTAAAAAACATTTGATTCCAATAACTTTTTTTTTTTAACAGCAAAAAGAATTATATATAAATGCACGCTAGCTAGAAGCTAGGAAAAAAAAAAAATTACAAGCAATCCATTGGGTTTTGCAACCACAATGTCCAGTTCAACCGAGACTTCTTAAATCTATATAAAAGCCAATTGAATGCCGTTACAATAATACTATCACAAACGTGAGAGATCCGAAACTTTCGATCGTTGAAGACATAGCTGTTCCGAAGGGACCACAAACTCCAGAGGGAAGCAACGATAATCGACTGAACAATGGTGCGTTGATTCCTATAAGTCGTGTAGTTAGCAACCCATGACCAAAGATCTTCGATAGACGTCCAGGAAGGAATGGAGATTTGAAGCCAAGAAGCCAGATTCCTCCAAACTTGTTTACTAATGTTACAATCTAGGAAAATGTGCTTATCTGTTTCAATACCGTTACCACACCAAACGCAATCCAAATCAGCAACATGAATATTTCTATGCTCCAAATTTTCCTTAGTAGCTAGACGATGCAATCTAAGACGCCAAATGAACACTCTAACTTTTAACGGAAATAGAGTGCTCCAAAAAGTGGAAAATGAAAATGGCGCATGAAAATGAGTATCAATTAGAAGACGAGCACTAGAAACCGAATACCTTAGAGATCCATCTCCCATCCATAACCACGAATCTGAGTTACCCGAAGGAGTGAAAGAAGATAGACGATTACAGAGATCTTCAAAAGAAGAACGTTCTATGCCATCTCTCAACGGTCTATGCCAACTCCACACCCAAGATCCATCTACACGACAATCTGCCACTTTGGAATTTTTATTGGAATCAAGAGCTAGAAGCCGAGGATATAAAGAAGCTAGCACGCTACCATCGTTCAAGGGATCAAACCAAAAATAAGAATTATCACCATTTCCTACTGACATGCGTAACAAAGAATGGTCCACAAGGTTGTTTGAGTGCAGAAGGTTTATACATTTACAAATATTGGCCCAAATACAGGTACTTGAATTTGAAACAGGCATAGTACCTCCACGACTTGTACCATGTATGGCGCAAATAATCGTCGACCATAAAGCATCCTTGTTATTAACTAGACGCCATCTCCATTTGTAAATCAATGCAAGATTTAATGAGTGAAGCGAGGCCACCCCAAGACCACCTTTTTTGATCGGGTTTAGAATTAGTCTCCAAGAAGACCAATGAATCTTTTTCACATTTTGATTAGTGCCCCAAAAGAAGGAAGCTCTAATCGATTCAAGAGTAGAGATAATCTTGGAAGGAGGCTTGAAAAGAGAAAAATAGTAAGCACCGAGACCACCAAGCACTGATTTAATAAGGGTTAGTCTTCCACCAATTGAAATCATATTTGCCTTCCAATTTGCTAACCGTTTCTTCACCTTTTCAATAACATAGTCCCAACTAGAAATTCTATTCATATTAAGCCCGACCGGTAAACCGAGGAACTTGAACGGCAATTTGGCAGAAATACAACCCATGGAAGAAGCAAAAGTTTCGACCTCCTGATGGTGAACCCCTATGCCCATTAAGCTCGATTTGTTCAAATTAATTTTTAATCCTGAAACTGCATAAAAACATCCAAGTAAAGTCACAAGATTTATAGCGTTTTCACTATTCCATTCGCCAACGAAAATAGCATCATCCGCATAAAAACAATGTGAGACTGAAGCATTATCCATCCTTCCACCGACTCGGATACCTTTAAAATGGGAAGAATCCAGCGCATCTTTAATAGCAACATTAAGACCTTCCATAGCAATAATAAAAAGGAATGGCGATAAAGGGTCACCTTGACGAAGGCCGCGACCAATATGGAATTCGGAAGTGGGACTACCGTTTAAAAGAAGAGAGGCATTAGAAGATATGAGACAAGCTTTGATCCATCCAATCCATTTTACGGGAAATCCCATGTTTTGTAGCATAGTAAAAATGAAATTCCAGTGAATCGAGTCAAAAGCTTTGTCGAAATCCACCTTGAAAAGCATCGCTTTCTTACGCCTCTTTTTGCACCAGTCAACTACTTCATTAATAATTAATGGACCGTCAAGAATTTGACGACCTTTGATAAACGCCGTCTGTTCTGGACCAATAATATCATGAATCACCCGAGCCAATCTGTTAGCAAGGAATTTTGCTAAAATTTTGTATTGAATACCTATTAAGCTGATAGGCCGAAAATCTTGAACATGTAACGGATTCTCCTTTTTAGGAATGAGAGAAAAAAACGAAGAGTTACAACCACGCGGGATAAAACCTTTGGCCTCAAAGTCTTGCACCATACTGAAAATATCATCTTTCACCGTGTCCCAAAAGTGTTTAATAAATCTGAAAGAAAACCCGTCTGGACCTGGAGATTTATCACAACCACATGACCATACAACTTCTTTTATTTCTGACTCAAGGAAAGGAGAACACAGAAAGGAAGCTTGATCAGTAGAAATCGACCTGATGTGGATACTGTTCGATCGAACCGCTGCACATTCAACATGAGAAAACTTTAGTTTAAAAAATTCGAGGAATACATTTTTCACCTGAGTAGGATTCGACACCCACACCCCATTTGACATCACACCATTAATTTGCAGCTTCTTCCGTTTTCTATTAAGCATCGTATGAAAGAAAGACGTGTTTTCATCACCAAGACTATTTGCCAACCTCCTGTTTTTTTGAGCCATGTTGTCAGCCTCCATGGCATCTAAAACAAAAATATCTTGAAGCACCTTAACTCGAGAAGATGCAAGCTGAGAAGAGACCGTATTTGTGTCCGTATGAACATCGATGTCTGAAAGCTTCTGATTAAGAGTTGTTCGCTCTGCAACAGCCTGCTCACGCTGAGTTTTATTCCAATGTTTCAACACCGATTTTACATGTTTAAACTTGTCTTTCAATCTTATCTGCGGATTCGATGAAGAACAAGCAATCGGGTCATTCCAAGCCTCTGTTACAACTGCATCAAAGCCATCCACATTGAACCAAGATTTGAAAACCTTGAAGGGAATAGGGCCATAGTCCAAAATCTCATTTTGAAGCAGAATTGGATAATGATCTGACCAAAGATTTGTTAAGATGGTTCCTACAAGATTCGGATATGAAGTCAAAAAACCGTTAGAGACAAGAAATCTATCAAGCTTTGCCCTAGAGGAGAAAGATTTATTAGCACGTGTAAAAGATCTACCACCAAGGGGGACGTCGATCAAATTCCCGTTATCAATAAACGAATTAAAATCAGCTGCAGATCGGTTGCAAAAAGAGATACCAAATCTTTCCGAAGGAGATCTCACCGCGTTGAAATCACCAAAAATGATAAAATTACCATTGTTTGAATCCATGAATGAATGTATATACAACCATAGAATAAGTTTTTGAGAAGCAGCTTGTGGAGCATAAACGTTGAGAATAAAAGATGTGGTAGACTGCCCATTGAAGTACCCTTCCACAATCAGTAAATTGTCAAGCGAGATGACCAGTTTACTATTAAAATAACTCGGGTCCCATATAGTAACAATGCCCCCCGATCCTCCTCTAGCACTAGAAGAAGCAACTTTGAAGTTAAAATTTCCCCAAAATGCTTTGACTGCGAAATAGTCTAAAGATCGCATCTTAGTTTCTTGTATACCAAGAATCGAAATGGAATACTTGTTACAAATATTACGAATCCAGTTTTGCTTGTGTTTTAAAAACATACCGCCCCCAATGTTGATGGATAAACAATTCATGAGATAAGTTTATAGCCCCTCATACTAACAATCACGTTTTTGAGATCATGGTTGCTGTTATTCAAATCGTATCCAAGAATCTTACCAAGTTTAGTATGTTCATCCCATACACGATCAACTGAATTCGAAGTTTTGTTGGTGCTGTTAGCTGAAAGAGTAGCAGAAGAATATAATTTAACTTTTGGGCTTGAAACACCGTTACTCTTAATAGGGGAATGAAAATGAACTCCGTTGAATCCCGGTGGTTTCGATAGTGATGTACTCGATTCTGGTGACTGATGCACTTGGTCTTTTTCCTTCCTAAGATCATCATCAAGTTGTGAGTTATTCAGCTTGCTATTAGTACCAACATCTTCATGGTCATAATTACAATCCTCCATACCCACAAATGAATCTGGGACAAATTCCTCTTCAACATTTGATTGCGAATGTGTTTTGACGTTGTCCCTACTATCAACCGAATGGACCTCGAATTCCTCCTCAGATTCATAACATTTAAGGGATTCTTCCGATGTAGAATCATCATCAATGTCTAGAATATCCGGATTCCAGTTAGCAGCCTCACGCACCAACACCTGAAAAAATTTATTTTTCACCTTCACAGTAATACGATCATGAATATAGTCCATGCGTTTAGTAAACAAACAGACTTTTCCACAGTTGTCAATTGATTTTTCAGTGAATGTTTTGTGACCAAAAAGTAAAGCTATCTTTTTGAAGATAGCTTCTGTCCAGGCACACGCAGGGAGGCCAGAAATATCAATCCAACATGCTCTTTCGTTCACTGTGAACATATCGTTAAACTCTTGGATCTCCTCAACATAGGATATAATTTTCTCATGACACTTAAAATTATCAAGAGCTTCCCGATTAGAGAAAACCACATCGATCGAAGCACCTCCTAAATGACTAATATTGAGGTCACAAAATCCTTCTGCAGTCCATGCACGTTTAATACAGGGGATTAATTCTGGGTCCTTTAGTTTAATAAAGAGGATCAATGGAGCATCCGAACAAGTGATTAAATCCTCATCAGGAATAATCAATTCCTTAAAAATCACAGGAGATTTGGGATTAGAGTCTTTCCCATGAATAATCGAAGCAAAAGATACTTTTGGGAGAGGAGGAAAAGTTTCAAAATTGATAACCCTAGTTGGATGAATATTCTGCGAACCAGAAGACGACGACCCCTTACCAATAGGTTTTTTAAAGTCATCTTTTGCAAAACGTGCTTGCGATGCAAATAAATGAAAATTCCCGATCCAGATCGACGATAATTTGAGGGAAAGGGTTCTTACCGATTCCACGTGAAGAAATCTAACGAAGGTAAATCGACATCCGACCTTAGATAGTTTCCTGGCGATATAGACATCTAAAACCGTACCATGTTGCTTACACAAGTCATGAAGATCATTCACACCGAATCCAGGAGGAAAATTCGTTACGTACATCGTTGTTGCGATCTTCGCGGTGTTGATATGGTCATCTGGACGCGACATGAAGTGAGAAATAGGAGATTCCGGCGTTTGAACCCGCCGGAATAGATGAAGAATAATACGAACGGCGGCTAGGGTTTTTAATTGGGTTTTTTTTTTTTTTTTTTAACTATTACTTTTCTAATGTGGTTTTGATTCCAATAACTGATAAATGTGTATCTCAACTAGCCTAGTTTGTTTACTGATCGAAACAGAATTTTGTGTACGTTATGCTACTACGTATTATGTTGATGGGCGTTTTTATGACTAGGATTCATGCAATTGTTGATATTATTTACAGAATCGGTAACATGATGAATTTTGACCTAATCATCGTATTCTAAAAAATTTTGAGTTTCTTATTCTTAGAAACCATATTTATTTAAAACATTTAACAATTTTAATTTGATTAAATAGATATAGATAAGGTTGGAAGTTTAATAATATTATAGTAAAGGTTGTACTTTGCATTAGTTTGACATAAAAATTCCGATTTTCAGAAATTAAACAGTGTTATGTCATTAATATGAATATCAACGAACTACGTAATTTTTATTTTCATTAGAAAGGTTACCAATTTTTAAAGCGATCATCTAATAATGAAACCCGATTTTACAATAAAAATGTCATACCATGTCATACACAATCAACAATCAAGAAGCAAATTACACCCAATATATATATATATATATATATATATATATATATATATATATATATATATATATATATATATATATATATATATATAGTGGACCAATCCATGGATAAGCACTAAATGGGACACAAACTGGATAAGTAAAATTTCAAAATTTTTTTTTAAAAAAAAACGATCCTTTAATATGCAAATAGAAGAAAACGAAAAATTTTTAAAAAGTTTTTTAACAAAATCGTTCGAAAATCGATGATGAATGGTAAACATCGATTATGAATGGTAAAAATTGATGATGAATGGTAAAATTAACCATTCATCTGGTTAATTATCATTCATTTTTTTTCGCGATTAATGATAAAATTAATCAATGCTAAAAAAAAGCAGATGAATGGTTAAGAATGGTTAATTTAACCATTCATCTGTTTATGATGAATGATAAAAAACAGATGAATGGTTAATTTAACCATTCATCTGGTTTTTTTTAGCATTGATTAATTTTATCATTCATCGTAAACAAGATGAATGATAAATTAACTCGATGAATGGTTAATTTTACCATTCATCATCGATTTTTGAAAGATTTTGAATTTTTTTTTTTATGAAAAAAATTGATTAGAGGTGCATTTTAATGCAGATTTATGAATGTAAAAAAAAATTCAAAAAAAAAAATTTTTATTTTGCTTATCCCGTTTGTACTCCTTTTAAGCTTATCCATGGATCATGTCCATATATCCATATATATATATATATATATATATATATATATATATATATATATATATATATATATATATATATATATATATATAGTGGTAGGATCAAGAGGGAAGTAACCAATCGGGAGAAGCGGGGGAAGCAAAAACTTTTTTTTTTCATTTTTTTGAAAAAACTTTGTTCACGAACATTATAAATGAGATGAAAATATGAACATTTAGTAGAGACACTTTGTGATAAATGTTTTTATTTTGGCGGGAAAACGCTCGAAGAAGTAATATATAACAATTATCGTGTTTTTCGAGCGTATATTGAGGTTTTAGCTATTGGGGTTTAGATATTAGGGGTTTATAGGGTTTAGATATTAGGGTTTAGAAATTTAGGGTTTAGGGTTTAGATTTAGGGTTTAGATTTAGGATTTAGATTGAGTTTTTAACACGAACGGTTTAGAGTTTAAGGTTTAGGGTTTAGGGTTTGGTGTTTTGGGTTTATGGAATAAACCCAAAACCCCAAACCCTAAACCCTAAACCCTAAATTCTAAACTCTAAATCGGGCTAAATTTTACTTCACAAAACATAAAAAAAAAAAAACGTTCATATTATTCACGAACAATATTATCTTGAATGTTATTTTTGTCGATTGTTTTCCCGCCTAAATAATAACATTCATCACGAAGTGTCTCTTCTAAATGTTCATATTTTCGTGTGATCTTGATGCCGAAAAAATAAAAATTAAAAAAAACGAAAAAAAAAAAATTGCTTCCCCCGCTTTGTTACTTCCTCATTGATCCTGCCCATATATATATATATATATATATATATATATATATATATATATATATATATATATATATATATATATATATATATATATATATATATGCATGTACATACGTATATATACATGTACATACGTATATACGTATATACATACGTATATATGTGTGTGTGTGTGTGTGTGTGTGTGTGTGAGAGAGATACATATACCATTAAATTACATACATTATTGATATCAACTGAGAAAACATATAAAAGAACTCGATAATGTATGATCTTTACATTGACCAATACAAGCGACATACAACAAGTATGCTTTTGGCTTATTTTACAGACTATGACACACATTCATTACGTACATATAAGATATTGTATAGGATTGCTTGTTTCTAACCTCAAACTCGTGGAGTTGCGCGAACTAGTAAAGGGAACTTCCTGACGACAGTAAGGCTGAGTACCTCACTCATGTCTAAATCTTCATTTCTAACTCCATTTGGCAATGCTAAATCGAACTTGTAAACGAGATTTGCTAATATACTTTCAACGACAAGTACACCAAATTGAATACCAGGACATCCTCTTCGACCAGCACCAAATGGAAGCCACTCATAATGGAACAAATTATAGTCAATGGAGCTGTTTAAGAACCTCTCCGGTCTAAACTCATCAGGTTCGTCCCAAACGGAAGGGTCCCTTCCTATAGCCCATGCATTGACAAGAACTTGTGTGCGCGCTTTAATGTCGTACCCCATTACCTTGACATCTTGAGTTGACTCTCGGGGAGCAAGGAGCGGGGCCGCAGGATGTAATCTAAAAGACTCTTTTACAACAGCTTTGAGATACGGCATTTTTTCCAAACTCTCCTCTGAAACCGACTCTCCTCCTTGTGCTATTTTTGTTACTTCTTGCAATAGTTTTTTCATTACTCTTGGGTGTTTTATTAGCTCGCTAAATATCCATTCTAAAGTGGTGGACGTAGTATGAGTTCCACCAACAAACATATCCTGCCAGATATAATTTGTTAATTTCACTGATTATTTATTATTTATAAATAAAATAACTGTAAGGAGCTAATAGGTTAATTGTGTCCCACATCGGATATGAAAAGAAACAAATATATGCTTATAACTTTAAGAGAATCTCCCTCTATCACCAATTTCTTTTTGAGTACTAAGAGATTCATAGACTTATATGTGTAGTACATGTGCTTGGGCCTAAATTATCCTCCAAGTGACATTAGAGCTACAGTTGTAGCCAGATGTGTGGACGTTGTAGAGTAGCAACAAAGGTTCAAACCGAGATGACTGTGAATGTGTCTATAGGAGTAGCGTGGGGGTCATTGTTGTTAATTGTGTCCCGCATCAGGAATAAAAAGAAATAACCTCCCTCTTTCCACCATACAAAGGCAAAATTATGAAACTTTTGATGAAAAAAATAACCTCTCTCTTTTCACCATACAAAGATAAAATTATGAAACTTTTGATACTGTGATCGAACTATGATCTAGTATCTATAGTAAGTATAAACTTTTAAGAACTTCGGTTATTTATGTACTTAACCTTCGATTATTACTATCTGTATGTTTGTCCAAACTAACACCTAGAGGGGAGGAATACAACTTCTTCGTTGTTAATAGTTTAGGGTGCAAGACCAGAACCGTGTAATTTTCAACATAATTCTTTAATTGTTCAATCAAGAACTATGTAATATTGTTAGAATCTTGAACATGATCCTTGTGTTGGTAGTTCAGTGGTAATGGTCCATACATCCTTGTTAGAGGTTTGGAGTTCGATTCTCTGGGATGGCAACATTACACACAAGGATATCCCCTTATCTTGAATTCCACCCAAGGTCGTCTTTCGCACATAGCGTTGTAGGAGAAGCGGGGAGGGGGTTTTTACCGGCTATGCCCTCAGATTGGTCCGAGTGTCCTCCAGGACAACAGTTTGGGGAGGATTATGCAACTACAAGAGATGATCTTGTGGGTGTTTGATCCCAAACTACTGTTCAAAAAAAGAACCTTGAACATATTTTACTTGAGTCTTAGAATTAATGCGAGGAAATTTAAATTTTCTGGCATATGCGTAAACGATAAACGCAATCGAGGAGATTGTTGCCGAGTAAGGTTGTAGTGTGGGTTCATTTCCGACTAAATATCTTAGTTTTCATATTGAAAGAATTGGTGTGACAAACTTGTGACTAGGAAAGCACAGCTTCTCTCTATTGGGGTATGATGACACTTATAAAGTCTGCCTTAAGAAGCCTCGAGATTTATTTAGAATCTGTCATTAAGTTGATGGAATCCTTTCTATCTTTTTACATTGGCTAGTTTATCAAAGTATAAGCATAATTCATATCATTTTTTTTATTCCTAACAACGAGTATTTATACTTTGATGTGAACGGTATAACCGGACTCTCCCATGATTGTTCTCGACCCATTTGTCAATTATCTCAAAATAGATGATGCTAGTGAGATTTCAACCACATGTTGTAAATGTAATAAGAACTCAAATCACTAGACTATGTTACCATGGTTTCCTATTATATTGATGAGTAACACACTAATTATTCATTCATTTGTTGCCATCATATATATATATATATATATATATATATATATATATATATATATATATATATATATATATATATATATATATATATATATATATCTCACCGTTATATAGTGGAGTAAAATTTAAGATACCTATTAAGTTTCCTTCATGCATATATAGCTTAAGTTGTGGAGAAATTATGAAACATGTACATACCAATATAACAGCTTTAAGAGTATCTTTGTCAAGGGTAAAACCGGTTGTTTTATCTCCCTGGATATCAAGTAAAATGTCAACCAAGTCTTGACCATTATTACTTTGAGAAAAGTGATCACCTCCTCTTTTACTAACATGTTCTTCAACAATACCTTCAAGAAACTCATCAAATTCTTTAGAAGCTTTTTCCGCTCTTCCTATTACACCACTCAATCTGTCTACCCATGATAACGATGTAAAATAACTTCCAACTGTAAAAACACTCAATAAACTAACTAAGTTTCTCATTATTGTTGTAAACTTTGTTTCAGATGTCCTCCCAAATGCAACCCTACAAATGATATTACTTGACTGTGAATGAAACAATTCAGTCAAGTCGAACACACGACCACAACTTTCTCCAATCTTGCGAATCGTAGCATCTATCTCTTCTTTTCTAACTTGATGGAATGACTTAACTCGTGACGAGCTTAAAAGATTTTGAACCACTAAGCCCTTTAATTGCCTCCAACGTTCGCTATAAGTTGAAAATACTATATCTTTAGATCCATATGATATTATGTTGGGGATAGTTAATAGGGGTCGATTAGAAAATATTACGTCATGCGTTTTATAGATCTCTTTAGCCACTTGAGGAGAAGATACCACAAGAGTGGGTACGCTTCCAAGTTGAAGCATCATTATCGGACCGTATTTTTGGGACAAATTTTGGATAGAGCGATGAGGGTTGGATCCTAATTGGTGAAAGTTTCCTATCAAAGGTAGCTTTGGTGGAGATGGTGGTAAATTTTGATTTTTGGAATTGAATGAATTTATCCATTTGATGTAAATGAAAATTATCAAAATGACGAAAAACAAAGAAAGAGGCAAATTTGCCAAGAATGGAGAAATGACATCCATGTGATATGAGGGTATGTTTTTCCTCATGGATGGGTACAAATATATAGCAAGAGAGGTAGATATCTATTGAAGAATTAAATGTGACAAAAAAAAAAAAAATTAAAATAATCTAAACAGGGGAGAAGTTGAAAGTTGAATAAACTGAAATATAATAGCATATTAGTTTAGCGACCCGTAAATTTACGAGTTTGATTAAAAATCATTGTAATAGATTGATACCTTAATATAGAAATATTGACAATAAATTTAATAACCATTGCAGGCTTGCCTCAGTGGTATCCTCACACCTTGTGTATGGGCTTGGGATTTAAGTCATGGGTTCGTGTCTCGCCCTGCCTATCTTATTAATCAATCTGCCTGAAAGATAGAGCTTCAGATTGACCCCAAGGTGTTTTCTCCCAGATCCATTCAGGATTCAAACCCGAGCTGCCTGCCCCTCAGGATGGCTTAAGGATCAGGTTCATGCAATGTGATTCAGGTTTCTCCCGAAAGCGCGTGCGTGACAAATGAGAGTATTCGATGCCGACTAGTTGCCTTTAAAAAAAACAATAAATAAATTTTGTAGCACAATATATATTGTAAGCAATTGTAGCCCAATATATTCACTTTAGTACAATATATTCACTGTAACCATATTATTTTCTACATGGCGGTCAATGGATGAAAACTATTCTTTAGATATCTTCACATTTCCATTACAATCACATTAAAGTCATCAACCAATATTATACTTAAACTTTGATAGTCCTGAACTTTTGAATTTCTGCTTAACCAACTTATACAACAATAATAACTTTAATAATATGATCATATTCAGCCTACAATGGCCAAACACCAATAAATAAACTATATAAACCCATTTACACTATATTATACTTAAAAAGCTATTAATAAGAGTGAATGGAGGCCCCTTATTGGCCCCTTAATTACTGTTTGCTCGTCTCATCCATTCATTTAGACCAATATAGCCACCAATATAGCCCTTGTTGGAAATCAGAGCCATTATCTATCTATATGTATATCTATATATCTAGAGTAATTGAGTTTTAGAATGATAAGTATGGTGTATTAAATACGTTTAACTCAATAAAATTTACTAATGCAAATTAATAGTCTGATAAAAAAGGTTAAAAATTATTATGGTAAAAAAGTAAAAGAAAAAACAAAAACCATATTAAATAAAATATCATAAATTTTAAGTAATTAATAATCAATAAATATATAAACCTTTCATTAAACGTAAGTTATTTTTTTTAGCCTATAAATATGTCATCTCCCTTCCATTTTTTCATATCAATCATACAAAAGAGTATACCATATTACTAATGTTGTATTCTAGATTTTTTTAAGTTGGAAAGAAAAAGAAATGATATACAGAATATTATAGTAGATAGAGTTATATGATATATATATATATATATATATATATATATATATATATATATATATATATATATATATATATATATATATATATATATATATAATATGTTTGTTTGTTTTTGCAGGTATCAAAGAAATACCAATTTTAAAATATTGTAAACTGCGGATAAGGCAAGAAGAAACGTGGTTGACACTATGTTGGATCGATTCGTCCGAATCTACTCTTTTTAATGTTAATATTATGATATTATGATTATTATATTGTATATTTGTATAACTTATATGCTTAATAATTAAGAGTATGATTATAATTCATAATTATAATCATGAATATGATTACGATTATCATTTTTATTATTATTATATTTTAGTTAAATTCATATAACTATGATTATTATAGGTGTAACGTTTCTTATACATGTAAATATATAGATAATGTTTATTTAATTAATCTATATAAATAATTATTCATAATTATAATTATGAATATATATATATATATATATTGTAAGACCCGAATAATTATCTTACTTACTTGTGTATTATGGTGTTCAAGGGTGTGGGTTTTATTGTATATAAATTAAAATGCAAAAGAAACTGTTTCAGTAGGATCACGCGCCGCGCGGGTTTGGGGCGCGCCGCGCCATTTGGCGCTGACAGAATCCTTTGTTTTAATTGGTTTAAATGAAGGGTATTTGGGTAATTTCACTTGGGGCCGGATTTGTGAGCCATATTAGCTGGTTTGGATCAGTTTTGGATCATTTTCACATCCATTCATCACTCCCAACTATCTAGAGAGAGAGAGAGATTCTAGAGAGAGATTTGGGGTTTTGGAGAAGAAGGAGGCCGTTTGGATCAAAAGCTCGGGTTCTAAAGTTGTTCCTCTCGTTCTTGGCTACGCGGTGATACTATTGGTAAGCTCAAACTCCGAATTTCATCTATTTGATTTGATATTCAAGTTAGGGTTTGAGTTAGTTTGATGAAAAACCCTTTTAGATGATGAAATGGGTTTAGTGATGCTAGTAATTGGGTTTATTGTTAATTGTTGGTGGATTTTGGGTTGGTGAACTAATTGGCCATGTTTAGGACTTGAAATTGAGTTTAATCACTTAAGTTAGTGATTATGGAAGTATTGAAACCCATTTAAGGTTATTTGGTTGACTAATTGTGACTTTGGGTCAAATTAGGGTTTGGTGGTGATTATGACCCATTTGGCGATTTAATGAGGTTTATAAACTTGAAATGGATTAAGTTGAAGTGTAAAACCAAGTTAAAATTGTTTTGGTGTCAAAACTTGTAAATGGTGAGATTTTGACCTTATGGGTCAAAATTAGGGTTTAAGTGTCAAAATGGGTATGACACGTGTTTAACACTTGAGTTCGGGTTTAATTGGCGTATTAGGACCATTCTCACTTGTGTTAGTGATTATTGGTTAGTTTTGGGCACGGTTTGTGCTTGGAAGTGCATTTGGGTCGAAATTGCACTAAGTGACGAATTGGGTTGATTTGTAAATCCACTCTAAGTGTATTGTTGTAATTGTGATAATGGAATAGGTACTTTCCATTGGCGAGTTGCGGATTACTTGGAAGCATTCTTCAAGACTTCAAGGTGAGTGATAATATCCTATGTGCATATGTATGTGTAGGATGAGTGCGGGTCGGGTGAAGTGGTTCTCGGTTATAGAGCTCACTTCACATATAGGTGGATTTGATAGACTTGCGTTTATATCCAATTGGCACGGTTGTGCGTTTTGGTTGACCACCTTTGGCGAGGTACACGTTTTGTGTGTACACTATCACACGTGGTTGTGATGTGGATGATATAACCCCAATGGCGAAGGGTTTTGAGTTGGAGAAGTGAATCGCGTGTAGTTCGGATTCACGATGACGCGTGTAGTTCGGTCATCTTATCTAAATGAATCTCGTGTAGTTCGGATTCATGGTGACTCGTGTAGTTCGGTCATATTATTGAGGTAGTAATCTCGTGTGGTTTCGGATTACTAAGGCTCGTGTAGTTCGGCCAACCTCGATGTTGTGAAGATAGTAATCTCGTGTGGTTTCGGATTACTAAGGCTCGTGTAGTTCGGCCAATTTTCATTGTGGTATTTGGTTCTCGGTATTGGGTTAAGGTGTTAACCTAGCTCGTTTATATTGTTATATATTAATGTATTGTTGTGTTGTAGCTAACCCTCCGGGTGTAGCTATTTGGCATTGTTCACATCGTCGTTGGTGAACTTATATTGTTGTTGTATCTTTAGCTCGTTGCTTAGGGATCGTACCGTATGCTTAGTGTAACAACCCAAACCAACCCTCGACCAAACCCCGTGAAAATACAAACAAAAAAAAAATTTGATGTACAGTGACCCCGCGCGCCGCGCCCCCTATCTGGCGCGCCGCGCCAAAACGGCCTGTCCCCGGGCTTTTTAAATGCGAAAAAGATAGACTCGTTCCCGACACTTTCAGACGAAACACTTTTTACAACACATTAATATAAGTAAAACTAACATGATTAATTAATTAAAACGAGTTTTACATCGCGGGGCCCACATATGCCCAAAATACCCCTTTTAATACAAAATACAACTTCGACCCAATGAGTTTAAGTTCCAACAAACTACGAGCATGATGTTGGGGATAAACTACCCAATCCTAGGTCGAATCCAAGCAAGCATCAAAATGGGAAAATCATCTAATCCCGAGCATACCCTTGCCACGTCCGCCTTCGAACCTAAAAATGTAAACAACGAGAGGGTAAGCTAATGCTTAGTGAATGCAATACTTATACGCATACATACATAATCCAATTACTTGCATACACCTACACAACAACACAATAACATTAGCAAACCGCAATAACAAATAAACGATTAATCGTACGTACAACAAGTCAACATCATTAGCATAGAGATCTCAACAATAATACATGCCAAAAACGAATACGTACAATGCTAATAAAATTACACATCCCAATATACCCAATGTCGACATTCGACTCGATGGTGGCCTACGAAGAGTAGTAGGTCAAAATCGTTAACTACTCACCACCCATCGCACGCGCAAGTGGCCGACGAAGAGTAGTAGGTCAAAATCGTTAACTACTCACCACTACGCACCATGAGGTCGACGAAAAGTGCAACCAAAATGTTAACACTTACCTCAATCACAAGGATGGCCGACGAAAAGCGAAACCGCTTACCATCCCCCGATAAGTGGCCAACGAAGAGCGGATCCCGAAACGGATAACACTCACCACTTACCCCAACACACATATGTGGCCGACGAAGAGCGATAGGTCAAACATTAATCACTCACCACATATCTAAACATACACATGTAGCCGACGAAGAGTGATAGGTCAAACGTTAATCACTCGCTACATGCCCGAACACACACATGTGACCGACGAAGAGCGATAGGTCAAGCATTAATCACTCGTCACATAACCAAACACACACATGCACACGTGGCCGACAAAGAGCGATAGGTCAAACGTTTATCACTCGCCACATACGCAAAACAAATATAGTCAACGATGAGCTATCCATGCGGATATCACTCACTATATTTTCCAACCCAATTGTGGTCCCCGAAAAGTGAGTCCTAACGGATGTCACTTACCACACCGCACGCAAGCAACCAAATTATATACATAAGCGTATAAATATTCCACTCACCTTGAACACTTGAAGAACGTATCCGCGATCTTACTTCTTCCACCGACTTCACGCAAATCACCTACGCAAAGTTTCAATGCAAATAAGCTACTCACAATGCTTGTTCGACTTAAACAATACATATGTTCTCCTAGAACCTCCTATTGACCAACTTTGACCAAAAACCATTTTTCGCTCGAAAACCTTCATAATCACAAATGACTTGTGATTATGCCTCAACAACATCATTTAAACATGGTTTGGTCATTCGATCACTCATTTAAACACACGACCCGCCCATTTGGTCCTAAAGTGTGTTTTACACCCTATTAAGCATAAAACAATACTCACAAGTCCAAAACTTATGAAATCACTTCCCGCGTTCCCGAAATAGCTAATCTTAACTCTTTTAGCCATTAAACGCCATTTATAGGGTTGTTTACTCAAAAACCCATTTTGACCTAAAACTAGTCAAAACACCAAATTGTAAGTTTACACCCCTAATCACCAACAATCCAAGTAGCTAGTGATTTCATCAACTAATTTAGTTTTACAAACCCACAATATCATCATCCAACCCTAGACCCACCAATATTAGGGTTCTTGCACTAAAACTTAACCCGTTTACCCCAAACTTCCAAGAAATGGGTTTTACATCTACTTTAACACAAACCCTAGCATAATAAACGAATTAACACAACTAAATCCGAATTAGGGTTTTACCTTTTGAAGAAAACGAAGCTAGTACAACAACAACACAAGTAATGAGCTTAAACTTGAAGAATCCAAGCTTCTTCTTCCTCTTCTCAAGCTTTCTCACTCTACTCTCACTCTAGAACTTGAGGTTGAAGATGAGAGTGTTTGTGGACTTGAAAATGATCCAAAAGTGGATCTAAAACTGATCTAAAAGCCACAAATCCGTCCACAAGTGAAAGGACCATAAAACCCTTCATTTAGACACTTAAAATGCTGAAAAAAACGCATCAGACCCATTCGGCGCGCCGCGCCAAAAGGTCGCGCGCCGCTCCACACTGCAGGTCAGATTTCAAAAACTTGTTTTGGCCATAACTTTTTGACCGTAGCTCCGTTTTTGATGAACCAAATATCGTTGGAAACGTAATAAGATATTCTTTCCAATGGTAAGGCTTTGAAACATCAACTCAAACTTTATTTGGGGTTGAAAAGATACGTACACACTTTGTACCTCAAACAACGTCCAGTTTTCTTCGACGTTCGAGCAAGAACACTTACCTGCTTCGTACACTTCGTATACGCATCGTACACCATAAATACATTATGTACAATAAATATTTGGGTCTTACAACTCTCCCCCACTTAGAATCGATCACATCCTCGTGATCCTTGTCACTTAAATTAGCAAGTACCAAAATCCATGGTCCTTCGACATACGTCCAAACTCGATGTCCACAACATTTCCCCCAAATTCGAAGATTTCATACAAATCCTTTAGGCGACCTTACACAAAGTTACCTTTCTGTTTAGAATCATCCTCCGTGATTCACCAATTCTATCAAACCGAGTACTAAGTCTCGCTTCGTCCCCAAACCGGGACAAACTCATGCCTCGACCGCATGACATAAGTAAGCTAACGTTCCATACCTCGTATCAAGTTAGTAACCCCTTTAGCGTACCCTTATCATGTACATCGCTAAAATAACAACACACCAATAATATGGCCAACAAACAATACAATGGAGCCAACGAAAAGTGAATCCTCACGATTGGATACCACTTGCCCCATATCCTCACGCGTACGTGGCCGACGAAAAGCGGTAGATCAAACGTTAACCACTTACCACTACGCAACAAGAGGCCGACAAAAAGCGTATTCTTACGGATCACACTTACCTCTCCTCACATATGGCTAAACAAAAGCGATTCCTAACGGAAAACGCATGCCACACACCAATAAGTAGCCAACGAAAAGCGAATCCTAACGGATAACACTTACTACTTATCACACTCAAACCGTGGCCAACGAAAAGTGAATCCTCACAATGGATAACACTTACCACAATACATACAAACAAACTAAGTATATGCGCATACTTAGAATCATTCCATACCGTCTGGAATTTCCGCACACGAAATTTCCACACCCGCGAACATTGCTTAACACAATCGAGCAAGAACTACCTATAGCGCACATAGGCACAAAACAATAATCCTCTAGAAGAGAATTCGACACGCACACTCCTTAACCGGGGATTTCCTTGCTCGTCAAACACGTCCATTATCTCTCAACGAGATTTCCCACATTACCACCTCGAGTAGTAATTCACATCCAAATCAATAAATACAATTCAACCAAAATTGTATTCCACCACAAATCGACCAATCTAGGCCTCGACACCAACTCCGGATCTAATCATGAGCATTATCCGAAATTTTCACACCAAAACCTCCTCGTGCGGGAGTGTAACTCCCCCACTTGGAACTACGTTCCATAACTGCATCTTGCACAACCGTACAATGCTACCAAAGGTAGACTTTACCAACAATTGGGTTCACACGACCCATCACCATATCTTGCTCCAACCTTGAGCATACTAAGGATCTTAACATACCCTTAAACACTTCGAACGAAGAGTTCATCACAAATTACCTAACTTCATTCTTGCAATCCCACGATTGCCACAACTTGTTAAAGTTCCACCTAGTCACTCATGTACCTAAGGGTTTCTCTCCGGTACCCTAAGTACAATGTAACCACAATACCGTCGGAGTCGAATGTTACGCTTGCAGGTATGAAAGAGGCACCTGACATCGCGTCACATAGACTCCACTATCAACATTCATCGAGACCAAAAGACTCAACCTCGAGGGTTCCATTCATCCGATGTCACCCATCACAACACTAAAGTGACCTTAAGTCATCCGTACCCGACGAAACTTATGTTTCATCAATTACGACACAAAAGCGACTACGCGCTACCAAAACAACACCAAAGCCCGTTCTCATGGCTTGGTAAAATCTTTCGCCCAACACTAAGGAATGCTTGGAATCACCAAGTCTTACGCCCTTAGCTCGTCAATCCGACCATCGTCATAGGGTACTTCCATAAGGAACGCTGCCCCTCATCACACTATGCACTAACACAAAATGCATTTAAACAAAGTCATAAGTACGTTTCAATAAGATAATCGAAAGGTACCTGAACATCGTCGTCAGGTTCATGCATTACCAACCAAATCTGGACACGCCGACTTTCGGTGTCCCTCCTTTCGACAATTAAAACACGTAACCTTGTTAGACTTCGCATTCGTACATTCACGCGATAAATGACCTCGTTCGCCACAATTATAACACGTGGGCACAAAACCACCGGTGCCACTCCTTTTCATGCTCCCGCGGCCCTCAGAAATACTCTTACTTTTCTTGTTCGAATGCATCGTAGTCTCGGACTTCCGTTTACTAACATCAGACACACTTGGCTTCGATACCTCCGGTTCGAAACCCCGAGCCAATTCGAATAGCTCCTCAAAAGACTTAGCCATTCCCCGACTAATTTTACCCTTCAATTCATCATTCATCGTACGGTAAAAATCTTTCATCAACTTGTGATCGTCACCAACATACTCCGGACAAAAACGAGTCTTTGCCAAGAAGGTAGACTTGAGAGTAACCAAGTCCATCGAACCTTGTCGCAAATTGTGTAACGCGTCCCGGATTTTATCAAGGTCGGAAGAAGTTCGGTACTCGTTAAAGAACTCCTCTTTGAACTCATCCCATGACAAGCTCATACATTGTTCCTCGCCATACAATTGAATCTTGTCATCCCACCACAACTTGGCTTCTTCACGTAACATGCTAGACCCGTACCTCGTTTTCTTCTCGGGAGGACATTCACTAGTACGAAAAGCCCCCTCGATATCGGAAACCCAACATGTACTCTTCAACGGATCCCTCACCCCATTAAACATAGGAGGTTGAGCATCCTTGAAGTTCTTATAATGGAAGTCCCGCCTTCCATGTCCACCGTTACCATCGCTCCCTTCACCACGAGGGTAAATGTTTCTAGCCTCGAATGCCTTTTCGATCGCGGCATCCACTCGTTCGTCGATTAGTTCGGTTACTTGCCCATCAACCGATTCCTGGAACACCTTTCTAACATCCTCGAGAAACTCCACTTTATAACGTTTAATGATGGCCTCAACCTTAGCCGTGAACTCGGAGTCGTCGCTTTGATCACCATTATCATGTCCGTTCCTCGTCTTCAATCTAAGAAATGAACTTGGTTAGGAACGCAACACAAGTAAATCACATACACCGCCACGAACAATAATCACATCACATAAGTATGCCAACGTTCGTGCATCCCATCTAGTCCAATACTTGTTGTACATCACTTGCATGACTTGGCTTGCAACCGTAATAATGTTCGCGACGCATTATTACGCTCACACGCCGTGCCGAACTCATGAATACAACAACCATTTCGCTAGATATTCAACACAAAACAACACAATTAGTATCAACATAAACAACACATAGTTAAAGCACCTATTCTCAAAGGTACTAACTAGAAACCCGAACCGACCCGTAATCCTACAAGTCCCGCATAATAGCACACACAAAAAGTCTAAGTCTAGGCGCCTATCTCAAGTCACCTAAATCCCTTAGACCATGCTCTGATACCACTTGTAATAACCCAAACCAACCCTCCACCAAACCCCGTGAAAATACAAACAAAAAAAAAATTTGCTGTACAGTGACCCCGCGCGCCGCGCCCCCTATCTGGCGCGCCGCGCCAAAACGGCCTGTCCCCGGGCTTTTTAAATGCGAAAAAGATAGACTCGTTCCCGACACTTTCAGACGAAACGCTTTTTACAACACATTAATATAAGTAAAACTAACATGATTAATTAATTAAAACGAGTTTTACATCGCGGGGCCCACATATGCCCAAAATACCCCTTTTAATACAAAATACAACTTCGACCCAATGAGTTTAAGTTCCAACAAACTACGAGCATGATGTTGGGGATAAACTACCCAATCCTAGGTCGAATCCAAGCAAGCATCAAAATGGGAAAATCATCTAATCCCGAGCATACCCTTGCCACGTCCGCCTTCGAACCTAAAAATGTAAACAACGAGAGGGTAAGCTAATGCTTAGTGAATGCAATACTTATACGCATACATACATAATCCAATTACTTGCATACACCTACACAACAACACAATAACATTAGCAAACCGCAATAACAAATAAACGATTAATCGTACGTACAACAAGTCAACATCATTAGCATAGAGATCTCAACAATAATACATGCCAAAAACTAATACGTACAATGCTAATAAAATTACACATCCCAATATACCCAATGTCGACATTCGAATCGATGGTGGCCGACGAAGAGTAGTAGGTCAAAATCGTTAACTACTCACCACCCATCGCACGCGCAAGTGGCCGACGAAGAGTAGTAGGTCAAAATCGTTAACTACTCACCACTACGCACCATGAGGCCGACGAAAAGTGCAACCAAAATGTTAACACTTACCTCAATCACAAGGATGGCCGACGAAAAGCGAAACCGATTACCATCCCCCGATAAGTGGCCAACGAAGAGCGGATCCCGAAACGGATAACACTCACCACTTACCCCAACACACATATGTGGCCAACGAAGAGCGATAGGTCAAACATTAATCACTCACCACATATCTAAACATACACATGTAGCCGACGAAGAGTGATAGGTCAAACGTTAATCACTCGCTACATGCCCGAACACACACATGTGACCGACGAAGAGCGATAGGTCAAGCATTAATCACTAGTCACATAACCAAACACACACATGCACACGTGGCCGACAAAGAGCGATAGGTCAAACGTTTATCACTCGCCACATACGCAAAACAAATATAGTCAACGATGAGCTATCCACGCGGATATCACTCACTATATTTTCCAACCCAATTGTGGTCCCCGAAAAGTGAGTCCTAACGGATGTCACTTACCACACCGCACGCAAGCAACCAAATTATATACATAAGCGTATAAATATTCCACTCACCTTGAACACTTGAAGAACGTATCCGCGATCTTACTTCTTCCACCGACTTCACACAAATCACCTACGCAAAGTTTCAATGCAAATAAGCTACTCACAATGCTTGTTCGACTTAAACAATACATATGTTCTCCTAGAACCTCCTATTGACCAACTTTGACCAAAAACCATTTTTCACTCGAAAACCTTCATAATCACAAATGACTTGTGATTATGCCTCAACAACATCATTTAAACATGGTTTGGTCATTCGATCACTCATTTAAACACACGACCCGCCCATTTGGTCCTAAAGTGTGTTTTACACCCTATTAAGCATAAAACAATACTCACAAGTCCAAAACTTATGAAATCACTTCCCGCGTTCCCGAAATAGCTAATCTTAACTCTTTTAGCCATTAAACGCCATTTATAGGGTTGTTTACTCAAAAACCCATTTTGACCTAAAACTAGTCAAAACACCAAATTGTAAGTTTACACCCCTAATCACCAACAATCCAAGTAGCTAGTGATTTCATCAACTAATTTAGTTTTACAAACCCACAATATCATCATCCAACCCTAGACCCACCAATATTAGGGTTCTTGCACTAAAACTTAACCCGTTTACCCCAAACTTCCAAGAAATGGGTTTTACATCTACTTTAACACAAACCCTAGCATAATAAACGAATTAACACAACTAAATCCGAATTAGGGTTTTACCTTTTGAAGAAAACGAAGCTAGTACAACAACAACACAAGTAATGAGCTTAAACTTGAAGAATCCAAGCTTCTTCTTCCTCTTCTCAAGCTTTCTCACTCTACTCTCACTCTAGAACTTGAGGTTGAAGATGAGAGTGTTTGTGGACTTGAAAATGATCCAAAAGTGGATCTAAAACTGATCTAAAAGCCACAAATCCGTCCACAAGTGAAAGGACCATAATACCCTTCATTTAGACACTTAAAATGCTGAAAAAAACGCATCAGACCCATTCGGAGCGCCGCGCCAAAAGGTCGCGCGCCGCTCCACACTGCAGGTCAGATTTCAGAAACTTGTTTTGGCCATAACTTTTTGACCGTAGCTCCGTTTTCGATGAACCAAATATCGTTGGAAACGTAATAAGATATTCTTTCCAATGGTAAGGCTTTGAAACATCAAATCAAACTTTATTTGGGGTTGAAAAGATACGTACACACTTTGTACCTCAAACAACGTCCAGTTTTCTTCGACGTTCGAGCAAGCAACACGTACCTGCTTCGTACACTTTGTATACGCATCGTACACCATAAATACATTATGTATAATAAATATTTGGGTCTTACACTTAGTGTAGTGCCTTATATATGGATTCCTCGGTATGCGGTATTTGTTATTTTGTGGCGTGTCCATTTTATACATATATATGTATGTAGTATATTATCATTCACTAAGCGTTAACTTACCCTCTCGTTGTTAACTCTTTTTATAGATTTCATGCGGATGGTGGCTCGGGTAAGCGCGAGGATTAGAGGACTTGCATAGTTTGCGTAGAAGGCTTGCTTTTGGATTTATTAGGATTGGGTAGCGTATCCCCAATCGCCATGCTCGACTTTGTTTTGTATTAAAAGTCGTGTGGTCGAAAATTGTATTTTGATACTTAAAGGGTAATTTGGGTCGATGTGGGCCCCGCTTCGTAAACATAATTTTATTAATAGAACGTGCTAGTTTTTATATATGGAACATGGGGTTAAAAGCGTTACGCCTAAATATGTCGGGAACTAGTCAAACATTTTCGCATTTAAAGACTTTCCGGACAGTCAGGTTTGGTGCACCGCGCGGCCTATATGGCGCGCCGCGCCAGGTGGCAGTTCAGCAAATTTTTTTTATTTTTTGTAAATTTTACACGGTTTAATCGCGGGTTGGTTTGGGTTGTTACAAGTGGTATCAGAGCCTGGTCTAAGGGATTTAGGTGACTTGAGATAGGTGCCTAGACTTAGACTTGTGTGTGCTTAAATTGTTGCGGGACTTGTAGGATTACGGGTCGGAATGGGTTTGGTTAGTGCCTTGGCTATAGATTGACTAACGTTTATATTAGTAATGCGGATATTATTAATATGTTGTTGTGTTGTGATAATAATTCTCGCATGTGTTTGTACCGCGTAGAATTTTGGTTGTGTTTGTGTATATCATCGAGCGAGACGGTCGTTGTACTAACGAGTCGATGCGGCATGTGTGCGTAATAAGAACTTGCAAACCTTATTACGGGTGCAAATCGTGTCTAACAAGTGATGTACGATGAGTGTTTAGCAAGATGGGGCTGTGTCGTGCGTACAGTTTTACACGTTCGTGGACTAATCGTTTTGCATTCTTTAGAATGACGACGCGAATCGAGACCGAGGCGAATGACGCGGAGTTTAACACTAGGCTTGCGGCCGCCGTTGCAGAGCAAATGGGTGCGTTAGAAGAAAGAATGGAAAGGAGGTATTCCGAACTTCAAAGTAGTGGTGAAATGGAGCGTTATCTTAAGAGCTTCATGAGGACTAAACCCCCGATGTATGACGGAAAGCCGGATCCTTTGGTAAGCACAACTTGGATTTCGGACGTCGAAGGGTGTTTCCGTACTATTGATTGCCCTCCCGAGAGAAAGACGAGACTCGCTACGGGTTTGTTGCGGGGTAGGGCAAGGGATTGGTTGGATGGTAAGATTGATCTTGTCGGTGGCGAGACGTTTATGGCTTTATCGTGGGACGACTTTAAGGAGGAATTCTTCGAGGAGTTCCGGACTTCAGCCGATTTGTGGGAATTGCGTAATGAGTTGCGAAATTTGCGATAAGGATCTATGGATTTGAGTACTCTCAAGACGACCTTTATGGCGAAGGCTCGTTTTTGTCCGGAGTATTTGGGGAATGATCTTTGTTGATGGGGGATTTCTATCGGACCTTGAATGATGACTTGAAAAGTAAAATTAGTCGGGGTCAAGCGAAATCGTTTTCGGAATTATTCGACTTGGCTAGAGGTTTCGAGTCGTATTCACGATCGAAAAAGGGTGAACCTTCAAGTGAGCGAAGGGTCGTTTCTTATGGTGCTCCGAGTAAGAGGGCTAAGGGTCCGAGTGTGAGCACGGGTGGTACGCGAACGGGTATGTCGGATTCTAGTGCGGTTAGATGTTACAATTGTGGCGTGAGGGGTCACAAGTCTTGGGAATGTTTGGTACCAAAGGGTGATGGTATGGTGTGCTTCAATTGCCAAAAAGAAGGACATCGTAAGTCGGAATGTCCCAAGTTAGCGGGGACGGGTGCGGCCAGGAGACGTTAAGGTACGTTTAATTTTGATAAATATGTCTTTTGATTATTTATTAAATGCCGTTTGAGTTTGAGTTGCGTGCCTTTGTTGTGCATGTTATGCTATGGGTGACGTTCCTAATGGAAGTACCCTATGTTGATGTTTGATTGACGGGCGAAGGGCGTAAGACTTGGCGTAACCAAGCATTCCTTAGTATTTGGAAAATGTCTCTACCAAGCCATGGAAATGAGTTTTGGTGTTCGGATGTGATGTCGTACGAGGTGTATATAAAATAGTTATTAATTTTAGCAGGAAAAACTATTAAATACGATACAATTTTACACAAGATATTTATTTATTTATAGAATGGATATACTTAAACCTTGCTACAACACTTATAGGCAGTGTACCTAATCGTACAGTAGTGTAGTTTTTAGTAAGTCCGGTTCGTTCCACAGGGAAATCTTTAAACAAAGCTCAACGCTATATTAGTTTACTTTTATAAAAATACAAACATATATATAAGTAATATGATTATTATAAAGGGGGGGTTTTTACCGTTTAATGACCGGTTTGTCGATTTTAAGATTTTAGTCGCAGTTAAAACCTAATGTAAAATATAAAATAAATACAAGACTTAAATTAAAGCGTAAAGTAAATAACGATAATGAAATTGCGAATAATAAAAATGCGATAAAATAAAATTGCGATAATTAAAAAGTACGATAATTAAAAGTGCGATTAAATAATAAATAAAAGTGCGATAATTAGAAGTGCAATTAAATATAAAATAAAGGAAATTAAATATGAAATAAAAGAATTATGCTTATTTAAACTTCCGTAATCATGATGTTCGACGTGTTGATTTTAGTTTTATGCCCATGGGTTAATTGTCCTTTGTCCTGGATTATTTAATATGTCCGTCTGGTTTTTGTCCATAACAGTCCATCAGTCATAAATATAAAGTGCGAGTGTCCTCATCAAATTATTCTTATACCCGAAGTTAAATATTCCAACTAATTGGGGATTCGAATTGTAACAAGGTTTTAATACTTTGTTTAATGAATACACCAGGTTATCGACTGCGTGTAAACCAAGGTTTTACTACTTTGTTAACAATTACACCAATTACCCTTGAATGTAATTTCACCCCTGTTTTAATTATTCTAGTGGCTATTAATCCATTCCCGTGTCCGGTTAAATGAACGATTATTCGTACATATAAATACCCCGCCCATCGTGTCCGATTGAGTGTATATGGTAATTTATAGGGACGCCCAATTGTAAATCTTTATATTAACATTAACAAACTTTCATTTAGTTAAACAAATATAAAGCCCATTAATAGCCCATAGTCTAATTTCCACAAGTGTCGTTCTTTTGTCCAAACCCCAATTATGGTACAAAGCCCAATTACCCAATTTTAGTAATTAGCCCAACATCATGATTACTTCGTTTTAAATAAGCATAATAATAACTTAGCTACGAGACATTAATATAAAAAGGTTGAACATAACTTACAATGATTAAAAATAGCGTAGCGTTACACGGACAGAATTTCGACTTACACCCTTACAACATTCGCTAACATACCCTTATTATTAGAATTATAATTAAAATTAAAATTAAAATATAAATTATATATATATATATATATCGTATAGATAGAGAGATGAGAGAAATAGAATATGAAATTTGATCAGAATTCGGTTTGCTTTATAGCCAGAGTTGAAATTTGGGGCTCCGCGACTCGCGGCAAAATCCCCTTCAAACTCCGCGAGTCGCGGAGAATGTATTTACAGCTCACACCCTTGGAGTTTCTCTGCCGACGGTTTTTTATATATAAATATAATATATATATAATTAATATAATTAATTATATATTATATTATATTTATATACATAGTTAACTTGTAATTTTTAGTCCGTTGCGTCGAGCGTTAAGAGTTGACTCTGGTCCCGGTTCCGGATTTTCGAACGTCCTCGCGTACAATTTAATATCTTGTACTTTGCGTTTTGAATCTTGTACTTTTGTAATTTCGAGACGTTTCTTATCAATAATTGGAACCTCTTTGATTGTCTTTTGTTCTTTTGAGCTTTTTGGTCGTTTGCGTCTTCAAATCGTCGAATCTGTCTTTTGTCTTCACCTTTTATTATTTAAACGAATATCACTTGTAAATAGAACAATTGCAACTAAAAGCTTGTCTTTCTTGAGGAATAATGCTATGAAATATATGTTCGTTTTTAGCATTATCAAATATTCCCACACTTGAGCGTTGCTTGTCCTCAAGCAATATCGTCTTGAAATACTAGAATCACTTCTTTATTCTTCACACTTTGTACATCAGTGATTTCTATACGGCGGTATAAACAATGGTAGTAACGATATGGTTTACAGTCCCACATGACTATAAAAATTTAGATCCATTAAGGAAATTAGATCTTTATGAAAACATTTGATCTTTTGAAAATTAAATCTAGTTTTTACCCTAGATAAGTTTTCCGGAATAACCCTTTACCGGTGTTTGCAAAATATTTTTGTGGGTTTGGTGGGTTTCAGATTTGAAAATTTTAGCTCAAAACTTGCGGTTTTGTGTCACCCACTTGCTAACCTTGTATTTGGAAAGCAACACGTCCAGTTTACTTGTCCCGTATATTACCTTTCGGTAAACTACCGTCCGGTTGTAAAGGAAAGCGTTGAACAAGCAACTGTTAAGGCAATGTCCCGTGACATGCTTTTGATTATGGTCTATAACGTGTCGGACGCAATTACTATCCTTGGTAGGAGCAATAGTAAAGCTCACCCTTATAATTTTTTCGGTCTGGCACAAGGTCATGTCTTTGACCATGCTATGCAACCACCGTTCTTACGGTTGACACCCGATTTAGTTCAGGTGACCTAATGAATTCCAGGTGAATTCCTAGGATTTTACATTCAATGGTAATGAACGCATTGAAAATAGGGTTTTCAGAAAACAAATCGGTTTATAATTTTGATCAAAATATTTTCTCGTTTAAGCTCGAGTTTAGATATCATCGAATTCCATGAGTTTGTAATTCTCAATCTTTAAGGTCAATCTCTAGGATTGAGTAATATCAGTCTTAAAAGCTGATTTTTAATCTTTAAGGAGATTATCCTTTCTGGGGATCTGATTCATTAGTCTTATCCAACTAATTTGCATGGTGCCCCCCCCATTGTATGAGATAAATCCTTCTCATGGTTAGGATAAATCTGACCACTTGGCGACCCTGTTTAATGCTGAGGTCCGTGGATTTCCTGCTGATTTTAGAGATGACTTTTCTAGATTTTTCGTCAACCTACAGCTGGTCTGGACGACAACTTCATGACCTAAATCAAGAAGCGCGTTTCTTTTTAGGAAGACTTTACTTCCTTTTAATGATGGAATTGATTCATCGTGTAGATCCATCTCTTCTTTTCTTTCATTGGGTAAAACAGTTTAGTTTAGTTCAAAGCAAAAGTATTTTCAGTTATTTGTTACAGATATATGTGACATATGTTTAAAATAACTTGGTAAATTTTCCCACACTTGGCTTTTATTTTCCTTTTTATCGTCCTCTATTCCATTTTAAATGAATTTTAACATTTTAGTTTGTTTCTCAATTTATGTCCTTTCTGAGGTAACAATAATTTCGGTGTTAAAACCTAGTTTTATCGTTCATAAATATGTATAAACATGATTTTGAATTCATTTAATTGAAAATTTTGAAAAATTTTACTAGAATTGGGTAGTCAGTATATAAGACTAGGGCTGTTCTTTTTTATCAGAGAGCACTAGATTCTAATACAACTACTGCTTTACTAGTATTTTTAATGGTAACCAAGTGTTTAATATAAAAATTTTAAAATCCGAAAGAATTTAACCCCTTCCCACACTTAAGATCTTGCAATGCCCTCATTTGCAAGAAATCAGTAACAATTTAAATTATTGAGGGTGATTTGTGTGGGGGAGTGAAAATGATCGTGCAGCTCTTTTTATTTTTTTCTGATTTTTGGTCCCTCCGCGAGTCGCGGAGATTTAAGCACCAAACTCCGCGAGTCGCGGAGTTTGGTATTTTTTTTTTTTTTTTATAATAATTAACTTTTGAAAACAATTAAGAAATTAATTTTAAAATTTTGTTTCCCTTGTTATTTAGGACGAGTTCGTTTCGGATCGATGTCCTAGTCCGTCCCTCGACAAAATTTTAAAATTTGTCTTTTTGTAGCGATTGTTTTAAAAGCTAAGATTTTTGAGTTTTTTTTTTAATGTTTTTGGCATACTCTAATTCAATAAGATTAAAAATAATGATAATAAAATTTCTCGTCCCTCCCTCGGGTAAAGCAATTTCGGTTCAAAGACCTAGTCTTCAACTTACGACGAATTTTAAAAATCATATTCTTAACTTAATGAGATAAAGTAAATTTTTGTTTTTAAATTCACACAACTTAAATATAAAATTCAAAATTAATATTAAAAATTCACACCAAACTTAAAATTTGAAATGCATAAAATTAAAAATTAATATTTTAAAAATTAAAAATTCATACCAAACTTAATTTAAAAATTTATAAATTCATATCAAACTTATATTAATTTTTCAAATATTTATAATTTTAAAAATATTGTTTTTACAAAGTTTACAATATTAATTTAAGATTTAAATATTAATTTTAAAAACATGGTAAAAATAAAATTAAAAATCTTTTTGTCTTTTTATCCCACTTTAATCAATCAAATATTATCAAAAATATGCGCCCCTCTTTTCGGTAAAGTAATTTCGGTTCTAAGACCTAATTTAACTCATGACGAATTTTTGAAATATTTTGGGTTGATTGATTAAAGATATTTATACCTTAAGAATAAACGTTAAATTTCGCAGTGATGTAATAAATTTTTGAATGATATCAATAATTTCGGTCGCCAAACCTAATTTTATTCAATACCAATTTAATACTTTTTAGCGAACAAATTAGCGTTTATTATCAAAAGGTTAAAAATAAAAATAAAAATAAAAACTGTACAGACATACCTGTGAAATAGATTTCTTAGTTATATGGTCTATCCCATTCATAAGATAGTCGGTTTAATTGGTTTTCCATGGCTACATAGGCGTAACCTCGAGCATTCAGTGTCTTTTCTTCTAAACATATGAACGGTCCGTCTCTGCATAAAGTAAAAAATTCGGTATTTGAATAGGTTTGATTATTTGAACATTTACCTCCATGTGACCATTTTCCGCATTTGTGACATCGTTCTAGGTGTCGTGCTCTTCTTTTCGCTGCGGAATTTGATTTTCCTTTACCAAATTGTAACTTATTATCTTCGCATCTGGATTCTTTTCTAACTCCGTCCATTCTTTCTCTGATTACTGATACTAATTCACTCGGTAGTATGTCATTATTACGTTTAGTGATCAAAGCGTGTAGCATTAGACCATGGTTTAGTTCACAGGCAGTCTTCATTTCGTAAAAACCTAAAAAAAAAAAAATTCAGAATGGGGGGAGAAGACTAGTTCTTTAGGGTCTGCTAGGGAAAGACCATTCGGGTTCCATTTTCGAGAACTACACGAAAACAGACAATCTAACTCTAACAGAAATACATATTATCCTTTAAAGACTTGATTCTCCCCACACTTAGTTAGCTGTGGTGTCGAAATTGTGATTAACTTCGTTGTCGACTTCCATCGGACCATGTATGTAATGTTTAACTCTGTGACCATTAACTTTAAATTCTATCCCATTTGAATTTATTAATTCTATCGTTCCGTATGGGAAAACTCTTTTGACTATGAATGGTCCAGACCATCTTGATTTCAATTTTCCAGGAAATAGCTTGAATCGTGAATTGAAAAGAAGAACTCTGTCTCCTTCTTTAAATTCTTTTGAACTTCTGATTCTTTTATCATGCCATTTCTTCGTTCTTTCTTTATAGATTAATGAATTTTCGTATGCTTCATGTCTTAATTCTTCTAATTCGTTTAGTTGACTTAATCGTAGACGTCCGGCTTCATGTAAATCAAGATTACATGTTTTCAAAGCCCAAAATGCTTTGTGTTCAATTTCTACTGGAAGATGACATGCTTTTCCATAAACAAGTCTAAAAGGTGTGGTTCCAATTGGAGTTTTGTAGGCTGTTCTAAAAGCCCAGAGTGCATCCTCCAATTTAATGGACCATTCCTTCGGATTTGATCCTACGGTTTTCTCTAGAATACGTTTTAAAGCTCGGTTGGTATTTTCAACTTGTCCACTTGTTTGTGGATGATATGCGGTGGAGATTTTATGAGTTACTCCATATCTTTTAAGAACTTTCTCAAGTTGATTATTACAGAAATGAGTACCCCGATCACTTATTAAAGCTTTCGGTGTTCCAAACCTTGCAAAAAGACGTTTTAAAAAGTTGACTACAACTCGTGCATCGTTAGTTGGGAGAGTTTGTGCTTCCGCCCATTTAGATACATAGTCAATGGCTACGAGTATATATAGATTATTATGAGATTTTGGAAATGGACCCATAAAGTCAATACCCTAAATGTCAAATACTTCACATACTTGGATGACATTTTGTGGCATTTCATCACGTTGACTTATTTTTCCGGCCCTTTGACATGCATCACAGGATTTGCAAAGAAGGTGTGCGTCTTTGTAAATTGTAGGCCAATAGAATCCAGCTTCATAAACTTTTCTTGCTGTTAGTTGAGGCCCATAATGCCCTCCTGTTGGTCCTGTGTGACAATGGTTTAAAATTTTACTAGCTTCATCTCCAAATACACATCGGCGTATTATTCCATCGGGACAACTTTTAAACAGATGTGGATCTTCCCAGAAATAGTGTTTTATATCACTGAAGAATTTCTTTCGTCTTTGGTACGATAATCCTTTTTCAAGGAATCCACAAACTAAGTAGTTTGCATAGTCTGCAAACCATGGGATTTCTTTATAATCTATCTTCAATAGATATTCATCAGGAAAGTTGTCTTGTATGGCTGATTCATTCAGAACTTCTAATTCGGGATTTTCAAGACGAGAAAGATGATCAGCGGCGAGATTTTCTGCTCCTCTTTTATCTCGGATTTCAATATCAAACTCTTGTAAGAGTAAGATCCAACGGATTAATCTTGGTTTAGCATCTTGTTTTGAAAATAGGTATCTAAGAGCAGAATGGTCGGTTTAGACCACCGTTTTTGCTAGAACGAGATATGATCGAAATTTGTCAAAAGCAAAGACAATAGCAAGGAGTTCTTTTTCAGTAGTTGTATAGTTCGTTTGTGCTCCTTGTAACGTCTTACTAGCATAATATATAGGTTGAAATCGTTTTTCAATCCTTTGTCCTAAAACGGCTCCCATTGCAAAATCACTTGCATCGCACATTAGTTCAAATGGTAGATTCCAATTTGGTGTTATCATGATTGGTGCATTAGTGAGTTTCTCTTTAAGAATATTAAAAGATTTGATACATTCATCTGAAAAGATGAATGGCGCATCCTTTTCTAGGAGTTTATTCATAGGAGTGGCAATTTTAGAAAAATCTTTTATAAAACGTCGGTAAAAACCGGCATGCCCTAGAAAACTCCTAACTCCTCTAACATTTGTGGGATGTGGAAGTTTAGCAATTACATCTACTTTAGCTCTATCCACTTCAATTCCTTCTTTTGAAATTTTATGTCCAAGAACGATGCCTTCTTTAACCATGAAATGGCATTTCTCCCAATTAAGTACTAGATTTGATTTTTCGCATCTAATTAACATTCGTTCCAGATTAACTAGACATGATTTAAATGTATCACCGAAGACTGAAAAGTCATCCATGAATACTTCCATGCATTCTTCTATCATGTCATGAAAAATCGCCATCATACACCTTTGAAAGGTTGCAGGGGCGTTACAAAGTCCAAATGGCATGCGTTTATAAGCAAAAGTACCATAAGGGCACGTGAATGTGGTTTTCTCTTGGTCCTCGGGTGCTATTGGAATTTGAAAATATCCGGAAAATCCATCTAGAAAACAATAGTAACTATTTCCGGCTAATCTTTCCAACATTTGATCTATGAAAGGTAAGGGAAAGTGATCTTTTCTGGTGGCGTCATTTAATTTTATATAATCAATACATACACGCCATCCTATTACAGTCCTAGTAGGAATAAGCTCATTTTTCTCATTTGTAATGACAGTCATGCCACCCTTCTTAGGTACGCATTGAACTGGGCTTACCCATGGACTATCAGAGATTGGATATATCAAACCTGCATCTAGCAGTTTAATAATCTCTTTCTTAACTACATCTTGCATATTAGGATTTAGTCTTCGTTGGCGTTGCACATACGTTTTATGACCTTCTTCCATAAGGATTTTATGTGTGCAATACGAAGGACTTATTCCTTTAATATCATGAATCTTCCATGCAATGGCTGGTTTATGAGCTTTCAACACATAAATGAGTTGTGATTTCTCATTTTCAGTAAGAGAAGACGATATTATTACAGGTAATTCAGATTCACCATGTAAATAAGCGTATTCCAAATGGTTTGGAAGTGGCTTTAACTCTAATTTCGGAGGTTCTTCTATCGATGATTTATATCGATATCTGTCTTCTTGTTTTAGCATTTGAATTTCTTCTGTTGTTGGTTCATATCCATTAGCTATAAGTGTAGCTAACATTTCAGCTTCATCAATTGGTTCATTACCTTCTCCTAAAGAACATTCTCCCGTTCCTTGTAATTCTGGAAATTCTTCTAATAATTCTGCATGTGCATCTATAGTTTGAATATAATAACATGTATCATCTGCAGATTGTGGTTGTTGCATGGCTCTATCCACTGAAAAGGTAACACTCTCATCCTCTATACTTAGGGTCAGTTTCTTACCGAACACGTCTATCATTGCTTTAGCCGTGTTTAAGAATGGTCTTCCTAATATGAGAGGAACTTGAGAATCTTCTTCAATGTCCAAAACAACAAAATCTACTGGAAATACTAAAGTACCAACTTTAACTAGCATGTTCTCCATTATCCCTCTAGGATATTTTATTGATCTATCGGCTAGTTGTATGCTTATTCTGGTTGGTTTCAATTCTCCAAGGTCTAGTTTAGCGTATAGTGAATACGGCATTAGATTTATACTAGCACCTAAGTCTGCCAATGCTTCTATTGAACTAAGACTACCCAGAAAACATGGAATTGTGAAACTCCCTGGATCAGATAGTTTTTCTGGTATCTTATTCAACAGCACTGCTGAACAATTAGCATTCATAGTAACAGCCGAGAGTTCTTCCATTTTCTTTCTATTTGAGATTAGATCTTTCAAGAATTTAGCATATCTAGGCATTCCTGAAATCACATCAATGAAAGGAAGATTTACATTTATCTGTTTAAACATATCCAAGAATTTGGATTGCTCGGCTTCAAGTTTCTCTTTCTTCATTTTACTCGGGTAAGGAAGTGGTGGTTGATATGGTTTAACATAAGGTTTATCCTTAACTGTGTTATCTTCATTAACCTTTTCAACTACCGGTTCTTTTTCCTTATCTTGATCAGGTTGTGGTTCTTGTGGAGTAGGAATAGTTTCATCAGAAGTTACAGGTATTTCAGGTGGTTTAAGTGTTGTACCACTTCTTGTGGTAATAGCTTTAGCTGTTTCATTCCGGGGGTTAGCATTTGTATCACTAGGTAGACTTCCCGGTTTTCTTTCACCTATTAACCTTGCTAGGTTACTTACTTCTTGTTCCAGATTTTGAATAGAAGCTTGTTGATTTCTAAATGCTTGAGCATTTTGTTCATTAGTTTGTTTTTGAGATGTGAAAAACTGCGTTTGAGTTTCAACTAGCTTCGTCATCATATCTTCTAAATTCGGCTTTTTATCATCGGTTTGTTGTGGTGGTTTGTGTTGAAAATTAGGTCTTTGCTGATTGTAAGTATTGTTGGATACTTGTTGATTGATAGGACCTTGTTGGTTGTTGTATGGAATATTTCGGTTATAATTCTGGTTTTGATTGTAAATCGGTCTTGGCGGTTGATAATTATTCTGATAATTATTTCCAGGCCTTTGGTTTATGTATGAAATATTCTCTCTTTGTTCCATTGTTAATTCAATACTGAGACAATCTTTTGTCAAATGTAGTCCTCCACACTGCTCACAACTAATTCGTATTGAGTGAATATCTTTAGTCATCTTTTCCATTCGTCTCTCCACAGCATCTATCTTTGCGGAAATGGAATCTAAGTCATGGCTAGAATCGGCTCTAGCTGCTTTAGATGATCTAATGATATCTTTTTCTTGGTGCCACTCATGTGAGTGGGAAGCAGTATTATCAATAATTTTGTAAGCATCAGTTTCGGTTTTCTTCATAATAGAACCACCAGCTGCTATATCTATGTCTTTTCTTGTAGTGATGTCGCATCCTTGGTAGAATATTTGTACTATTTGACAGGTGTCTAAACCATGTTGCGGACATCCTCTTAATAACTTTCCATATCTTGTCCACGCCTCATATAGAGTTTCATTTGGTTTCTGTGTGAACGTAACAATTTCTGCTTGAAGTCTTACGGCTTTAGATGCAGGAAAGAATTGTTTAAGAAATTTGTCAATTAAAACATCCCATGTATCAATCGCCCCTTCAGGTAACGATTCCAACCAATCTTTGGCTTCTCCCTTTAAAGTCCAGGGAAATAACATGAGATATATCTGTTCATCCTCCACTTCTCGGATTTTAAATAGTGTGTAGATCCTATTAAAGGTACGTAGATGTTCATTTGGATCTTCCTTCGGCGCACCACTAAATTGGCATTGATTAGTCACCATGTGTAGAATTTGTCCTTTGATTTCATAATCTGGCGCATTAATGTCTGGATGAGTAATTGCGTGACCTTGGCCAGTGCGTTTAGCTCTCATTCGGTCTTCCATACTTAAAGGTTCCAGATTCTCCATAATTGAATTTGTTGAATCGGTATCACTAGATGATTCTGATTTAATGGTTCGTTCCTCAACAATCTCTGTTTGAATGATTGGTGGCTCCGGAGGAAAGTTTAGTGGTTCAGGATCTATGAACCGTTCCTGAATATTCCCCGGATTCTCAATTGTGAGGTCGGGTTCAAAAAATGGATTATCGGAAATTTGAACTGAAGTACTTGGTCGACTGGATGACGATTCTAAAGAAAAATCAACGGCGGTTATATTTGTTAAACGATGTCTTGATCGAGTTACAGGTGGTGAACGTACAAAAGGTGATGAACGTCTTGCTCGGTGCATTCACTGAATATCCTATTAGTTTTTAAAAGGAAAGAAAAATTATAATAAGTTATCCAATCAATAGACTTTTCTGATTTTGCCCACGTTTCGAATAGCCAAAAGATGCAGCAGAGGGGCAGGATTCGTTTGGTCTCAATATAATTGAGGACTGTTTGGCTCCAATAACCCGGTCCACGTACAAATCCAACTATTACTACGAACCAGAAAATTTTGATGTCTATTAATTTAACCACTTAAAATAAATTTTCGTAATTTTAAGAAATTTAGATAAGAAGTAGAATAAAAATCTATGTCCTAAAACTAGAATGGCGAGAAATAAGAGAGAAAAAGAGTTCGTCGCAAAAGGTCGAAAAAGAAAAAAAAATGGTTGAAAAATAAAAGGTGACGGAAAAATAAAAGAAACTTATAAAAACTTAAAAATACTTGACTAACCTAACCTTATTACTACAACTAACATAAAATTATAATCGCAAATTGAGATTACTAATTGGAATGATAATTGATACATAGTAAAAGGTCTAAAAATATTAAAGCTTACAGGAAAAACTAAATCCCAAATGGAAGTAACTTAAAAAGAAACTAAAACTTAAAAAGGCGTCGCAAAATTCTAAAGTACCTAAATCTTAGTCTAAAGAAAAAGCACTTAAGGAATTCTACGGCAAAGCCTAAAAATCTAGGAGTAAAAATAACTATAGCAAAAACTAAGTTTAAAATTAAATATGAGCTAAAAATACAAATATTACGCTACAATGATTAAAAAGGGACAAAATATAAAAATTTACAAAAAGTTGTAAAAAGTACAATTTTTATAAAAATATTATTTTTATATTATTTTTTTAATAAAACTACTAATTTTACAATTTAATAAAACTAATTAATACTAAATACATAAATTAAATAAAAAGTAAATGTAAAAATAAAACTAATAATAATAATAATAATAATTAGGGTAAAATAATAATAATAATTAATTAAAACCCGTAATTAAAGCTGGATTAGGGTTTCTGTTCGCGTGTCAGAGAAGCTCCGCGACTTGCGGTATTCAAGGCTTCAAACCCCGCGACTCGCGGGGTTCAGAAATTCAGTTGACAGCTTTCAATATTCGACGCGTTTTTTCTTTATTTATTTTTTTTTTATTTTATTTTCTGTTTTCTGTTTTTTTTATATATAAAAGATATTTAATAAAAGTTATATTTTTATAAATTAAAATAAAGATAAAGAAACTTATAAAACTTAAATATTTAACAAAATCTTAAAAATACTTATATTTTTGTTTTTCTTTTTATATTTTTGAATAATTAAAACGTATTTTTACAAAAACGAATTTTTAATAAAAGTAACTAAAAATCTTTTTTTTTTTTTTTTATATTAACGTTGCGCTTCCGGCTTTTAAGATAGTCCCCGGCAGCGGCGCCAAAAATACTTGATGTCGTACGAGGTGTATATAAAATAGTTATTAATTTTAGCAGGAAAAACTATTAAATACGATACAATTTTACACAAGATATTTATTTATTTATAGAATGGATATACTTAAACCTTGCTACAACACTTATAGGCAGTGTACCTAATCGTACAGTAGTGCAGTTTTTAGTAAGTCCGGTTCGTTCCACAGGGAAATCTTTAAACAAAGCTCAACGCTATATTAGTTTACTTTTATAAAAATACAAACATATATATAAGTAATATGATTATTATAAAGGGGGGTTTTTACCGTTTAATGACCGGTTTGTCGATTTTAAGATTTTAGTCGCAGTTAAAACCTAATGTAAAATATAAAATAAATACAAGACTTAAATTAAAGCGTAAAGTAAATAACGATAATGAAATTGCGAATAATAAAAATGCGATAAAATAAAATTGCGATAATTAAAAAGTACGATAATTAAAAGTGCGATTAAATAATAAATAAAAGTGCGATAATTAGAAGTGCAATTAAATATAAAATAAAGGAAATTAAATATGAAATAAAAGAATTATGCTTATTTAAACTTCCGTAATCATGATGTTCGACGTGTTGATTTTAGTTTTATGCCCATGGGTTAATTGTCCTTTGTCCTGGATTATTTAATATGTCCGTCTGGTTTTTGTCCATAACAGTCCATCAGTCATAAATATAAAGTGCGAGTGTCCTCATCAAATTATTCTTATACCCGAAGTTAAATATTCCAACTAATTGGGGATTCGAATTGTAACAAGGTTTTAATACTTTGTTTAATGAATACACCAGGTTATCGACTGCGTGTAAACCAAGGTTTTACTACTTTGTTAACAATTACACCAATTACCCTTGAATGTAATTTCACCCCTGTTTTAATTATTCTAGTGGCTATTAATCCATTCCCGTGTCCGGTTAAATGAACGATTATTCGTACATATAAATACCCCGCCCATCGTGTCCGATTGAGTGTATATGGTAATTTATAGGGACGCCCAATTGTAAATCTTTATATTAACATTAACAAACTTTCATTTAGTTAAACAAATATAAAGCCCATTAATAGCCCATAGTCTAATTTCCACAAGTGTCGTTCTTTTGTCCAAACCCCAATTATGGTACAAAGCCCAATTACCCAATTTTAGTAATTAGCCCAACATCATGATTACTTCGTTTTAAATAAGCATAATAATAACTTAGCTACGAGACATTAATATAAAAAGGTTGAACATAACTTACAATGATTAAAAATAGCGTAGCGTTACACGGACAGAATTTCGACTTACACCCTTACAACATTCGCTAACATACCCTTATTATTAGAATTATAATTAAAATTAAAATTAAAATATAAATTATATATATATATATATATATATATATATATATATATATATATCGTATAGATAGAGAGATGAGAGAAATAGAATATGAAATTTGATCAGAATTCGGTTTGCTTTATAGCCAGAGTTGAAATTTGGGGCTCCGCGACTCGCGGCAAAATCCCCTTCAAACTCCGCGAGTCGCGGAGAATGTATTTACAGCTCACACCCTTGGAGTTTCTCTGCCGACGGTTTTTTATATATAAATATAATATATATATATATATATATATATAATTAATATAATTAATTATATATTATATTATATTTATATACATAGTTAACTTGTAATTTTTAGTCCGTTGCGTCGAGCGTTAAGAGTTGACTCTGGTCCCGGTTCCGGATTTTCGAACGTCCTCGCGTACAATTTAATATCTTGTACTTTGCGTTTTGAATCTTGTACTTTTGTAATTTCGAGACGTTTCTTATCAATAATTGGAACCTCTTTGATTGTCTTTTGTTCTTTTGAGCTTTTTGGTCGTTTGCGTCTTCAAATCGTCGAATCTGTCTTTTGTCTTCACCTTTTATTATTTAAACGAATATCACTTGTAAATAGAACAATTGCAACTAAAAGCTTGTCTTTCTTGAGGAATAATGCTATGAAATATATGTTCGTTTTTAGCATTATCAGGATGTTAGAGCATGTTCGCTCTCGTGTTGAAGTTGATGAACCATGAGGTTCGACGGGTGGGATGAAACCCGAGAAATCGAGTGTTTTGGATCTCGATGTATGTTGGTAAAGGATTCTACGTGACGCGACATTAGGTGCCTCTTTTATACCTACTAGCATGGTGTTTGACTCCGATTGTGTTGCGCTACACTTTTCGTACAAAGTGTTTAAGGGTTGGTTAAAATCCTTCGTGTGCTCAAGGTTGGAGTAAGATGTGGTAATGGGTCGTGTGAGCCCAAATTGTTGGTAAAGTCTACCTGTGGTAGCATTGTAAGGTTGTACGAGTTGTGGATATGGAACGTGGTTCGAAGTGGGGGAGTTACACTCCCGCACGAGGAAGTTTTAGTGTGAGATTTCGGATGATGCTATTGGTAGATCCGGAAAATGTTGTCGAGACCTGGTTGGGTCGATTTGTGGTAGAGTACAATTTCGGATAAATTGTACTTATGATTTTGGATTTGAATTATCACCAAGGTGGTAATGTGGTAAATCTCGTTGAGGGATAATGGACGTGTTTGGCGAGCAAGGCGAAATCCTCCGGTTAAGGGAGGTGTGTGTCGGGTTCTCTTGTGGAGAATTATTGTTTGGTACCTATGTTTGGTATAGGTGGTTCTTGCTCGATTATGGTATGGTTGTTTGATGAAGCATGATCTTTAGGGTCCGCTGACTTCATCATGGGAATACGTGATTGGTGGAGCATGACTTTCGGGGTCCGCTGACTTCATCATGAGCGTGGTGTTATATCGGTGAAGCATGATCTTCGGGTCCGCTGACTTCATCCGGTGTTGTGATTGGTGGAGCATGACCTTCGAGATCCGCTGACTTCATCATGAACGTGGTGTTATATCGGTGAAGCATGATCTTCGGGTCCGCTGACTTCATCCGGTGTTGTGATTGGTGGAGCATGACCTTCGGGGTCCGCTGACTTCATCATGAGCGTGATGTTATATCGGTGAAGCATGATCTTCGGGTCCGCTGACTTCATCCGGTGTTGTGATTGGTGGAGCATGACCTTCGGGGTCCGCTGACTTCATCAAGGGAGTAGTGTTATGTCGGTATGGTGTAACACTATCGGGAAATGCGAGTACCGGTGGGAAATGCGAGTACCATTCCTGTGTTGAGATTGTGGATCGCGTGTGTTTTCGGATTCACGATGACGCGTGTAGTTCGGTCATCTTATTGGAATGAATCTCGTGTAGTTTGGATTCATGGTGACTCGTGTAGTTCGGTCATCTTATTGAGGTAGTAATCTCGTGTGGTTTCGGATTACTAAGGCTCGTGTAGTTCGGCCAACCTCGATGTTGTGGAAGTGGATCTCGTGTAGTTCGGATTCACAAATGACTCGTGTGGTTTCGGTCATTGTATTGAGGAGTGAGTCTCGTGTAGTTTGGATTCACAATTGACTCGTGTAGTTCGGTCATTCCTCCGGGATAGTGACTCTCGTGTGGTTCGGATTCACTATGGCGCGTGTAGTTCGGCCATTCCCGATTGTTGTTGTGGTGAAGGTAGTGAGTCGCGTGTAGTTCGGATTCACTAGGGCGCGTGTGTTTTCGGCCAGCCTTCGTGTCGTGTGATCTATTGGTTGTTTGATACACCAATGGTAGGGTCGTAAGGACCATGTTGCGGGAACTATCGGTCGTTTTATACGTCGATGGTGGGGTTGTGAGGACCATGTTGTGGGATTAGTGAGGCGATAGCCGTGTTTCGCTCACATGTTTGTTACGGGTGTGACGATGGTTGATTTCGTACACCTTGGGTTTTGCGTTTCCATAGTCATTTGGGCGCTATCGGTTCTAGCCGTTGGATTATGATGTTACGGTGGTTGCGTATTGGTCGTATGGCGCACTACAAAGGATGTTTAGTGATTGGTGTAATCCGTAAGGGATCGTTTGGTTCGGTCTTCATCGTTTCGGATTGTTGACTTTAGGATTTAAACTTGGTTGCTTTTAGCATTGTACTTGGTAACGTTACGCTAGAGGGTTGATATCTCGGTTCGAGATTGATTGAGTTTCCCGATGTGAGGGATTGAGCATGGTTTTAGTGCTCGGATTGTGATTTGTTAAATCGCGTGTGACGATTTTGGTTGTTAGAGGTGATTCATTGGGAAGAGTTGCCTAGGAAAGTCGGATTGGGACGTATGTTTGAGGACCGTGGAGTGTGGTCCGTTTGGTTAAGTGACGAGGATCACGAGTGTAGTGACCCGAACTTTTCCATGTTTATATATATTAATTGAGATTGATATTTACATGATTAAATGTTTCCAACATGTTAAGCAATCAAACTTGTTAAGACTTGATTAATTGAAATATGTTTCATATAGACAATTGACCACCCAAGTTGACCGGTGATTCACGAACGTTAAAACTTGTAAAAACTATATGATGACATATATATGGATATATATATAGTTAACATGATACTATGATAAGTAAACATATCATTAAGTATATTAACAATGAACTACATATGTAAAAACAAGACTACTAACTTAATGATTTTTAAACGAGACATATATGTAACGATTATCGTTGTAAAGACATTTAATGTATATATATCATATTAAGAGATATTCATACATGATAATATCATGATAATATAATAATTTAAAATCTCATTTGATATTATAAACATTGGGTTAACAACATTTAACAAGATCGTTAACCTAAAGGTTTCAAAACAACACTTACATGTAACGACTAACGATGACTTAACGACTCAGTTAAAATGTATATACATGTAGTGTTTTAATATGTATTTATACACTTTTGAAAGACTTCAATACACTTATCAAAATACTTCTACTTAACAAAAATGCTTACAATTACATCCTCGTTCTGTTTCATCAACAATTCTACTCGTATGCACCCGTATTCGTACTCGTACAATACACAGCTTTTAGATGTATGTACTATTAGTATATACACTCCAATGATCAGCTCTTAGCAGCCCATGTGAGTCACCTAACACATGTGGGAACCATCATTTGGCAACTAGCATGAAATATCTCATAAGATTACAAAAATATGAGTAATCATTCATGACTTATTTACATGAAAACAAAATTACATATCCTTTATATCTAATCCATACACCAACGACCAAAAACACCTACAAACACTTTCATTCTTCAATTTTCTTCATCTAATTGATCTCTCTCAAGTTCTATCTTCAAGTTCTAAGTGTTCTTCATAAATTCCAAAAGTTCTAGTTTCATAAAATCAAGAATACTTTCAAGTTTGCTAGCTCACTTCCAATCTTGTAAGGTGATCATCCAACCTCAAGAAATCTTTGTTTCTTACAGTAGGTTATCATTCTAATACAAGGTAATAATCATATTCAAACTTTGGTTCAATTTCTATAACTATAACAATCTTATTTCAAGTGATGATCTTACTTGAACTTGTTTTCGTGTCATGATTTTGCTTCAAGAACTTTGAGCCATCCAAGGATCCATTGAAGCTAGATCCATTTTTCTCTTTTCCAGTAGGTTCATCCAAGGAACTTAAGGTAGTAATGATGTTCATAACATCATTCGATTCATACATATAAAGCTATCTTATTCGAAGGTTTAAACTTGTAATCACTAGAACATAGTTTAGTTAATTCTAAACTTGTTCGCAAACAAAAGTTAATCCTTCTAACTTGACTTTTAAAATCAACTAAACACATGTTCTATATCTATATGATATGCTAACTTAATGATTTAAAACCTGGAAACACGAAAAACACCGTAAAACCGGATTTACGCCGTCGTAGTAACACCGCGGGCTGTTTTGGGTTAGTTAATTAAAAACTATGATAAACTTTGATTTAAAAGTTGTTATTCTGAGAAAATGATTTTTATTATGAACATGAAACTATATCCAAAAATTATGGTTAAACTCAAAGTGGAAGTATGTTTTCTAAAATGGTCATCTAGACGTCGTTCTTTCGACTGAAATGACTACCTTTACAAAAACGACTTGTAACTTATTTTTCCGACTAGAAACCTATACTTTTTTTGTTTAGATTCATAAAATAGAGTTCAATATGAAACCATAGCAATTTGATTCACTCAAAACGGATTTAAAATGAAGAAGTTATGGGTAAAACAAGATTGGATAATTTTTCTCATTTTAGCTACGTGAAAATTGGTAACAAATCTATTCCAACCATAACTTAATCAACTTGTATTATATATTATGTAATCTTGAGATACCATAGACACGTATACAATGTTTCGACCTATCATGTCGACACATCTATATATATTTCGGAACAACCATAGACACTCTATATGTGAATGTTGGAGTTAGCTATACAGGGTTGAGGTTGATTCCAAAATATATATAGTTTGAGTTGTGATCAATACTGAGATACGTATACACTGGGTCGTGGATTGATTCAAGATAATATTTATCGATTTATTTCTGTACATCTAACTGTGGACAACTAGTTGTAGGTTACTAACGAGGACAGCTGACTTAATGAACTTAAAACATCAAAATATATTAAAAGTGTTGTAAATATATTTTGAACATACTTTGATATATATGTATATATTGTTATAGGTTCGTGAATCAACCAGTGGCCAAGTCTTACTTCCCGACGAAGTAAAAATCTGTGAAAGTGAGTTATAGTCCCACTTTTAAAATCTAATATTTTTGGGATGAGAATACATGCAGGTTTTATAAATGATTTACAAAATAGACACAAGTACGTGAAACTACATTCTATGGTTGAATTATCGAAATCGAATATGCCCCTTTTTATTAAGTCTGGTAATCTAAGAATTAGGGAACAGACACCCTAATTGACGCGAATCCTAAAGATAGATCTATTGGGCCTAACAAACCCCATCCAAAGTACCGGATGCTTTAGTACTTCGAAATTTATATCATATCCGAAGGGTGTCCCGGAATGATGGGGATATTCTTATATATGCATCTTGTTATTGTCGGTTACCAGGTGTTCACCATATGAATGATTTTTATCTCTATGTATGGGATGTGTATTGAAATATGAAATCTTGTGGTCTATTGTTACGATTTGATATATATAGGTTAAACCTATAACTCACCAACATTTTTGTTGACGTTTTAAGCATGTTTATTCTCAGGTGATTATTAAGAGCTTCCGCTGTCGCATACTTAAATAAGGACAAGATTTGGAGTCCATGCTTGTATGATATTGTGTAAAAACTGCATTCAAGAAACTTATTTTGTTGTAACATATTTGTATTGTAAACCATTATGTAATGGTCGTGTGTAAACAGGATATTTTAGATTATCATTATTTGATGATCTACGTAAAGCTTTTTAAACCTTTATTGATGAAATAAAGGTTATGGTTTGTTTAAAAATGAATGCAGTCTTTGAAAAACGTCTCATATAGAGGTCAAAACCTCGCAACGAAATCAATTAATATGGAACGTTTTTAATCAATAAGAACGGGACATTTCAGTTGGTATCCGAGCGTTGGTCTTAGAGAACCAGAATTTTGCATTAGTGTGTCTTATCGAGTTTGTTAGGATGCATTAGTGAGTCTGGACTTCGACCGTGTTTACTTGAAACAAGATTGCTTAACATTTTTGTTGGAAACTATATATTATTAACATGTATATATTATGTGATATATTAATCTCTTAACATGTTTGATATTGTGTGATAGATGTCTACCTCTAGCACAAATCCCATTGACTCACCTAATAATAATGAAGAGTCAAATGTAAATTGGAATGATTCGTGGACTGATTCACAAGTTCCCGAAGAGGAACCGGAAGAAGAGTCGGAACCAGAAGAAGAATCGGAACCGGAAGAAGAATCGGAACCGGATGAAGAAATAGAACCGGTGGGGGAAATAATAAAACGGTTAAGTAAAAGAAAATCCTCAACCAACCGACCAAGGTTAATTATGGTCAATGGTGTTTCCGCCAAGGAAGCAAAATATTGGGAGGATTACCAATTCTCCGATGAATCGGATTTCGACGAGAATTCCGATGATGTTATAGAAATTACCCCAACTGAATTTAAAAAGGCAAAAGAAAATAATAAGGGAAAGGGCATAAAAATAGAGAAATCTAATTCCAACCCCGATGAACTTTATATGTATCGTCAACCCCCGAAGTCCTTAAGTTGTAACAATGACCCGGGAACCTCTAAACCACCAGGTTTTTCTAAACCAATGTGGATAACGACGGCTCGTATTAGGGGAACATCATATATCCCTAGAAACTTGGCAAAACGAACCAAAACCGAAGAAGAAGAAACGAGCGAGTCGGAATAAGATAGTTGTATTCGTGTGGTGTAATATATGGAATATAGTGTTCTTATGCTTTATGATATATGTAAAAATTGCTTGTATTAATAAGTATTTTTTTTTATGAATCTAACTCTTGTCTATTTTACAGTTTAAAAACACAAAATGGATAGATAACCCAATATTTTAAGAGACCTACCCGGAGACATGATTGATGAAATCTTGTCTAGAGTCGGCCAGAATTCTTCGGCACAACTATTTAAGGCGAGATCAGTTTGTAAGACATTCGAAGAACGTTCCAAGAATGTCTTGGTTTATAAGAGACTTTCGTTTGAAAGATGGGGGATATCACATTGGGAAACCCATAAGTTACGATGTGTTTACTTTGACGCATATATTGCGGGGAACCCGAATGCTATTTTACGCAACGGGTTAAGAAATTATTTTGACTCAATATATCCGAATATTGGACTTCGTGATTTAGAAAAAGCGGCTAACATGCAACATAAAGAAGCATGTTATGCTTACGGATTAGTAATGTTCGCTTCTCACCAAAGTGAGAACAAGAACATCGGGCTACAACTATTAAACAAAACGTTTCCACAAGTGACGGAGTCGGTAATTGGGGTAAGAAATGAGGTTTTTAGATTATTACGGGACTGTTGGACATTACGTAACCCTCGTCCTTTTGATGACGTTACAACACGCTGTCTTATCAACGGCCATAACGGTTATGTTGCACAAGACCAAGGATGGGAAGTAGTCCTAGTAAAACCAGAATGCATGACTTGTTTCTGGACGTATGAATTACGTGTCTTTATTGCCTTTGCCGAACGACTTGTGTACTAGCTAGAATTGTCTTCACAACTATCTTGTATCAAAGTTATTGTGTGCTATATTTCATGCTTTATGTAAAATAAGCGGTATTGTAAGTTTGTAAAATATTGTATAAAAGTTTGAACGCGAAATATTATTACAAGCAGTTTTTCATATAGAATTGTAGTAGTTGAATTGTATATTAGCTACTAAGTATGAACTTAACGGGTAGGTACTACCCGAATTTAAACTTATAAAATGCTAATATGAAGAAAAAGCTTTTATAAATGAGTTCATATTATGCTACGAAATACTATTAACTACTCTTAATATTCTGTATGATTAACTTGTTCCATTTAACTATTTTGAAGGAAATGGCACCGACTACTCGACACACCGTGAATATGAATGAAGAGGAATTCCGTACTTTTCTAGCTTCAAACATAGCCGCAGTACAGGCTGCGCTACATACCAACAATAACCTTGGATCTAGCAGTACAGGAAATCGTGTAGGATGCACCTACAAAGAATTCACTGCCTGCAAACCTTTGGAATTTGATGGAACCGAAGGACCGATCGGATTGAAACGGTGGACCGAGAAGGTTGAATCGGTGTTTGCCATAAGTAAGTGTACTGAAGAGGACAAAGTGAAGTACGCTACGCATACCTTCACAGGTTCTGCGTTAACATGGTGGAATACCTATCTAGAGCAAGTGGGACAAGATGATGCGTACGCACTACCGTGGTCAGCATTCAAGCACTTGATGAACGAGAAGTACCGTCCCAGAACCGAGGTCAATAAGCTCAAGACAGAACTTAGAGGGTTACGAACCCAAGGATTTGATATTACCACGTACGAAAGACGATTCACAGAATTGTGCCTATTGTGTCCGGGAGCATTCGAAGATGAGGAAGAGAAGATCGACGCGTTTGTGAAAGGATTACCGGAAAGAATCCAAGAAGATATAAGTTCACACGAGCCCGCCTCCATACAACAGGCATGTAGAATGGCTCACAAACTAGTGAACCAGATTGAAGAAAGAATTAAAGAACAGACTGCTGAAGAGGCCAATGTGAAGCAAGTCAAAAGAAAGTGGGAGGAAAACGGTGATAAGAATCACCAATACAACAACAACAGCAATTACAACAATAATCGCAACAATTATCCCAACAATCGCAACATCAATCGCAACTACAACAAACGGCCCAACAACAACAACAACAACAACAGCAACTACAACAATCATCCCAACAACAATAATAACCGCAACAACAACAACAATCAGAAGCAACTATGCCAAAGGTGTGAAAAGAATCACTCGGGGTTCTGCACCAAATTTTGCAACAAGTGTAAAAGAAATGGTCATAGCGCGGCGAAGTGTGAGGTCTACGGACCAGGGGTTAATAGAACGAAAGGAACAAATGGTGTCGGAACGAGTAATGGCGGAGCAAGTAGTGTCGGAGCAAGTTATGCCAATGTAGTTTGTTATAAATGTGGAAAACCAGGCCACATTATTAGAAATTGCCCGAACCAGGAGAACACGAATGGACAAGGCCGTGGAAGAGTTTTCAATATTAATGCGGTAGAGGCACAGGAAGACCCGGAGCTTGTTACGGGTACGTTTCTTATTGACAATAAATCTGCTTACGTTTTATTTGATTCGGGTGCGGATAGAAGCTATATGAGTAGAGATTTTTGTGCTAAATTAAGTTGTCCATTGACGCCTTTGGATAGTAAATTTTTACTCGAATTAGCAAATGGTAAATTAATTTCAGCAGATAATATATGTCGGAATCGAGAAATTAAACTGGTTAGCGAAACATTTAAGATTGATTTGATACCAGTAGAGTTAGGGAGTTTTGATGTGATAATCGGTATGGACTGGTTGAAAGAAGTGAAAGCGGAGATCGTTTGTTACAAAAATGCAATTCGCATTATACGAGAAAAAGGAAAACCCTTAATGGTGTACGGAGAAAAGGGCAACACGAAGCTACATCTTATTAGTAATTTGAAGGCACAAAAACTAATAAGAAAAGGTTGCTATGCTGTTCTAGCACACGTCGAGAAAGTACAAACTGAAGAAAAGAGCATCAATGATGTTCCCATTGCAAAAGAATTTCCCGATGTATTTCCGAAAGAATTACCGGGATTACCCCCACATCGATCCGTTGAATTTCAAATAGATCTTGTACCAGGAGCTGCACCAATAGCTCGTGCTCCTTACAGACTCGCACCCAGCGAGATGAAAGAACTGCAAAGCCAATTACAAGAACTTTTAGAGCGTGGTTTCATTCGACCAAGCACATCACCGTGGGGAGCTCCTGTTTTGTTTGTCAAGAAGAAAGATGGTACATTCAGGTTGTGTATCGACTACCGAGAGTTGAACAAACTTACCATCAAGAACCGCTACCCACTACCGAGAATCGACGACTTATTTGATCAACTACAAGGCTCGTCTGTTTATTCAAAGATTGACTTACGTTCCGGGTATCATCAAATGCGGGTGAAAGAAGATGATATTCCAAAGACTGCTTTCAGAACACGTTACGGTCATTACGAGTTTATGGTCATGCCGTTTGGTTTAACTAATGCACCAGCTGTGTTCATGGACCTTATGAACCGAGTGTGTGGACCATACCTTGACAAGTTTGTCATTGTTTTCATTGATGACATACTTATTTACTCAAAGAATGACCAAGAACACGGTGAACATTTGAGAAAGGTGTTAGAAGTATTGAGGAAAGAAGAATTGTACGCTAAGTTTTCAAAGTGTGCATTTTGGTTGGAAGAAGTTCAATTCCTCGGTCACATAGTGAACAAAGAAGGTATTAAGGTGGATCCGGCAAAGATAGAAACTGTTGAAAAGTGGGAAACCCCGAAAACTCCGAAACACATACGCCAGTTTTTAGGACTAGCTGGTTACTACAGAAGGTTCATCCAAGACTTTTCCAGAATAGCAAAACCCTTGACTGCATTAACGCATAAAGGGAAGAAATTTGAATGGAATGATGAACAAGAGAAAGCGTTTCAGTTATTGAAGAAAAAGCTAACTACGGCACCTATATTGTCATTGCCTGAAGGGAATGATGATTTTGTAATTTATTGTGATGCATCAAAGCAAGGTCTCGGTTGTGTATTAATGCAACGAACGAAGGTGATTGCTTATGCGTCTAGACAATTGAAGATTCACGAACAAAATTATACGACGCATGATTTGGAATTAGGCGCGGTTGTTTTTGCATTAAAGACTTGGAGGCACTACTTATATGGGGTCAAAAGTATTATATATACCGACCACAAAAGTCTTCAACACATATTTAATCAGAAACAACTGAATATGAGGCAGCGTAGGTGGATTGAATTATTGAATGATTACGACTTTGAGATTCGTTACCACCCGGGGAAGGCAAATGTGGTAGCCGATGCCTTGAGCAGGAAGGACAGAGAACCCATTCGAGTAAAATCTATGAATATAATGATTCATAATAACCTTACTACTCAAATAAAGGAGGCGCAACAAGGAGTTTTAAAAGAGGGAAATTTAAAGGATGAAATACCCAAAGGATCGGAGAAGCATCTTAATATTCGGGAAGATGGAACCCGGTATAGGGCTGAAAGGATTTGGATACCAAAATTTGGAGATATGAGAGAGATGGTACTTAGAGAAGCTCATAAAACCAGATACTCAATACATCCTGGAACGGGGAAGATGTACAAGGATCTCAGGAAATATTTTTGGTGGCCGGGTATGAAAGCCGATGTTGCTAAATACGTAGGAGAATGTTTGACGTGTTCTAAGGTCAAAGCTGAGCATCAGAAACCATCAGGTCTACTTCAACAACCCGAAATCCCAGAATGGAAATGGGAAAACATTACCATGGATTTCATCACTAAATTGCCAAGGACTGCAAGTGGTTTTGATACTATTTGGGTAATAGTTGATCGTCTCACCAAATCAGCACACTTCCTGCCAATAAGAGAAGATGACAAGATGGAGAAGTTAGCACGACTGTATTTGAAGGAAGTCATATCCAGACATGGAATACCAATCTCTATTATCTCTGATAGGGATGGCAGATTTATTTCAAGATTCTGGCAGACATTACAGCAAGCATTAGGAACTCGTCTAGACATGAGTACTGCCTATCATCCACAAACTGATGGGCAGAGCGAAAGGACGATACAAACGCTTGAAGACATGCTACGAGCATGTGTTATTGATTTCGGAAATAGTTGGGATCGACATCTACCATTAGCAGAATTTTCCTACAACAACAGCTACCATTCAAGCATTGAGATGGCGCCGTTTGAAGCACTTTATGGTAGAAAGTGCAGGTCTCCGATTTGTTGGAGTGAAGTGGGGGATAGACAGATTACGGGTCCGGAGATTATACAAGAAACTACCGAGAAGATCATCCAAATTCAACAACGGTTGAAAACCGCCCAAAGTCGACAAAAGAGCTACGCTGACATTATAAGAAAAGATATAGAATTTGAAATTGGAGAGATGGTCATGCTTAAAGTTGCACCTTGGAAAGGCGTTGTTCGATTTGGTAAACGAGGGAAATTAAATCCAAGGTATATTGGACCATTCAAGATTATTGATCGTGTCGGACCAGTAGCTTACCGACTTGAGTTACCTCAACAACTCGCGGCTGTACATAACACTTTCCACGTCTCGAATTTGAAGAAATGTTTTGCTAAAGAAGATCTCACTATTCCGTTAGATGAAATCCAAATCAACGAAAAACTTCAATTCATCGAAGAACCCGTCGAAATAATGGATCGTGAGGTTAAAAGACTTAAGCAAAACAAGATACCAATTGTTGAGGTTCGATGGAATGCTCGTAGAGGACCCGAGTTCACCTGGGAGCGTGAAGATCAGATGAAGAAGAAATACCCGCATCTATTTCCAGAAGATTCGTCAACACCTTCAACAGCTTAAAATTTCGGGACGAAATTTATTTAACGGGTAGGTACTGTAGTGACCCGAACTTTTCCATGTTTATATATATTAATTGAGATTGATATTTACATGATTAAATGTTTCCAACATGTTAAGCAATCAAACTTGTTAAGACTTGATTAATTGAAATATGTTTCATATAGACAATTGACCACCCAAGTTGACCGGTGATTCACGAACGTTAAAACTTGTAAAAACTATATGATGACATATATATGGATATATATATAGTTAACATGATACTATGATAAGTAAACATATCATTAAGTATATTAACAATGAACTACATATGTAAAAACAAGACTACTAACTTAATGATTTTTAAACGAGACATATATGTAACGATTATCATTGTAAAGACATTTAATGTATATATATCATATTAAGAGATATTCATACATGATAATATCATGATAATATAATAATTTAAAATCTCATTTGATATTATAAACATTGGGTTAACAACATTTAACAAGATCGTTAACCTAAAGGTTTCAAAACAACACTTACATGTAACGACTAACGATGACTTAACGACTCAGTTAAAATGTATATACATGTAGTGTTTTAATATGTATTTATACACTTTTGAAAGACTTCAATACACTTATCAAAATACTTCTACTTAACAAAAATGCTTACAATTACATCCTCGTTCTGTTTCATCAACAATTCTACTCGTATGCACCCGTATTCGTACTCGTACAATACACAGCTTTTAGATGTATGTACTATTAGTATATACACTCCAATGATCAGCTCTTAGCAGCCCATGTGAGTCACCTAACACATGTGGGAACCATCATTTGGCAACTAGCATGAAATATCTCATAAGATTACAAAAATATGAGTAATCATTCATGACTTATTTACATGAAAACAAAATTACATATCCTTTATATCTAATCCATACACCAACGACCAAAAACACCTACAAACACTTTCATTCTTCAATTTTCTTCATCTAATTGATCTCTCTCAAGTTCTATCTTCAAGTTCTAAGTGTTCTTCATAAATTCCAAAAGTTCTAGTTTCATAAAATCAAGAATACTTTCAAGTTTGCTAGCTCACTTCCAATCTTGTAAGGTGATCATCCAACCTCAAGAAATCTTTGTTTCTTACAGTAGGTTATCATTCTAATACAAGGTAATAATCATATTCAAACTTTGGTTCAATTTCTATAACTATAACAATCTTATTTCAAGTGATGATCTTACTTGAACTTGTTTTCGTGTCATGATTTTGCTTCAAGAACTTTGAGCCATCCAAGGATCCATTGAAGCTAGATCCATTTTTCTCTTTTCCAGTAGGTTCATCCAAGGAACTTAAGGTAGTAATGATGTTCATAACATCATTCGATTCATACATATAAAGCTATCTTATTCGAAGGTTTAAACTTGTAATCACTAGAACATAGTTTAGTTAATTCTAAACTTGTTCGCAAACAAAAGTTAATCCTTCTAACTTGACTTTTAAAATCAACTAAACACATGTTCTATATCTATATGATATGCTAACTTAATGATTTAAAACCTGGAAACACGAAAAACACCGTAAAACCGGATTTACGCCGTCGTAGTAACACCGCGGGCTGTTTTGGGTTAGTTAATTAAAAACTATGATAAACTTTGATTTAAAAGTTGTTATTCTGAGAAAATGATTTTTATTATGAACATGAAACTATATCCAAAAATTATGGTTAAACTCAAAGTGGAAGTATGTTTTCTAAAATGGTCATCTAGACGTCGTTCTTTCGACTGAAATGACTACCTTTACAAAAACGACTTGTAACTTATTTTTCCGACTAGAAACCTATACTTTTTTTGTTTAGATTCATAAAATAGAGTTCAATATGAAACCATAGCAATTTGATTCACTCAAAACGGATTTAAAATGAAGAAGTTATGGGTAAAACAAGATTGGATAATTTTTCTCATTTTAGCTACGTGAAAATTGGTAACAAATCTATTCCAACCATAACTTAATCAACTTGTATTATATATTATGTAATCTTGAGATACCATAGACACGTATACAATGTTTCGACCTATCATGTCGACACATCTATATATATTTCGGAACAACCATAGACACTCTATATGTGAATGTTGGAGTTAGCTATACAGGGTTGAGGTTGATTCCAAAATATATATAGTTTGAGTTGTGATCAATACTGAGATACGTATACACTGGGTCGTGGATTGATTCAAGATAATATTTATCGATTTATTTCTGTACATCTAACTGTGGACAACTAGTTGTAGGTTACTAACGAGGACAGCTGACTTAATGAACTTAAAACATCAAAATATATTAAAAGTGTTGTAAATATATTTTGAACATACTTTGATATATATGTATATATTGTTATAGGTTCGTGAATCAACCAGTGGCCAAGTCTTACTTCCCGACGAAGTAAAAATCTGTGAAAGTGAGTTATAGTCCCACTTTTAAAATCTAATATTTTTGGGATGAGAATACATGCAGGTTTTATAAATGATTTACAAAATAGACACAAGTACGTGAAACTACATTCTATGGTTGAATTATCGAAATCGAATATGCCCCTTTTTATTAAGTCTGGTAATCTAAGAATTAGGGAACAGACACCCTAATTGACGCGAATCCTAAAGATAGATCTATTGGGCCTAACAAACCCCATCCAAAGTACCGGATGCTTTAGTACTTCGAAATTTATATCATATCCGAAGGGTGTCCCGGAATGATGGGGATATTCTTATATATGCATCTTGTTATTGTCGGTTACCAGGTGTTCACCATATGAATGATTTTTATCTCTATGTATGGGATGTGTATTGAAATATGAAATCTTGTGGTCTATTGTTACGATTTGATATATATAGGTTAAACCTATAACTCACCAACATTTTTGTTGACGTTTTAAGCATGTTTATTCTCAGGTGATTATTAAGAGCTTCCGCTGTCGCATACTTAAATAAGGACAAGATTTGGAGTCCATGCTTGTATGATATTGTGTAAAAACTGCATTCAAGAAACTTATTTTGTTGTAACATATTTGTATTGTAAACCATTATGTAATGGTCGTGTGTAAACAGGATATTTTAGATTATCATTATTTGATGATCTACGTAAAGCTTTTTAAACCTTTATTGATGAAATAAAGGTTATGGTTTGTTTAAAAATGAATGCAGTCTTTGAAAAACGTCTCATATAGAGGTCAAAACCTCGCAACGAAATCAATTAATATGGAACGTTTTTAATCAATAAGAACGGGACATTTCAACGAGGACGTGATCGAGTTTAAGTGGGGGAGAGTTGTAAGACCCGAATAATTATCTTACTTACTTGTGTATTATGGTGTTCAAGGGTGTGGGTTTTATTGTATATAAATTAAAATGCAAATGAAACTGTTTCAGTAGGATCGCGCACCGCGCAGGTTTGGGGCGCGCCGCGCCATTTGGCGCTGACAGAATCCTTTGTTTTAATTGGTTTAAATGAAGGGTATTTGGGTAATTTCACTTGGGGCCGGATTTGTGAGCCATATTAGCTGGTTTGGATCAGTTTTGGATCATTTTCACATCCATTCATCACTCCCAACTATCTAGAGAGAGAGAGAGAGATTCTAGAGAGAGATTTGGGGTTTTGGAGAAGAAGGAGGCCGTTTGGATCAAAAGCTCGGGTTCTAAAGTTGTTCCTCTCGTTCTTGGCTACGTGGTGATACTATTGGTAAGCTCAAACTCTGAATTTCATCTATTTGATTTGATATTCAAGTTAGGGTTTGAGTTAGTTTGATGAAAAACCCTTTTAGATGATGAAATGGGTTTAGTGATGCTAGTAATTGGGTTTATTGTTAATTGTTGGTGGATTTTGGGTTGGTGAACTAATTGGCCATGTTTAGGACTTGAAATTGAGTTTAATCACTTAAGTTAGTGATTATGAAAGTATTGAAACCCATTTAAGGTTATTTGGTTGACTAATTGTGACTTTGGGTCAAATTAGGGTTTGGTGGTGATTATGACCCATTTGGCGATTTAATGAGGTTTATAAACTTGAAATGGATTAAGTTGAAGTATAAAACCAAGTTAAAAGTGTTTTGGTGTCAAAACTTGTAAATGGTGAGATTTTGACCTTATGGGTCAAAATTAGGGTTTAAGTGTCAAAATGGGTATGACACGTGTTTAACACTTGAGTTCGGGTTTAATTGGCGTATTAGGACCATTCTCACTTGTGTTAGTGATTATTGGTTAATTTTGGGCACGGTTTGTGCTTGGAAGTGCATTTGGGTCGAAATTGCACTAAGTGACGAATTGGGTTGATTTGTAAATCCACTCTAAGTGTATTGTTGTAATTGTGATAATGGAATAGGTACTTTCCATTGGCGAGTTGCGGATTACTTGGAAGCATTCTTCAAGACTTCAAGGTGAGTGATAATATCCTATGTGCATATGTATGTGTAGGATGGGTGCGGGTCGGGTGAAGTGGTTCTCGGTTATAGAGCTCACTTCACATATAGGTGGATTTGATAGACTTGCGTTTATATCCAATTGGCACGGTTGTGCGTTTTGGTTGACCACCTTTGGCGAGGTACACGTTTTGTGTGTACACTATCACACGTGGTTGTGATGTGGATGATATAACCCCAATGGCGAAGGGTTTTGAGTTGGAGAAGTGAATCGCGTGTAGTTCGGATTCACGATGCCGCGTGTAGTTCGGTCATCTTATCTAAATGAATCTCGTGTAGTTCGGATTCATGGTGACTCGTGTAGTTCGGTCATCTTATTGAGGTAGTAATCTTGTGTGGTTTCGGATTACTAAGGCTCGTGTAGTTCGGCCAACCTCGATGTTGTGAAGATAGTAATCTCGTGTGGTTTCGGATTACTAAGGCTCGTGTAGTTCGGCCAATCTTCATTGTGGTATTTGGTTCTCGGTATTGGGTTAAGGTGTTAACCTAGTTCGTTTATATTGTTATATATTAATTAATTGTTGTGTTGTAGCTAACCCTCCGGGTGTAGCTATTTGGCGTTGTTCACATCGTCGTTGGTGAACTTATATTGTTGTTGTATCTTTAGCTCGTTGCTTAGGGATCGTACGGTATGCTTAGTGTAGTGCCTTATATATGGATGCCTTGGTATGCGGTATTTGTTATTTTGTGGCGTGTCCATTTTATACATATATATGTATGTAGTATATTATCATTCACTAAGCGTTAGCTTACCCTCTCGTTGTTGACTCTTTTTATAGATTGCATGCGGATGGTGGCTCGGGTAAGCGCGAGGATTAGAGGACTTGCATAGTTTGCGTAGAAGGCTTGCTTTTGGATTTATTAGGATTGGGTAGCGTATCCCCAATCGCCATGCTCGGCTTTGTTTTGTATTAAAAGTCGTGTGGTCGAAAATTGTATTTTGATACTTAAAGGGTAATTTGGGTCGATATGGGCCCCGCTTGGTAAACATAATTTTATTAATAGAACGTGCTAGTTTTTATATATAGAACATGGGGTTAAAAGCGTTACGCCTAAATATGTCGGGAACTAGTCAAACATTTTCGCATTTAAAGACTTTCCGGACAGTCAGGTTTGGCGCGCCGCGCGGCCTATATGGCGCGCCGCGCCAGGTGGCAGTTCAGCAAATTTTTTTTATTTTTTGTAAATTTTACACGGTTTAATCGCGGGTTGGTTTGGGTTGTTACATATATATATATATATATATATATATATATATATATATATATATATATATATATATATATATATATATATATATATATATATATATATATATATATATATATAATGCAACGATATCTATCAATGTAAATATGAAAAATGAAAAGTTTGAAACTGTTATTATTATTTATGTAATAGCTTAATTTTAAATTTATGACAAAATTATGATAAGGAAAATGAAAAGATTGAAACTAATTATATAATTTATGACATATCAATTTTATTTATGAATGAATATTTATAACTAAATTTAATTTAAGAAAAATAAAAAGATAGTATTTATTGAAAAATTTATAACATTTATTACTCTTGGTGGTGTTACATATCTTTATTATAATAGTTAATAAATAATTGTTAATTTCATATCAATTGTTATTCAATGTTATGAACCTTCAATTTTATTCTATTCACATGTTTTATATTGTAGAAGTTTTTTATGTACTTCAATTATTATGTAATTATTTATTGTCACGTATGAAGTCATAAAGAGACCTTCAAAAATTTAATGGTAAATTGTAAAAGTAATATATGTTTTAATATTATGAATCGTACTACAATATGTATGTTTTATATGTATTTTGGCATCATTTGTTAACTCATTTGACCAGCTTTACTAAACTTTTGTTTATATATAGTTTTATCACACGTTAGTACATATGACCCGAATGTGTAAATATCCATAGTGGCAAACAAAACATATGCAAAAAATCGTACTTGATCACTTGCATAATGGGACCAACATCAACTTTCACTTCAAGGTTAAAATGCTTTCAACCAACTACCGCCATGACTCTAACCATTCGGAACACGAATTTCAAAATAATGAAATTTGAGACAAGTCGTGCAACGCACGGGCATTGCCATCTAGTATTATTATATTATATAATCTCTCAGTTACAAGAGTTAAGCTATTAATAAGAGTTAATGGAGGCCTCTTATTAACCCCTTAATTACTGTTTGCTCATCCCATCCATTCATTTAGACCAATATAGCCCTCGTTGGAAATCAGAGCCATTATATTATATTATATAATATCTCAGTTACAAGAGTTAAATTTGCGTTCTTTTTGGATGCTCAGTTACTCTTCAGTCGATAATAACCTTTAATTTTTACCTTTTTTATTCTTAACAGTTAACATTATATCATTCCATACCTCAGATTTTTATATTTATCCACATGCAGCATGTATGTCTTTTATTTTCTACAACCACGTGTCTAATTTTGTTGACTCGCCAAACCCTTACTCAACACGTTCTCTTTACTAATTGATGAGTCACCTTCTCTTCATCCCAATCTTATACTCGTACTTCCATCTAATTCTCAATTTCAGTTACTTTATTTCTTCAACTTACATATTACCGAACATGTACGCTTCTTTATATAATATTTCTTATCTATATTTATTTTCTTTCTTTGTTTTCTTTTCTAAAATCATGTCTTACAGCTTCTGTCGCTGGTGTTTCTTTCTGTTTATGGTCTGTTATTGTTTTATTTTTTTAATATATCTTCGTTGCTCCGAACGTTTTTCTACACAGTAGTTTTAGTTTGACTTATTTGTTCGTTTAATTATTAATAGTTGATTGTAAGATTAATAAATCTTTGATGATGCCGAAACAAAAGAATTATTGAAGTTTTATTCGGTTTATTGTGATCTTATTCTCTTTGATCGTATTCTATTTGATCTTTGTTATATGGTATTGTTTGATTTAATTTATATGACCATTTTTATTTTATTTAATAGTTTAACTGATTGTAGATAAAAAAAAATTAACCTTTAGATCTCAGCCACCAACGTTCGATATGATTGACCTGTTTTGATGCAAGGTTATTTTGATGTTCGATTTGATTATTTCAGGGAGCAACTATGGTTGACCAGTCTGTTACCACCGTTTTTGCACCAAAATTCACTCTCTAATTTCTGCAACTACTCTGCAATAGTCCCTTATACATTTTTCTATTGAAGCTATCGTACGTATCACGGGGGAATTTTGGATTTATATTTTATATAAATATAACTGACTATCTAACATTTATGATTGTGACTTCGTATTTGCAACAATCAGTTTTTAATGACAAAAAACTTCACACACCATTTTGATAACTTTTGTGTAATTATTCTTATTCTTTGTACTTTCAGAAGCCATTGAGTTTTATTTAGTCATGTAAGTTTTTTTGACTCAAAAGTAAGAGTACTACTGTATTATTATATAAGATTATATGTCGAATAGATGTTTACGGGTGTTGAATGTATGAAGTCAAGAACTTTTTCTTATTATATGAAACAAATATCAACACATCTGTAGCCGAATTAGGTTTCATTACTTTCATATTTTTAGATCTAATAGCTATTATCAAGATCAGCTCTCTTCCGGTTAACATAGTAAAAAAAATTAAAATAAGATAGGGATGATGTGATGACGGTTGTTTGCTAAACGTTGATTGAGAGTAGCAAACAACATTATTTTGGTCCATACCCTGAAAAATACGACACGAAACAAATATCAAATAAATATTTACAAATATTGTTGTAACTTAAAATTTAACCTTCACCAATTAAAATATCGATCTCATATATGTACCCAGCGAAGTGGGGTTATTATATATCTTGTTTGTATACATAATACATTGGTTCAAGCTAATGTTTATTTATCACTATTCACAAGGAGATGAGAGGTAACCTTGAGTGTCCAACTACCTCTTAATCGAGCTTTGTAAATAAGATATGTATTTTAAATATATATTAGCTTTTAAATATTACAACATCTTTTAAGCACACAGTATAACCCATTGAAGCACAAAATGACATCATCCCCAACACCCTTTTATTAGATAGTATAGATAGATAGCCAAAAAAGAAAAAAAAATTAAGCAAAAAGTTTAAAACATTAAATTTAAAGAAGCATTTTTTATTTATATATTAGTTTTAAATATTACATCATCAAATCTACATTTACAACCCTTCGGAACACATGGTATAACTCATTGAAACACATAATGACATTATCTCCAACTTACGTTTATTAGATAGTATAGATAGATAGATAGATAGATAGATAAAAAAAAAAACTAAAAAGTTAAAACATTAAATTTTAAAGACTTTTCTATTATTTTTATCTTAGTTTTTTAAATATTACATCATAAAATCTCCATTTACAATCCTTCGAAACACATAGTATAACTCATTGAAGCACATAATGACATTATCTCCAACTCCCTTTTATTACATAGTATAGATAGATAGTTAAAAAAAATTAATCAAAAAGTTAAAGCATTAAAATTAAAGGTCATTTTTATAATTTATATCTAATTTTTTTTAAATATTACATCATCAAATCTCCACTTATAACCCTTAAAAGCATATGGTGTAACTCGTTGAATCACATAATGCCACCTGAACTCTATTTTATTAGATAGTATAGATATAGATAGATAGATAGATAGATAATAATTTTTATTTGTAGTCACAACGGCTTTGTTTTATAGTTTTACTTAATTACGCTCTTGGTCCCTAAAGTTTTATTTTTTTTTCATCCTTACCCCTAAAGTAACCCTTAAAGTTATGATGTGGTTTCATTTAAGTCCTCATTTAACGGATTGAGTTAACGGCAGTTAACCATGGAGACATAAATGAAACCATATCATTACTATAAGGGTCAGGATAAAATAAAAATATTTTAGGGACAAGGATTATGCAAAAATACTTTAGGGACAAGGATGAAACAAAAATACTTTAGAGACAATGATGAAAAAAGGTAAAATTTTAATGACCAATGACACAATTAAGTTAAGCGGGAACAACATTTTAGGGAATGATAATTATTATCTTTAAGAGAGTGAATGATTATTACCAATGTAGTTGAACAAATAATTTATAAAAAATTAGAAAAGTATTGAATATAATTTAAGATGGAGTTAATTATACTCTTTATTAATGGTGTTAGTAACTTAACGTCTACAATGTTTTTTATTTCTCACTATTAATTTTGCTGAGTTGAATCCTATAAAATAGTTATGATTTGTTTGTTTTTTAAGAATAATTATTATTTTTATTATATAATTTCTACCATATAATGTAATTGGCACATGTTGTAACATACAATTTTGTAAATCTCGTATGTATTTAACATATTTATTTCTTGGATAATATTTATTTTATACATATCTCGTATGTAACATATAGTTTATTTTATTTAACATATAATTTTAGATAATACTCACTCCGTCCCAAAATAATTGTCCTGTTTTAACTTTTTGAGTCTTTTTTCTTCAATTTTGACTTTAAATATATTTCTTTGTGTTATATGACATCGAATGAAAGTTATATCAAATGAAAACACATTCAAAAATGAATTTATTCATATAAATTTCATCAAATATTCTATAGCATACACCAACAAATATTTAAAGTCAAAATTTAATAATTTGACTTTGAAAAGTCTAACAGGACAATTATTTTGGGACGTAGGGAGTATTAATTTACTTCTTGCAGCATATGAAGAGAACTTAAAGGATGTAAATTAGGATCGAAGTGGGTTAGAGTTGTGTGTGTGTGTGAAGTGTGTGTGTGTTTCGGGGAAGGGGGGGTTTATGATAAATATAAATTGGGGTAAATAAAGTACACTAAATAAAATAATAATATTAAGTGGGATAAGATTATTTTTAATAGTGATGACGTGATAGTGTGTGATGAGGTGTTTTTGTGGTGTATAATGCTGATGTGGCAAGTTTGATGTTGTGATGCCGAAATGAAATTTACAATGATAATGCGGTGTGAGGTTTTATGGGGTTATTTTATTGTTTTTATTGAATTAATAAAAATATAAATACATTAGATTAAATTGTGATTGGTTGAAAAACATCATGCTTAAATTTTCTTTCCGTGATGCTCTCATTACGCCAACCATTTTTTCCTCCCATCACACTGCATTGTTGCGTGATGGAGGTAAAATATTTCCCTATCACACCGCGTTAAAGATTGTCCTATCACACCGCGTTAAAGATTGTCCAAGGGCCTAAGCATCCAAATTATGTTCATTTTATGTACTCCTATATTAATACTATATTATCTGTAAATATAAAGAATAAAAAACAAATAATTATTATTACATTTTATAATTATTAATAATAACTTAATATAATATTAAATTATTATTTAAATTCGGATTTCTGTTTAATCAAATTCAAAATATTCAAAATCGAAAATAGAACCGAAAATCGAATTACAAATTCGGTTTCGGTCGATCGAAAATCGATTTTCAAATTTGGTTTGGTTTTTACGGTTTGGTATCGGATTGGTTATAGGGTTAAAAAATGTTAAGCCAAATATTGAACACCCATATCTAGGAGTTCGAAAGATTTAAGGTCTTTTCCTTATTAATGTCACCCAAACGCACGTTTAAATTCTAAAAAGTTAAATTCAGATTTCAAATTAAAAACAATAACGCCATTGGTCCTTCATGTTTGCTCAAAGTTTTATGGTAGACCTAAAGTATTATTTTGATGTGAATGACCGTAATATTTGAAAATGTTGCGTTGGTCCCTGAATGTAACAAACGTTATTTCTCTTCGTTAGTGTGCATCACGTGAGATGTACACGAGTTTTTTAGTCATTAATGATGGGAAATAACGAAGCACACTCACGTTATGCACAATAAGATCGGGAAATAACGTGTGATACATACATAAAATGACTAAAAAGCCCTCGTGTGCATATCACATGATGCACACTAAAGATGGAAAAATAACGTTTGTTACATTCAGGAACGTTCTATTTTAAGTGTTTACTTTGTATTCAACCAATCATAAGAGGTTATAGTGTAGAGATTGGATATTGTTGTTGTTGTAGCTGTAAATTTATTTAAAATGTAGAAGGTTTTTTCTTTTCGGACTACTCGGAAGGGTGAGTAATCCGACCCCATACTCTGATGTACGCAGTTCAGTATGATTACTCTATGGTTGTTTTCTTACAAATATTCGTTCTAGACAGGATTTGAACGTGAGATAAAATTTTGTGGTTCAAACCACACATATTTCATGTTGTTTTTAAATTCACCACTACACATTTGAGAATACAAACTCCTCAAGCAAACCTCTCTTTAAAGCTAGTTCAAAAAACCATTTTCAAAGGAACAAAGAGACATGTTTTCAATTTGGCTGGAAAGCTAGAACAAGTTTTTTGAAAAAACCGGTCTCTATAGTTATCTTTTGAAACCCCTTTTGTTTAAAAACCAGTTTTCCACTAAAGAAACCCATTTTTAATATAAACCGGTGTTAATTGATCCAGAGGGAAAAAAGAAGCTGAGCGCGGGAGATGAAAAATCAAAGGATTGGACCAAAATTCACACAGCCACACTATTGTTCAAAAACCCTAATTTGTATTTCTTCCTCTTCAATCCAGACTTCATCACTGCCACTCACCTTATCACCCCCGCAACTAGCTCATTCCAGCTACTCACGTTAGCACCACCGCCACTATCTCATCCCGTCACTCACTTATTCCACGACTCTTCATCACCGTCACTCACTTATTCCACACCGCTTTAACCTCATTCCATTGATTGTTTTATCAATTTTTAGAAATTTATGCTAAGGCTTATTAACAATTGTTGATTTGTTTAGGTTTAAGGTTTGCATCTTATACTAACAATTGTTGTGTTAAGGTTTCTTTTTAATTTTTGATTTTCTTTATATTATAACTTATAAGTTTCTGCTGCCCTCTCTTTTCCTTTTTCTACTATTGTTTATATTATAACAATTGTTGTGTTATATGAAAAATTAGTGCTAGGGTTTATCTACTTATGTAGCTTGTTTCTGGTACATATTAACAAATGTATTACTGTAACAACCTAAATACAAGAAACAGCTAAAGGTCACGCCGCGACCTTATCCTGTTGAGACGCGACAATGGTCTGGGATGTGGGGACTGTTTTGTAATTAGAAATAAATAAGTTGAGAGACTAATGTGCAATTTTGCATGGCCAAATGGGACAGCTTTAGATCAATTTGTTGGAGTCATCTGGTCACTTGCATCTTCTTCAAAGCACTCCCAAACTTAGAGTGAGAAAGCTTTAGTGAGAGAAAGTTGATTCTTGTGAAGAGGAGGCTCCATCCAACCTCCATTGAAGTCCTAACACGTGTAGCTGTGTTCTAATGTTGTTATACACTTGTGGTGAGAACCCTAGCTCAATTTTAAAGTGTAATTTCATGTTTTTGGTTAGGTTTTGAGTTGGTGATGAGTCAACCAATTACTTAAGATATTAGGGTAATTGGGTTATGATTTGGGTGTATGAACCCTAATTCGTGATTTTGGGTTAAGTGGTGAATTCTCAAGTGCATGAACTTTTAAATGCTAGATGTTCACATGAAAACTTGCATTTTAGTGGGTTTGTGGTTCTATGAACTTGATTTTGCGTGTTGTCCCTAATTTGGGTCAAAATGAGTCTTGTATTGAAATGGGTCATGAGGTGCTTTAAGCACTTGACCTTAAGTTACATTTTGGTGTGTTTGGGCCACAATCAATAGCCGTTAGTGATTTGGGGTGTTGAGGCCTTGTTTGACCAAGTTGGTGGTTTAGATGCATATTGGGTTGAAATTTCACTTGTGTGCTTTTGGGTCAAGCTATTAGTGTCTATAGCTTGATGTTGTGATTTTGATGCTAGGTGAATTGCTTTTGGATCACTCTTGAAGCTCTAGCGTGTTTCCTACTCATCTAAGTGATCAAGGTAAGTGGAGTATATATATGTGTGTGTGTATATATATATATATATATATATATATATATATATATATATATATATATATATATATATATATATATATATATATATATATATATATATACACATAAATTGTTTGTTTTTCCGGTCATGACGGTTTTGCTCTTTGTCGGCCACTCGGTGTAAAGTGGTAAGTGATATCCTCAAGGATTCACTTTTTTCGGCCACATTGCGATTGTGGGAAGGGGTAAGTTTTGTTCGTGAGAATTCACTCTTTATCGGCCACTTGTGAGGATGTGGTAAGTGTCACCTATTGATTTGTTTTTTGTCGGCCACATTCGTGTGTACATAGAAGTGCCATCCGTGAGGCGCTTTTGTCGGCCATATACACGGGTTGTATAATGCTAATTCATTCGATGACTAGCACTATTGGGTATGGTTAACCATATATTTGTGTGTTATAAGTGTATGTGTATTATTGTTGTTGTATGCGATTGACATGCTATTTTGTGTTCGGCTTTTGTAATTATGCGTTAGTGATGCTATCTTGTACGTGGTGGTGTGTAAGTTGTGCAAGTAAGTGGTTTATGTATGTATGCATATAAGTATTGCACTCACAAATCATTGTAGCTTACTCTCTCGTTGTTTATATTTTTATAGATTCTTGCACTTCGAAGGATAAAGGTAAAGGCTTGGCTTAGCTCCCATGTTGGTGGTTTCGGGAGGAACGCTTTTGGTGATGGTCCCGACGGTCATGCTCACTTTTTGGGTCATTTTGGTGTAATGGGTTGCGTTAAACAATTGTCAAACTATGGGAGTTGAGTTCCCGATGTCGTAAACTCATAATTGTTGTATTTTGAACCATATGTAACATTTGGGCAGGTTTATCAGATTTCAAGACTTGTATTGTGGAAATTGTGCTTTGTGTAAAAATTGCTGCAAACAGAATTTGACAATGTTGAAGGTCGTGACGCGACCATCTTTCATCGCGACGCGACCAACAGAGTAACTTGAGTGTCTAGCATTTCAAGGGCCTGGAGCGTCTAGAACGGTGTGGTGTTGCGACGCGACCACTCTAGGTCGTGACGCGACCATACGCTGGTGCAGGTGTTCTGGTCTGGTCAGAATGCTCGACATATAATACGTACTTGGCATAGCACCGCGACCATTCTGGTCCGCGACGCGATGGTCACCCTTGTAAAAACAAAACAAAAAATTGCAAGTCTTTTTCGAATACGGGTGATCAAGCATAAAATGGTCCAAGGGGTTCGGTTCATGCAAGATCAATAAATAAGGGGGATTTAAAGGTTTCTTGAGTTTAACTCTCTGGTCCGGAGTACCTGATAATGCTAAAAACGAACATATATTTCATAGCATTATCCCTCAAGAAAGACAAGCTTTTAGTTGCAAGTGTTCTATTTACAAGTGATATTTGTTTAAATAATAAAAGGTGAAGACAAAAGACAGATTCGACGAATTGAAGACGCAAACGACCAAAAAGCTCAAAAGTATAAAGTACAATCAAAGTGGTTCAAATTATTGATGAGAAACGTCTCAAAATTACAAGAGTACAAGACGCGAAATGCAAAGTACAAGATATTAAATTGTACGCAAGGACGTTCGAAAATCCGGAACCGGTACCAGAATCAACTCTCAACGCTCGACGCAACGGACTAAAAATTACAAGTCAACTATGCACATAAATATAATATAATATTTAAATAATTCTTAAAATTATTTATATATTATATATTATATTTAAAACCGTCGGCAAGATAGAAACAAGCTCATGTGAGCTGGAAAAAGTGGCCATGCGATCGCATGGCCTGAAAGCCTAAACTCCATGCGATCGCATGGTGAACAGTGACAGGTGACATCCTATAAATTTTGCAGTTTTGGTTGATCTTTTACACCATCTTTTTCCTTCTTCTTACTCATACGTAAATATATATATATATATATATATATATATATATATATATATATATATATATATATATATATATATATATATATATATATTATAATTTTAATTTTAATTTTAATAATAAGGGTATGTTAGCGAATGTTGTAAGGGTGTAAGTCGAAATTCTGTCCGTGTAACGCTACGCTATTTTTAAGCATTGTAAGTTATGTTCAACCTTTTTAATTTAATATCTCGTAGCTAAGTTATTATTATGCTTATTTAATGCCGAAGTAATCATGATGTTGGGCTAAAATATTAAAATTGGGTAATTGAGCTTTGTACCATAATTGGGGTTTGGACAAAAGAACGACACTTGTGGAAATTAGACTATGGACTATTAATGGGCTTTATATTTGTTTAACTAAATGATAGTTTGTTAATTTAATATTAAGATTTATAATTGGACGTACCTATAAATAACCACATACACTCGATCGGACACGATGGGCGGGATATTTATATGTACGAATAATCGTTCATTTAACCGGACACGGGAATGAATTAATAGTTTATGGACTTATTAAAACAAGGGTGGATTATGTACAAGGACACTTGGCGTAATTGTTAACAAAGTATTAAAACCTTGTTACAGTTTAAGTCCCCAATTAGTTGGAATATTTGACTTCGGATATAAGGATAATTTGACGAGGACACTCGCACTTTGAATTTATGACCGATGGACTGTTATGGACAAAAACCAGACGGACATATTGAATAATCCAGGACAAAGGACAATTAACCCATGAGATAAACTAAAATCAACACGTCAAACATCATGATTACGGAAGTTTAAATAAGCATAATTCCTTTATTTCATATTTAATTGCACTTTTAATTATCGCGCTCTTTAATTATCGCAATTTTATTTTATCGCACTTTTATTTTATCGCACTTTTATTTATCGCAATTTCATTATCGTTATTTAATTTACGCTTTAATTTAAGTTATATTTATTTTTAATATTTTACATTAGGTTTTAACTGCGACTAAAGTTTTAAAATCGACAAACCGGTCATTAAATGGTAAAACCCCCCTTTTATATAATAATAATACTACTTATATATATTTTTGTATTTTTACAATTATAAGTTAAAAATATAGCGTTAAGCTTGGCTAAAGATCCCTGTGGAACGAACCGGACTTATTAAAAACTACACTACTGTACGATTAGGTGCACTGCCTATAAGTGTTGTAGCAAGGTTTAGGTATATACACTCTATAAATAAATAAATCACTTGTGTAAAATTGTATCGTATTTAATAGTATTTCATTGTAAAAATTAATAACTATTTTATACACCACCTCGCACACATCAAGTATTTTTGGCGCCGCTGCCGGGGAAAGCTAAAACGCCGAAAGCGCAACGCTAAATATATAAAAAAAAAGATTTTTATTTTTCTTATAAAAAATACGTTTTTTTAAAAAAAATAATATATTCAAAAATATAAAAAGAAAAACAAAATTTATATATTTTTAAGAGTTTGTTAAATATTTAAGTTTTATAAAGTTTCTTTATTTTTATTTTTAGTTTGTAAAAATATAAATTTTATTTAAATATTTTGTATTAATATAAAACAGAAAACTGAAAAAAATATATATATAAAATTATTTGGCCTGGTCACTGTAGCAGCCCAAAACAGAATCGGATCCGAGGCCCATGCGATCGCATGGCTCCATAACAGAAAACTCATGCGATCGCATGAGTTGACTGGACAGGTCTGAATCCTTGGACGTACGAATTAGGGTTAGGTTTTAATTATTATTATTATTAATTAAATTATAATTAGGGTTTAATTAATTTATAATTTATTTTAGTTTTTATTATTAATTTGTATTATTTAATTTAATTAGTTTTAATAAATTATAAATTAATAGTTTTATAAAATAAATAATATAAAAATAATATTTTTATAAAATTGTACTTTTTGCAACTTTAAGATTATTTTTTATATTTTGTATCTTTTTGTTTATTTTAGCGTAATATTTGTATTTTTCGCTCGTATTTACTTTTAAGTGTAGTATTTTGCCATAGTTATTTTTATTTCTAGATTTTTAGGCTTTGCCGTAAAATCTCTTAAGTGCTTTTTCTTTAGACTAATATTTAGGTGCTTTAGAATTTTGCGACGCCGTTTTTATATTTTAGTACATTTTTAAGTTATTGCCATTTGAGATATAGTATTTCTTTTAAGCTTTAATATTTTTAGACGCAACTTTTAATTCTTAGTTTTTAGTTCCTTTTTAAGTTTCGACGCGCTACTTTCTTATTTTTATTTTTCGACGCCTATTATTTTTCGACGTTTTTTGACGCGCTCTTTTTCTTTCTTATTTTTCGCCACTCTAGTTTTTAGGACTTAGAATTTTCTATTTCTTCTCTAAAATTTCTTTAAATTTCAACGAAAAATTATTTTAAGCGGTTAAATTGATAGACATCCAAATTTTCTGCTTCGTAGTAATAGTTGGATTTGTTAGTGGCTGAGTTGTGAGCTTCCGATTTAAAGGGTTCTGGCTCCCTGCTGCATCTATTGGCTATTCGAAACGTGGGCAAAAGCAGAAAAGTCTATTAATTTGATAACTTATATAATTTTTATCTTTTATAACTAATAGGATATTCAGTGAATGCACCGAGCAAAACGTTCACCACCTTTTGTACGTTCACCACCTGTAACCAGATCAAGACATCTAGCAAATATTGTCGCCGTTGATTTTTCTTTAGAATCGTCATCTAGTCGACCAAGTACTCCAATTTAAATTTTCGATAATCCATTTTTTGAACCCGACCTCACAATTGAGAACCCGAAGGATATTAAGGGACAATTCAGAGATCCTGAACCATTAATCTTTGCTCCGGGACCACCAATCATTCAAACAGTGATTGTAGAGGAACCAACCAGTAAATCAGAATCCTCTAGTGATTCAGATTCAACAAATTCAATCATGGAGAATCTGGAACCTCTAAGTATGGAAGACCGAATAAGAGCTAAACGCACTGGCCAAGGTCATGCAATTACTCAACCTGACATTAATGCGCCAGATTATGAAATCAAGGGACAAATCCTACACATGGTAACTAATCAATGCCAATGTAGTGGTGCGCCGAAGGAAGATCCATATGAACATCTTCGAACCTTTAATAGGATCTGTACACTATTTAAAATAAGAGAAGTGGAGGAAGAACAGATATATCTCATGTTATTTTCCTGGACTTTAAAGGGAGAAGCCAAAGATTGGTTAGAATCGTTACCTGAAGGGGCGATTGATACATCGGATGTTTTAGTTGAAAAATTTCTTAAACAATTCTTTTCGGCATCTAAAGCCGTGAGACTTCAAGGAGAAATAGTTACGATCACACAAAAGCCAAATGAAACTCTATATGAAGCGTGGACAAGATTTGGAAAGTTATTGAGAGGATGTTCGCAACATGGTTTAGACACTTGTCAAATAGTACAAATATTCTACCAAAGATGCGACATCACTACAAGGAAAGACATAGATATAGCAGCTGGAGGTTCCATTATGAAGAAAACTACAACTGATGCTTACAAAATTATTGATAACACTGCTTCCCACTCACATGAGTGGCACCAAGAAAAAGATATCGTTAGATCATCTAAAGCAGCTAGAGCCGATTCTAGCCATGACTTCAATTCCATTTCTACAAAGATAGATGCTGTCGAGAGATGAATGGAAAAGATGACTAAGGATATTCACTCAATACGAATTAGTTGTGAGCAGTGTGGAGGACCACATTTGACAAAAGATTGTCTCAGTATTGAACTAACAATGGAACAAAGAGAGAATGTTTCATACATAAACTAAAGGCCTGGAAATAATTATCAGAATAATTATCAACCGCCAAGACCAATCTACAATCAAAACCAGAATTATAATCGAAATGTTCCATACAACAACCAACAAGGTCCTAGTAATCAACAAGTATCCAACAATACTTACAATCAGTAAAGACCTATTTTTCAAAATAAACCACCACAAACCGTTGATAAAAAGCCAAATTTAGAAGACATGATGACAAAGCTAGTTGAATCTCAAACTCAGTTTTTCACATCTCAGAAACAAACCAATGAACAAAATGCTCAAGCATTTAGAAATCAACAAGCTTCTATTCAAAATTTGGAACAAGAAGTAAGCAACCTGGCAAGGTTGATAGGTGAAGGAAAACCGGGAAGTTTACCTAGTGATACAAATGCTAACCCCCGAAATGAAACAGCTAAAGCCATTACCACAAGAAGTGGTATTACACTTAAACCACCTGAAATACATATAATTTCTGATGACGCTATTTCTACTCCACAAGAACCACAACCTGAGCAAGATATGGAAAAAGAACCGGTAGTTGAAAAGGTTAATGAAGATAACACAGTTAAGGCTAAACCTTATGTTAAACCATACCAACCACCACTTCCTTACCCGAGTAAAATGAGAAAAGAGAGACTTGAAGCCGAGCAATCCAAATTCTTGGATATGTTTAAACAGATAAATGTAAATCTTCCTTTCATTGATGTGATTTCAGGAATGCCTAGATATGCTAAATTCTTGAAAGATTTAATCACAAATAGAAAGAAAATGGAAGAACTCTTGGCTGTTACTATGAATGCTAATTGTTCTGCAGTACTGTTGAATAAGATACCAGAAAAATTATCAGATCCAGGAAGTTTTACAATTCCATATTTTCTGGGTAGTCTTAGTTCAATAGAAGCATTGGCAGACTTAGGTGCTAGTATAAATTTAATGCCGTATTCACTATACGCTAAACTAGACCTTGGAGAATTAAAACCAACACGAATAAGCATACAACTAGCCGATCAATCAGTAAAATATCCTAGAGGGATAATGGAAAACATGCTAGTTAAAGTTGGTACTTTAGTATTTTCAGTAGATTTTGTTATTCTGGACATGGAAGAAGATTCTCGAGTTCCTCTCATATTAGGAAGACCATTCTTAAACACGGCCAAAGCAATAATAGACGTATTTGGTAAGAAACTAACCCTAAGTATAGAGGACGAGAGTGTTACCTTTTCAGTTGATAGAGAAATGCAACAACCGCAATCTGCAGATGATACATGCTATTATATTTAAACTATAGACTCACATGCAGAATTATTAGAAGAATTTCCAGAATTACAAGGAACAGGAGAATGTTCTTTAGGAGAAGGAACTGAACCAATTGATGAAACTGAAATATTAGCTACACTTATGGCTAATGGATATGAACCAACAACAGAAGAAATTCAAATGCTAAAAGAAGAAGGCAGATATCGATATAAATCATCGATAGAAAACCACCGACATTAGAGTTAAAGCCACTTCCAAACCATTTGGAATATGCTTATTTACTTGGTGAATCTGAATTACCTGTAATAATATCGTCTTCTCTTACTGAAAATGAAAAATCTCAACTCATTACTGTGCTAAAAGCTCATAAACCAGCTATTGCATGGAAAATTCATGATATTAAAGGAATACGTCCTTCGTATTGCACACATAAAATCCTTATGAAAGAAGGTCATAAAACGTATGTGCAACGCCAACGAAGACTAAATCCTAACATGCAAGATGTTGTTAAGAAAGAAATTATTAAACTGCTAGATGCAGGTTTAATTTATCCAATCTCTGATAATCCATGGGTAAGCCCAGTTCAATGCGTACCTAAGAAGGGTGGCATGACTGTCATCACAAATGAAAAAAATGAGCTTATTCCTACTAGAACTGTAACAGGATGGCATGTTTGTATTGATTATAGAAAATTAAATGATGCCACCAGAAAAGATCACTTTCCCTTACCTTTCATTGATCAAATGTTGGAAAGATTAGCCGGAAATAGTTACTATTGTTATCTTGATGGTTTTTCCAGATATTTTTAAATTCCAATAGCACCTGAGGACCAAGAGAAAACCACGTTCATGTGCCCTTATGGTACTTTTGATTATAAACGCATGCCATTTGGACTTTGCAACGCCCCTGCAACCTTTCAAAGGTGCATGATGGCGATTTTTCATGACATAATAGAAGAATGCATGGAAGTTTTCATGGATGACTTTTCAGTCTTCGGTGATACTTTTGAATCATGTCTAGTTAATCTTGAACGAATGCTTATTAGATGCGAATAATCAAATCTAGTACTTAATTGGGAGAAATGCCATTTCATGGTTAAAGAAGGCATCGTTCTTGGTCATAAAATTTCAAAGGAAGGAATTGAAGTGGATAGAGCTAAAGTAGATGTAATTGCTAAACTTCCACATCCCACCAATGTTAGAGGAGTTAGGAGTTTTCTAGGGCATGCCGGTTTTTACCGACGTTTCATAAAAGATTTTTCTAAAATCGCCACTCCTATGAATAAACTCCTAGAAAAGGATGCCCCATTCATCTTTTTAGATGAGTGCATCAAATTTTTTAATATTCTTAAAGAAAAACTCACTAATCCGCCGATCATGATAACTCCAAATTGAAATCTACCGTTTGAACTAATGTGCGATGCAAGTGTTTTTGCAATGGGAGCCGTTTTAGGATAAATGATTAAAAAATGATTTCAACCTATTTATTATGCTAGTAAGATGTTACAAGGAGTACAAACGAATTGCACAACTACTAAAAAAGAACTCCTTGCTATTGTCTTTGCTTTTAACAAATTTCGTTCATATCTCTTTCTAGCTAAAACGGTGGTCTATACCGACCATTCTGCTCTTAGTTACCTATTTTCGAAACAAGATGCCAAACCAAGATTAATCCGTTGGATCTTACTCTTACAAGAGTTCGATATTGAAATTCGAGATAAAAAGGAAGCAGAAAATCTCGCCGCTGATCATCTTTCTCGTCTTGAAAATCCTGAATTAGAAGTTCTAAATGAATCGGCCATACAAGACAACTTTCCTGATGAATATCTATTGAAGATAGATTATAATGAAATTCCATGGTTTACAGATTATGCAAACTATTTAGTATGTGGATTCCTTAAAAAAGGATTATCGTACCAAAAACGAAAGAAATTCTTTAGTGATATAAAACACTATTTCTGGGAAGATCCACATTTGTTTAAAAGTTGTCCCGATGGAATAATTTGTTGATGTGTATTCGGGGATGAAGCTAGTCAAATCTTAAACCATTGTCACACAGGACCAACAGGAGGGCATTATGGGCCTCAACTCATAGCAAGAAAAGTTTACGATGATGGATTCTATTGACCTACAATTTTCAAAGATGCACACCTTCTTTGCAAATCCTGTGATGCTTGTCAAAGGGCCGAAAAAATAAGTCAACGTGATGAAATGCCACAAAATGTCATTCAAGTATGTGAAGTATTTGACGTTTGGGGTATTGACTTTATGGGTCCATTTCCAAAATCTCATAATAATCTCTACATTCTCGTTGCTATTGATTATGTATCTAAATGGGCGGAAGCACAAGCTTTCCCAACTAACGATGCACGAGTTGTAGTCAACTTTTTAAAATGTCTTTTTGCTAGGTTCGGAACACCGAAAGCTTTAATAAGTGATCGGGGTACTCATTTTTGTAATAATCAACTTGAGAAAGTTCTCAAAAGATATGGAGTAACTCATAAAATCTCCACTGCATATCATCCACAAACAAGTGGACAAGTTGAAAATACCAACCGAGCATTAAAACGTATTCTAGAGAAAACCGTAGGATCAAATCCGAAGGAATGGTCCATGAAATTGGAGGATGCACTCTGGGCTTTTAAAACAACCTACAAAACTCCAATTGGAACCACACCTTTCAGACTCGTTTACGGAAAAGCATGTCATCTTCCAGTAGAAATTGAACACAAAGCATTTTGGGCTTTGAAGACATGTAGTCTTGATTTACATGAAGCTGGACGTTTACGATTAAGTCAACTAAATGAATTAGAATAATTAAGACATGAAGCATACGAAAATTCGTTAATATATAAGGAAAGAACGAAGAAATGGCATGATAAAAGAATCAGAAGTTTAAAAGAATTTAAAGAAGGAGACAGAGTTCTTCTTTTCAATTCACGATTCAAGCTATTTCCTGGAAAATTAAAATCAAGATGGTCTGAACCATTCATAGTCAAAAGAGTTTTCCCATACGGAACAATAGAGTTAATAAATTAAAATGGGATTGAATTTAAAGTTAATGGTCACAGAGTTAAACATTACGTACATGATCCGATGAAAGTTGACAATGAAGTCAATCACAATTTCAACACCACATATAACTAAGTGTGGGGAGGTTCGAATCTTTTTAGGGTATTATGTATTTCTGTTAGAGTTAGATTTTCTGTTTTCGTGTAGTTCTCGAGAATGGAATCCGAATGGTCTTTCCCTAGCAGACCCTAAAGAACTAGTCTTCTCCCCCCATTCTGAATTTTTATTTTTTAAGGGTTTTACGAGATGAAGAATTCCTGTGAACTAAACCATGGTCTAATGCTACACGCTTTGATCACTAAACGTAATAATGACACATTCCCGAGTGACCTGGTATCAGTAATAAGAGCCAAATTGGACGGAGTAAGAAAAGAACTCAGAAACGATCATAATAAGTTACATTTTGGTAAAGGAAAATCAAAATCCGCAGCGAAAAGAAGAGCACGACACCTTGAAAGATGTCGCAAATGCGGAAAATGGTCACACGAAGGAAAATGCTCGACGAATCAGACATATTCCAATACCGAGTTCGTTACTTTATGCAGAGAAGGACCGTTCATATGTTTCAAAGAAAAATCATTGAATGCTCGAGGTTACGCCTATGTAGCTATGGAAAACCAATTAGTCCGACTATCTTATGAGTGGGCTAAAGCAGGTCACTGAGAATTCTATCTTACAGGTAAGTATGTACAGTTTTTGTTTTTATTTTATTGCTTTTAACCTTTTGATAATAAACGCTAAATTGTTCGCTATAAAGTATTAAATTGATACTCAATAAAATTAGGTTTTGCCACCGAAATTATTGATATCATACAAAAATTTATTACATCACTGCGAAATTTACCGTTTATTCTTAAGGTATAAATATCTTTAATCGATCAAACCAAAATATTTTAAAAATTCGTCAGGAGTAAAACTAGGTAATATAGCCGAAATTACTTTACCGAAAAGAGAGGCGTATATTTTTGATAATATTTGATTGATTAAAGTGGGATAAAAGACCAAAAAGATTTTTAATTTATTTTTATTTTTACTTTGTTTTTAAAATTAATATTAAATTATTAATGTAACTTTTTAAAATCAATATATTTAAGTTTGTAAATATTTAAAAAATTAATATTTTTAATATAAGTTTGTATGTATAAAAACAAAATTATAATATAAATTTGGTGTGAATTTTTAAAATTTTAATAATATGAATTTTTAATTTTATGCATTTTAAATTTAAGTTTGGTGTGAATTTAAAAACAAAAATGTACTTTATTTCGCTAAATTAAAAATTGATTTCTAAAAATTCGTCGTGAGTTGAAAACTAGGTCATTGAACCGAAATTGCTCTAACCAAGGGAGGGACGAGAACTTTTATTATCATTATTTTTAATCTTATTGAATTAAAGTATGCCAAAAACTTTAAAAAAACCCAAAAATCTTTATTTTTAAAACCGCGCTTAAAAATGACAAATTTTAAAATTTTGTCGAGGGACGGACTAGGACATCGTTCCGAAACGCCCTCACTCCTAAAAAGAAACAAATTTTTAAAAATTAATTTAAATATATGTTTTATTAAGTAAGGGTTTTTTAAAAGAAAAAAAAAATGGTACTGTACCCGGACCCCATGCGATCGCATGGGGTTTGCACTGCAACCTCATGCGATCGCATGAGGCTGGAAAATTGGCCAGGATCAAAAAGCCAGTCGACTGTTTTGCTCTCTCCACTCCAACACACACATACACGAGCACTCTCCAAAAACCTCTCAAATTTCATCATTTTTCACCAAAATTCACCAAATTTCTTGCTACAATCCGCTCTAAACATGAAATTGTTCAGAAGTTTATCAAGAAAGGTAACAATTACATCCCTAAACCTCTTTAAATTTGATTTTTAGTGTTCTTGAGCTATATTTTTTTCCTAATTTGATTTTGTTAATTTCTAGTGTAATTAGAGTTAAATTGTTAGTATTTTATGCATGTATAACCTAGATTGATGCTATTTAACATAATTTGAAGCCAAAAACTACAAAATTTTTAGAAATATAGGGTTTGTGTGCTTGAGCAATTTGGGGCTTTTTGATATAAACAGGTTATGGCCGATTTTTGTCATGAATTATTGCTAAATTAAGTAGTGTAACATGTTTAGGTAGCTAAATGATCTAAACTTTGATCCTAAACATGATTTTTGAGAATTAAAGTAGACTTTTTAGGTATAAAATTCATGAACTTGATTAAATTGATGTAAATGCCATTTAAAACTTGTTTAATTGCTAGTAATGGTTGTTTTAACATGTTATTTGAGTTGAATGCTTATGAACTTTGTAAACATTTTCATATATGCTTATTTGAAAAAGTGTAGAATTGTTAAAATTGCGAAAATGCGTATAAGTTTAAGTTTGATTTAACATGTTATTGTAATTATGTTAATTTGTTATTTTGCTAACACTAATGCATATTTGGATGCACAAATTTTGTGTTTAATATGTTTTGCAGAGATTTACTAATACTGAAACTGGAGATTCATCATCATCATCCAGGAAACCTGCTCCAGAACCTGAACCAGAAATGCAATATGAACCTAAACCGGAACAACAACAGGAACCACAACAACAACCTGATCAACACGTACCTTATTATGATCCGCTACAATTTATTGATGCCTTCATAGTATTTTCGATACATCCACCAATAGAATACCCAACGATTCCTGAACACACGTTGCATCCTAATCTGAGATTCGATAGAAGCTGGAGAGATTACCCATCATATCAAAGTAATAAATTCAAACTAATACCGAAAAATGTAGAAGTGCCAAGGGTAATTGATTGGGATCCTTTGGAAAGGGTCCAACTTGCTAACTCAGTTAGGGAGCATCTGATCTAAAGGTATGGCAGTTCTTCTTTTACCGAGTGGGAACGTTTATTCACCATCCGTAGACCTGTATATAAGGAATGGTGTATAGAGCTTATGAGTACTATAGCATTAAATGTAGATGTAGATAGATTAGATGATAGAAGTTTTCTTAGATTTATACTTGGCCGTAGGATGTACAGGATGTCCATGCTGGACATGGCCAGGGCTTTACAGATATATACTCATGGTGAATTACTACTACCCGATTGTATGAATTTGATTTATCGTGGTGAAAGGGTATATAGGAATTTTGACGCGAACGCCATCTAGAGGCGTATGTCAAACTATAATGTTTTTACGCTGGGAGGAATACACTCCTACTTACATATTAACAAAGCCGAACTTCGTATAATTCATAGATTTCTGGCTAACTCGATTACACAGAGAGGTCACAACAAGGAGAAAATGACCTTACATGATTTATTTTACCTAAAGTGTATTCGAGACCCAAGAAGCTTTGTTAATATCCCCTACTGTGTTGGTTTTTATTTGTCTAAGATGGTGGAAGGAATACAGGAAGGGGGGATTATAGGAGGAGGTATTTTTGTTACTCTCATTGGAGAGTATTTAGGTGTAGATAGGGACCAAGGGGGTCCACTTTTGGAATGTAGGGAATAGGTTGAGCCTTTAGGATTAAAGTTCTATTAGAGTGCTAAGGTATTAAAGAGCAGACGCAACCAGCCAGTACCCTATGAAGGTAGTCATCCTCAGGTAGAGAGAGTTTCAGATGAGGAAATGGAGGAGGCGGATGACATTAGGGATGTCATTAGGGAAGCTATGACTGACGTCTACCAGCGTGTAGATGAGGTAGATATGACAAACGCGGAGAGATTTCGTCGGATGGAGCAGTGGCAAGCCCGGAATGATTACGAGCATTCCAGGCAATGACAGGATGATAGATGGGACTATCATCAGCGTCAGATTATGAGCCGGCTGTCACCTTAGGATCATTACGTCCCAACCCGACCCGCTTACTATCCTCCACACCAGCCCGAGATGAGACCACTATATACTCTCTACGACCCTAACCAAGCCTACCAGTACACCTATCACCAACCATGGAACCCGGACGAGGACATGAACTGGAACCCCTATCCAGATTGATATAGTTCCAGTTGGTGATTTCTGTGATTTTTATCTTTTTATTATTTTTATTTTTTTATGTTTAAACATATGATATTGTGATACATTAATGTATTGTTTAATATTTTTATTATTTTGTACTAATATTTCATATTTGATTTGAAAGTGGGATTTTAAGTCCCATTTTAAATTACCATGCATGTTTATATTTGTATTATATGTATATTGTCAATTGTACACAACAGGGTAAAACAGCACATTTTCAAAGACTGGCATTAAGTTCAGCAAAAGCTACTAATTTTGACGACAAAACGAAAAACAAATGTGATGTAACAACAAGACGGAATGAACAAATGATGTGCACCATTTATCATTCAACAAACAAACGCCAATATGTTTGGAAACTTTGGTAAAATTTAATCATTTTTTCTACGCTAATCACCCTCAATAATTTAAATTGTTACTGATTTCTTGCAAATGAGGGCATTGCAAGATCTTAAGTGTGGGAAGGGGTTAAATTCTTTCGGATTTTAAAATTTTTAGACTTATACACTTGGTTAAAATTAGAAATACTAGTAACGCAGTAGTTGTATTAGAATCTAGTGCTCTCTGATAATAAAGAACAGCCCTAGTCTTATATACTGACTACCCAATTCTAGTAAAATTTTTCAAAATTTTCAATTAAATGAATTCAAAATCATGTTTATACATATTTATGAACGATAAAACTAGGTGTTAACACCGAAATTATTGTTACCTCGGAAAGGACATAAATTGAGAAACAAACCAAAATATTAGAATTCATTTAAAATGGAATAGAGGACAATAAAAAGGCAAAGAAAGGAAAATAAAAGCCCAGTGTGAGAAAAATTTATCAAGTTATTTTGAACATATATCACATATTTTTGTACAAATAACTGAAGATGCTTTTGCTTTAGACTAAACTAATCAGTTTTACCCAAAAAACTGTAATATATTTGAAAGAAAGATGGATCTACACGATGAATCAATTCCATCATTAAAAGGAAGTAAAGTTTTCCGAAAAAGACACGCACTTCTTGATTTAGGTCATGAAGTTGTCGTCCAGACCAGCTGTAGGTTGACGAAAAATCTAGAAAAGTCATCACTAAAATCAGCAGGAAATCCACGGACCTCAACATCAAACAGGGTCGCCAAGTGGTCAGACTTATCCTAACCATGAGAGGATCTTTCTCATAAAATGGGGAGGACGACGTGCAAATTAGCTTGATAAGACTAATGAATCAGATCCCCAGAAAGGATAATCTCCTTAAAAGATCAAAAATCAGCTTTTAAGACTGATATTACTCAATCCTAGAGATTGACCTTAAAGATTGAGAATTACAAACTCATGAAATTCGATGATATCTAAACTCGAGCTTGAACGAGAAAATATTTTGATCAAAATTACAAACCGATTTGTTTTCTGAAAAACCCATTTTTAATGCGTTCATTACCATTGAACGTAAAATCCTAGGAATTCACCTGGAATTCATTATGTTACCTGAACCAAATCAGGTGTCAACCGTAAGAACGGTGATTGCATAGCATGGTCGAAGACAGGACCTTGTGCCAGACCGAAAAATTATAGGGTGAGCTTTATTATTGCTCCTACAAAAGATAGTAATTGCATCCGACACGTTATAGACCATAATTAAAAGCATGTCAGGGGACATTGCCTTAACAGTTGTTTGTTCAACGCTTTCCTTTACAACCGGACGGTAGTTTACCGAAAGGTAATATACGGAGCAAGTATACTGGACGTGTTGCTTTCCTAATACAAGGTTAGCAATTGGGTGACACAAAACCGCAAGTTTTGAGCTAAAATTTTCAAATCTGAAACCCACAAAAACAATTTGCAAACACCGATGAAGGGTTATTCCGGAAAACTTATCTAGGTTAAAAACTAGATTTAATTTTCAAAAGATCAAATATTTTCATAAAGATCCAATTTCCTTAAGGAACTAAATTTTTATAGTCAAGTTGGACTGTAAACCACATCGTTACTACCATTGTTCATACCGCCGTATAGAAATCACTGATGTACAAAGTGTGAAGAATAAAGAAGTGATTCTAGTATTTTATTTCAAAACTATTTGCTTGAGGACAAGCAACGCTCAAGTGTGGAAATATTTGATAATGCTAAAAACGAACATATATTTCATAGCATTATCCCTCAAGAAAGAAAAGCTTTTAGTTGCAAGTGTTCTATTTACAAGTGATATTTGTTTAAATAATAAAAGGTGAATACAAAAGCCAGATTCGACGAATTGAAGACGCAAACGACCAAAAAGCTCAAGAGTACAAAGTACAATCAAAGTGGTTCAAATTATTGATGAGAAACGTCTCAAAATTACAAGAGTACAAGACGCGAAACGCAAAGTACAAGATATTAAATTGTACGCAAGGACGTTCGAAAATCCGGAACCGGGACCAGAATCAACTCTCAACAACGGACTAAAAATTACAAGTCAACTATGCACATAAATATAATATAATATTTAAATAATTCTTAAAATTATTTATATATTATATATTATATTTAAAACCGTCGGCAAGATAGAAACAAGCTCATGTGAGTTGGAAAAAGTGGCCATGCGATCGCATGGCCTGAAAGCCTAAACTCCATGCGATCGCATGGTGAACAGTGACAGGTGACATCCTATAAATTTCGCAGTTTTGGTTGATCTTTTACACCATCTTTTCCCTTCTTCTTACTCATACGTATATATATATATATATATATATATATATATATATATATATATATATATATATATATATATATATATATATATATTATAATTTTAATTTTAATTTTAATTTTAATTTTAATTTTAATTTTAATAATAAGGGTATATTAGCAAATGTTGTAAGGGTGTAAGTCGAAATTCTGTCCGTGTAACGCTACGCTATTTTTAATCATTGTAAGTTATGTTCAACCTTTTTAATTTAATATCTCGTAGCTAAGTTATTATTATGCTTATTTAATGCCGAAGTAATCATGATGTTGGGCTAAAATATTAAAATTGGGTAATTGAGCTTTGTACCATAATTGGGGTTTGGACAAAAGAACGACACTTGTGGAAATTAGACTATGGACTATTAATGGGCTTTATATTTATTTAAATAAATGATAGTTTGTTAATTTAATATAAAATTTACAATTGGACGTACCTATAAATAACCACATACACTCGATCGGACACGATGGGCGGGATATTTATATGTACGAATAATCGTTCATTTAACCGGACACGGGAATGAATTAATAGTTAATGAACTTATTAAAACAAGGGTGGATTATGTACAAGGACACTTGGCGTAATTGTTAACAAAGTATTAAAACCTTGTTACAGTTTAAGTCCCCAATTTGTTGGAGTATTTGACTTCGGATAAAAGGATAATTTGACGAGGACACTCGCACTTTAAATTTATGACCGATGGACTGTTATGGACAAAAACCAGACGGACATATTGAATAATCCAGGACAAAGGACAATTAACCCATGGGAATAAACTAAAATCAACACGTCAAACATCATGATTACGGAAGTTTAAATAAGCATAATTCCTTTATTTCATATTTAATTGCACTTTTAATTATCGCACTCTTTAATTATCGCAATTTTATTTTATCGCACTTTTATTTTATCGCACTTTTATTTATCGCAATTTCATTATCGTTATTTAATTTACGCTTTAATTTAAGTTATATTTATTTTTAATATTTTACATTAGGTTTTAACTGCGACTAAAGTTTTAAAATCGACAAACCGGTCATTAAATGGTAAAAACCCCCTTTTATATAATAATAATACTACTTATATATATTTTTTTGTATTTTTACAATTATAAGTTAAAAATATAGCGTTAAGCTTGGCTAAAGATCCCTGTGGAACGAACCGGACTTACTAAAAACTATACTACTGTACGATTAGGTACACTGCCTATAAGAGTTGTAGCAAGGTTTAGGTATATCCACTCTATAAATAAATAAATCACTTGTGTAAAATTATATCGTATTTAATAGTATTTCCTTGTAAAAATTAATAACTATTTTATACACCACCTCGCACACATCAGTACCGTAATAACCCTCATACGAGATGAGATCTTAGAAAGGGTGGTTAAACATAACCCACCATCATTTTAGTTAGCCGGAAGTGATGGCTCGAGGGCGATATTAGGATTTGTGTTGTGTCGACGTTACCTGAAACCGCAGAGTGTATCAAGGAGCTATTCTAGTAGCGCAAGTTCGCTGGAGTGGTAAATGCTATTGAGAGTAATTTTTTGGTAAAGTGAAGATGATTTCCCAAGATGTGTGTTTTCTAGCTCTAGTTACATCTATTTATACATGTGATCTTGTGTCCCTTAGTGCCACGTAGAGGGACAAAAGGACATGTTAATGCCACGTCTTTTTATCTTTGTCCTTTTAGTCCAAAAAGCTGTAAAAGTGCTGCCATTATTTTAGTGTAGTCCCCTTTATACCCTGCTATTCTTTTCTGGCCGTTATGCCACGCTAGGATCGTACCGTCCTGCCACAGGGTGTCCTTTCTGCTTTAGTGTCGCTACAGAACATCTCTAGCCTCTTTCATGTCACTTAGGTGGTACGCCGTATAAACTGAGCGACCAACTTTGTGGGTATGTTATTAAGGCACAATCAGATGGCGCATGGGCCAGCGTATGAACAGGGTCATCAGTGATTATATAGGGCGACGCGCGTCATTCTAATGTTGCGCAATGGATGTGCAGCCATGCGAATCATTAAGTCTCCCCTGTTCTATATTCCGCGCAATTTATTGCGCATGATGTAGAACTATAATTATGACATAAAGTGCGCTAAAGAGGTGCATTTAATGCTAGGGTGATTTTTACGGCTTTCCAGTATGGCAGGCGTGGGAGATTGTCAACTCAACCGTCACCCTTGCACGTTTACTGTTGTGTGTCAGTTTTTCCTCTGCTTTATTTGCGTCACGTGTACGGCTGTGATGGCTTTTCCTTCCTTCCACGCTTCTCATTCAAATTTTTTCATATAAATACCCCATTAACTTCTTCATAAATTTTTTTACCAAATATCTTCTCTCATTCTTTCCTTCGTGCATTCGATCCAATGCCTTTACGATTTGCTTCACTTGCTCCTTTTTTCGATCAGGTTAGAGTTCTCTCACTCATCCTTCTTTTTATTCATAAAATCATGTCTTCTTCTACTTCTATAACCGAGAGAAAAAACGTTGAGGAGATCTCCTTTGTGATTACTCGTGAGGATCTAGAGGAGATTATGGGGGATTATCCTCCCCTTCGTGCGTTGAAACCCATTGTCCCTAGGCACAAGCAACGTGCCAACGATCCTCCTGCTAATAAAATTGCCATATAATCGAAGGTGATGAAATATGGCAACCTTCGCTATCATCGCACCGAATTCTTTTTATCTGTTCTTCATCATTTCTATATCGGCGTTGGGCAACTTCACCCTTATAGCGCGTGGCGCATCTCCCCTTTTAAAATGTGGTGCAGGGGACAGAACTTTGTCCCTACAGTAAACTTGTTCAGGAACGTTTATTCCTACCAGCCACACGATAATGGTTGGTTCTCGTTTAGGGAGCGTGTAAAGTTTGTCCAGCCAACTAAGGCTGGCATGCGCGAAAAGAGAAAGAATTCTTTCTTCTACGTAGCCAACACCTTTTTCCCCAACTCTTGCGGAAAGGCGCGCGAATGGCACTCCAGTGTCAATAAGGATTTAAATGAGATGCCTACCATATCACCTGATGAGGAGCGCATATACAATCTCTGAAAGGGCAAGCAACTTCCGGTGCGCATATACGCGACTGACATTCTAAGTGCCGGTCAAGTTTGTACTCATCCTTCCATCGCGCCAGTCCGGATGTACCATGGGAAGGGTATGCCATATAGAGCATATTTATTATTGTAACTTATAGTTGGACTATTTATTTGTTTCACATACTAACTTTATCTTATGTTTGTTTTTCAGTTATGCCGATCCTTAACGTTCTTGAGGATGAGGACCTCGATGAGATTGTTGCCGCCCACGGAGGCGAGGAGATTAAGGGATCGCAGGCCGAGGGAGATGCCATCCCTTCTACCAGTACGGAGGTCAATGTTCCTTGATATGGCCAAAATGGACGATTTTATTTATGCGGTGTCGTTAGGTTGCAAAATGTCGGGATCAATTACCAAAAGGGAGTAATGGTTTTATTATTTATATTTAGGTGGGTTTTCCTAGCTATATTTCACCTACTTGTCTTTCTTTTAGCGAGTAAGTAGTAAGTATAACTTAGGTTCATATTTTTGTATGTTTTCTCAGTAATGTGGGATAAAAGTGCTTAAATAGTTAACCCTAGTGACAAGTGGTGATGGATTAAACTTAACTAAGGTAATGTGAACTATAAAGATAAAAAGGGATAGGTATGGAGAATAGGATACTGATGGAGAGCTGTTAAAAGAGTTTACCTTCCTAGAATGAACACTAAACCTCAATCAATCGGGTTAAGAACCTAATCAATTTGTCACTAAGAGTTTAGGCTTTGAAGATTCTGGCTAAGACAAATATAACGTTACCCTTAACGGGTTTAAACGACCTTGAGGATGGAATCCTAGGTACATGAATAAAGTGGTATATCCTAAAAGGAAAGTCTAACCTTTTCTTAATCCTAGTTGGTTTAACTACAGTAACATTTCTCCACTTAATACTAAGTTATGCCTTAACATTAACAGATGAGCAATCTTAGATATCCTAAGGTACTACTAATTAGGTTAAAGGTCTCCATTTTACGATCACTTACTCAACTCCGGATCATCTTACAACATCTCAATAACATTGCTTCTGACGCGAATCATGATTTTGAGTAAGCCAGTGTTCAATGAACCTTATATTGCTTACTCTAATCACAACCTAAATGGGCAGCTCTTCTTTGACGGATAAGTGATTAACCGTACGTAGGTACTATTTCCCTATTGTGACGTTAAGCACACATAACTACTTACCTTGTATCATAGGGTTGATCAGGTCCTAATACTAGGTTATAGCCATGTGAGTAAAAGAAAATGGTGGTTCGTAAATTAGACTTCTAAACCGTCAAGGTTAAGCATAACAATAGCGTAAGTTTCAGATAATATATTCAACATATAATAAACATTTGTAATGGATAGACAAGCATGCAAGATGAAAGCAACTTAAAGTAACAAAATAACTTTATTAAATTAAGGAAGGTGTTCACCGTTTAGAGACGAGATCTGGACCATTACAAGTGTTGACATCCTCTAGATCGCTCCTAGTACAATCTTCGGCATTCGCCTCTTGGTACTTAATTTCACGCTCGGAGGTGAGAAGGCCTTGAAAGCTTCTAGTGAGAGAAAGTGTATTGTAGTGAGAGAGTGTGAAGAGGTGTGTGGAAAGTGGATGCAAGTGGCCCCTTAAATAGTGAAATTTTGGCTGAGGCCGGCTGGCTGGCCGGCGTGGCAGGTCGGTGGCAGGGCTGGTGCTAGAGGCTGGTGCCTGGCAAGCCATTTTTTATGGCCGTTTTTGATAGCCGGTAACCAAGTCAAGTGGCAGGTAGGCGTGGCATGGCAAGCCGGTGGGCAGGCCAAAGTGGCAGGATGGTTCTCGCCCCTGGTCTTGCTATTTGCTTAGATTATTTTGTTCGTTCTCGGGATTGTAACTTGGTTTCCGGGGTCATATCTTGTGTTTCACCGTTTTCACTCTAGAATCTTTGTTTTAGCTCCGTTTTGCTTGATTCTTTTTGCATCGTCTTTGTAATTACTAAATCTACAAAATAACTGACAAAGTGATTATTTTGGCGATAAAGCATGGAACTTTAGTATTTTTTTCCCTAATATCTAGGTAAAATGTGACTTTTTAGCCGATATCAAATATCCCACACTTAGACTTTGCTTGTCAGCAAGCAAACCTTTGATCTTTTAGACATAAAAGATTCCTATTCGTAGTGATCAGGCGATCTTTGTTTCGCAAGATGTAAAAGTAAAACTTGGTTTTATCCTTCTTGCTATTCCCGAATCTATTTCCTCAAGCATGTGAGGAGGTTATATAACTGTGGCTATCTCACTCGGGTCACTCAATTCACTTAAGTATTTCAGGTGTCCTACAATTCTAAGAAATGAAATCACTCATAGACAGTCATGTTTGCATTCTTCGTCATAGGCTTGATCAAGACTCAAATCACCATCACCTTTTTGAGAGAATTTTCAGTTGTATACTCGACTTATTTTGTGAATGAATGGTGATTGGAGGTTTGGGTTGTGAAGTGTTTTTAGATAGATGGGAGTTCTTAAAGGATCGATTTTGATAATCCTTTCAGCTTTTTATTGGGAATTTTCAAAATGAGCATCCTTCTTTTCGACTGCCAGTAGTTCTTTTCTCGAATCTTTAGGTTCTTGAAGCGTCCCGTTCATATCGAGTATAAACGTCACGTACTCATTGGTGTCATTGCGAGGTATTAACCTCTATATGTGACATTTTTAAAAATCTGCATACGTTTTTATGATACAAATCATAATCTTTATTATAACCAAAGGCTTAAACAACATAATAATGATTATCGTTTAGTGATAATCTTAGTCTTACAAACTTTACATTTGATAATAACAATACGATTTCCAACATATTTCACATTACAAATCTTCCGATATGCAGTTTTATTTTTGACACAAATATGCATACTCCAAATCTTGCTTAAATTCGACATAATGCAGCGGAAGCTTTTATTTATCACCTGAGAATAAACATGCTTAAAACGTCAACATAAAGTTGGTGAGATATAGATTTAATGCTAGCAGCATTATAAATATAGACCACAAGATTTAATATACATAAACGTTTTAATAAAAATATTCTAAGTGGTTGAGCACTTGATAACCATACTTAACATTTAATCAACGTCGATATACCCTTTATTATGAAATCTCACTACACCGTACCAAGTGTAGTCACCGAAACGAAGTACTGTGCAACCGTTGAATAGTGGTCATCCAGTCCGGTTGGGGTTGTCAGGCCTGATAGATCTATCAACAGGATTCTCGTTTACAATACCGCATGTAAATAGTAGTTACCAAGTTACAGGGAAGTATGCCAGTGGTACAACTCAACGTAAAATATATATTTTTAATCACTTGTGTCCATAACGTAAATCATAAAATGCATGTATTATCATCCCGAAATATTTAGAGTTTAAAAGTGGGACTATATACTCACTTTTGCCTTGAAGATATTTAACACGACTTGGTCTCTGATAGATATCACGAACTAACCATATATATAATATATCAACATATTTTCTTTTTAAATAATCGTTACATATATACTTATAATACTTTTAATATCTATTAGTCCGTAGTTAGCAGTCCGATGTTAGTGGTCCACAATTAGTTGCTCAATAAAATAAATAAAGACCCCATCGTATTCATATTGTTCGGAATTAATCTTGACCCATGGTACCACGTTGTCAAATGATGTGTTGCGTACATAAAGTACCGTGTTGTCAAATGACGTGTTGCGTACAATCATGAGGTCTTATAATTAATCTTCTCGTGTTGTTTACGGTTGGTCCTGAAATATGTAAAATCAAATCATGAGTAAATATATATAAAATATCATGTTAATTAGCCAAGATATGATTAGTTTGGTTTTAGTCAAAATATTTTCGTAGCTAAACTAGCTTTGGATACCCGATTTTGTTTTAGTCGTAGTTTCTTCAATACAACTCCGTTTTTGTTGGTTCAACTTGCCACTTCCTTGGATAGAGCCATTATTTATGAATATGAACTGTAAATACCTTAGTTTGCATTTGAAATCACAGGTTATAGGTCAAACTTGGGTGAATCTTATGAAAGTGATCATTTCCGTCATAAAAACAACATCTAGATGATCATTTTTATAAAAAATACTTACACTTTGAGTTATACCATGAGATTTTTATATATTAACATATTCATAAGAAATATCATTTTTCCAGAATATAAACTTCCAATTCAAAGTTTAAGATGGTTTTTAATTATCCAACCCAAAACAGCCCCCGGTTGCACTCCGACGACGTAGATTCAGTTTTAAGGTGTTCTTTGTAAAATCAAGTTGTATCTTGTTAAGTTAGCATATCATTAGGATATATTATAGGACTTGAAGTGTTTTAAAAGTCAAGTTAGAAGGATCTATTTAGTTTGCGAACAAGTTTGAAATCATTCAAACTATGTTCTTGTTGTTATATATTCGTAGTATGATAGTTATATATAAATTGAACAAGATGATGAACCAAGGTTATACCTCAAATATGATGAAGAAAGTTACTGAATAAACAAGATATGAACTTGTTCTTGATGACTTGGAAGATTAAGAAGTGAAATCATGAAAAGAAACAAAGGTTGTAAGTAAGTTTATATCTTGATTTAAGATAATTAACTTACATGAATTGAATCAAAGTTTAAACATAGTTTTACCTTGATTATGAAGCTAGAAACTTATGAAGACCTTGAAGAATACTTGAAGGTTGAAGATAAGAGAGTTTAAAAGATAATCTAGCTTGAAAGAAAGTTGATATGAAAGTGTATGTATGTGTATGTAAAATGTGTATATGCATGTATATATAAGGATTTTTGTTTTGATTTTTAGCTCATAAGTCTTCCTAGATGTTAACACTTGATCCCACATGTTGTTGACTAACAAAGGCTGCCAAGAACATATAATTGAGGTCTAATAATTGGTATTTATCAATAGTAAATACATCTAGAAGCTGCGTACAATACGGGTACATATACCCTAGGTATACGTGTAGAAATCTTGAGGAAACGGAACGATAATTCAAATATAACTATCTTTTGTGAATATACATATATTGTTTTATATATTTAAGCCCTTTAAAGTAATTAAATACGTATTTATACGATACTTGTATAAGCATTATAGATTATAGGTATATATGTCAAAGAACGTTACGTATAGTTACTGTTTTGAAAACTTAAGTTAGTAGTCTCAAAGTATACCTATAAATCATTATTATTAGTACATAATGATATGTTAAACCATCCTTATATCATGTTAAATATGTATAAATACATATATGTACACAATCGTATAATTATCGTATGTTATATAGTTCGTGATATCATCGGTCAAATTGGACGGTCAAACGTTGTGTAAAACTCTTTTCAAAAACACAAGACTCAACAATTTGGATTACTTATCATGTTGGTAATGTTTAATTTATGTAAATATTAATCTTATATGTATAAAATGATCGGAAAAATCCGGGTCGTTACAGTACCTACCCGTTTAATAAATTTTGTCCCGAAATTTTAAAGTTGTACCTATTTTGCGTTCTCGGGAAACAAATGTGGGTACTTTTATTTCATCTAATCCTCTCGTTACCAAGTAAACTCGGGACCCCTTCGAGCATTCCAACGAACCTTAACAATTGGTATATTGCTCTGCTTGAGCTGTTTAACTTCACGGTCCATGATTTCGACTGGTTCTTCTATGAATTGTAGTTTCTCGTCGACTTGGATTTCTTCAAGAGGAATGGTGAGGTCTTCCTTTGCAAGACACTTCGTAAGGTTTGAAACGTGAAACGTATTATGTACTCCGGCGAGTTGTCGTGGTAACTCAAGTCGATAAGCTACCGGTCCAATGCGTTCGATGATCTTGAACGGGCCTACATACCTTGGGTTCAGTTTACCCCTTTTGCCGAAATGTATAACACATTTCCAAGGTGACACCTTTAGCATAACCATATCACCGATCTGAAACTCTAATGGTTTCCTTCGGACATCGGCGTAGCTCTTTTGGCGACTACGGGCTATTTTCAATCTCTCCTTGATTTGTACTATCTTCTCAGTAGTTTCGTGTATGATCTCGGGACCAGTTAATCGTCGATCTCCTACTCCATTCTAAAAGATAGGGGATCTACACTTCCTTCAATAAAGTGCTTCAAATGGTGCAGCTTTAATGCTCGCATGATAACTATTATTATACGAGAATTCTGCTATTGGTAGATATTTATCCCATCCATTTCCGAAATTGATCACACATGCCCTGAGCATGTCTTCAAGAGTCTGAATTATTCTCTCACTCTGCCCGTCAGTTTGCGGATGATATGCGGTGCTCATATCCAAACGAGTTCCCAGGGCTTCCTGTAGTGATTGCCAGAACTTTGATGTAAATCTACTATCACGATCGGATATAATGGAAATAGGTATTCCATGCCTTGAAACAATTTCCTTTATGTATAATCGTAATAGTTTCTCCATTCTATCAATTTCTTTTATAGGCAAGAAATGTGCAGATTTAGTGAGACCATCAACTATTACCCAAATGGTGTCATAACCACATGCAGTCTTGGGTAACTTCGTGATAAAATCCATGGTAATACCGTCCCATTTCCATTCTAGGATTTCTGGTTGTTGAAGTAACCCTGATGGCTTCTGGTGTTCTGCTTTGACTTTGGAACAAGTTAAACATTCCCCGACATATGTTGCAACGTCTGTCTTTAACTTAGGCCAGCAATAATGCGTCTTAAGATCTTGATACATCTTTCCAACTCCAGGATGTATCGAGTATCTTGTCTTATGTGCCTCGTTCAATATCAACTTCCTTAATCCACCCAACTTTGGCACCCAAATACGTTTTGCAAAATATCGAATTTCGTCTTCTCGTATAACGAGTTGCTTCTCATACTTCTTTATTATTTAATTTCCTATGTTTTCCTTAGTAAGAGCTTCTCGTTGAGCCTCTTTGATTTGTGAGTTGAGATTCATGCGAATTTTTATGTTCATCGCTCGTACTCGAATTGGCTCTCGTTCCTTTCTGCTTAGAGCGTCAGCCACTACATTCGCTTTCCCGGGATGATAGCAAATCTCACAATCATAGTCGTTTATTAGCTCGACCCACCTATGTTGCCTCATGTTCAGCTGTTTTTGATCGAAAATATGTTGAAGGCTTTTATGATCAGTAAACACAGTGCATTTAACCCCATATAAGTAGTGTCTCCATATCTTCAATGCAAACACTACTGCTCCTAGTTCTAGATCATGCGTCATATAATTTCACTCGTGAATCTTCAACTGTCGGGATGCGTACGCAATAACTTTCTTTCGTTGCATAAGGACGCAACCAAAATCTTATCGCGAAGCGTCACAATATATCTCAAAATCATCGTTCCCTTTAGGTAATGATAAAATAGGCGCCGTAGTCAACTTCTTCTTCAGTAATTGAAATGCACTCTCCTGCTCAGAAGTCCATTCGTACTTCTTCCCTTTTTGCGTTAACGCTATTAATGGTTTAGCTATTCGGGAAAAATCTTGAATAAACCTTCTATAATAACCTGCTAAACCCAAAAATTGACGTATTTGTGTTGGTTTCTTAGGAGTCTCCCATTTTTCAATGGCCTCAATTTTAGCTGGATCAACCTGAATTCCGTTGCTACTAACAACGTGGCCAAGAAATTACACTTCTTTCACCCAAAATGCACACTTTGAAAATTTGGCGTATAACTGTTCTTTTCTTAACAATTCTAATACCAACCTTAAATGCTGCTCATGCTCTTGCTCATTTTTGGAATAGATAAGAATATCGTCAATGAAAACGATAACAAACTTATCTAGATACGGGCTACAAACTCGATTCATGAGGTCCATGAATACAGCTGGCGCATTCATCAATCCAAATGGCATGACCAAAAATTCGTAATGACCGTAGCGTATCCGAAAAGCAGTTTTCGGAATATCTTCTTCTTTGACGCGTAGTTGATGATAGCCCGATCTTAGGTTGATTTTCGAATAAACACATGATCCTTGCAGTTGATCAAATAAGTCGTCAATTCTCGGTAGTGGATACCGATTCTTGATAGTTAACTTATTTAATTCACGATAATCTATACACATTCGGAAGGATCCATCTTTCTTCTTGACAAATAAAATCGGAGCTCCCCACGGTGAAGTGCTCGGTCGAATGAAACCACGGTCCAGTAATTCTTGTAACTGGCTTTGTAACTCTTTCATCTCATATGGTGCAAGTCTGTATGGAGCACGAGCCACTGGTGCAGCTCCTGGTACTAGATCTATTTGAAATTCTAAAGATCTAAATGGAGGTAATCCCGGCAACTCTTCCGGAAAGACTTCAGGAAAATCTTTTGCTACAGGCACATCGTTGATGCTCTTCTCTTTTGCTTCATTTTGACTTTATTAACATGTGCTAAGATAGCATAGCTCCCTTTCTTCAAGCACTTTTGGGCTTTCAAACAGCTAATGAGTTTTAGCTTTGAGTTACTCTTCTCTCCATAAATCATTACTGGCGTTTTATCCTTACGAGGAATGCGAATTGCCTTCTTGGCACACACAACTTCATCTCCTATTTTGGACATCCAGTCCATACCGACTATTACATCAAAACTTCCTAATTCTACGGGTATCAAATCAATTTTAAACGTTTCTCCGGCTAAATTTATTTTACAATCAAGGCAAATTTTATCGGCTTTAATTAGTTTACCATTAGCTAACTCAATCATGTACTTAGCATCTAGAGGTAATGATGAACAATTCAATTTAGTGTAAAAGTCTCTACACATATAACTTCTATCGGCACCAGTATCAAATATAATAGATGCTGATAAGTTATTAATGGTAAACGTACCCGTAACAAGCTCCGGGTCTTCACACGCCTATCTAGCATTAATAATAAATGCTCTTCCATGTGTAGATCTGTTATTCTTCTCTGGATTCGGGCAGTGGCTCTTATAATGACCCTGTTTCCCATACCCATAACAAGTAACAGTGGCCAAGGCAGTTCTATTTGCATTGGTGGAAGGAGTCTTGGTGCCATTTGTATTTGTAACGGGAACCCTACAATCTTCAGTAAGATGACCCCTTCGATTACAATTATTGCACACTACATTACAATAACCAGAGTGATATTTGTGGCATCTGTTACATAAAGGATTTCGTCCCTTGTAACCTAAGCTTGAACCACTACCCGCACCTTACGTGGTTTCTTGTTGGATTGTTAATGATTACCTTCCCACTGGTGTTCTTATCCAGAATAATCTGGTCCATCAACTCGTTTGCCATGGTGATGGCTTCATGAATAGTCTTGGGTTTCAATGATGTAACATTTGCCTTGACATTTTTAGGCAAACCATCTTTGTACAGTTCTATTTTCTGTTCTTCGGTTGGTACCAATTCGGGACATAGCAAAGCTAACTCCATGAATCGCTGATTGTAGTTGGTGAGTTCAGTACCAACAACTTTCAGGCTTCGTAATTCAGCTTCCAACTTCCTAACCTCGTTCCTTGGACAATACTCGTTGATTAGCATTGTTTTGAATTCTTCCCATGGAGTATCATAAGCTACATCTCCTCCTACGGCCTTCACATAGTTTTTCCACCACGTGAGTGCACTATCTTGTAATGCGCACGATGCATACTTGGTCATGTCCTTCTCAATACAACCACTAATTTTAAACAGAGACTCAATCTTTTCGATCTACCCGGTTAAACCGACCGGTCCTTCTGTTCCACTGAATGATGAGGGCTTGCAACCTTGAAAAGTTTTGTAGTGAAAGAACCCGTCCTAATCCATCCGGACAAAGTCCATATCGATT